>NC_063235.1:605000-905000 GCF_020740725.1 Corvus hawaiiensis
TGGGGTCTCTGATCAGAGAGGGCAAGCTGACATTCCAAGGCTCCAACAGCAAAGTCTTCAGCATAACTGCATGAAAACCTGTTTATCCCACATAATCCCCCTGCTCTGCGTTGTTCTCACTTCAGGAATCATTATCTCACCCTCTGAGCTGCCTGCTGGGAATCGTTTCCTAGAGAACTGTGCATCCCTCTTGAAGATCCAGCCCGGGTTTGTTTGAAGTTTCCTGAGGGTTCATGACCTTGTTGGGGTGTCTGAGGTGATTTGTGGGCTCACACGAGCACAGATGAGCCTGGCTGGGCTCTGCTTGACGTTCTGGGCTTGTTCCTGCTCCAGCCTCAAAGCGAAGCTCACGGAACAGAAACCTTCCCCAAGTGCCCCTGAATCAAACGTTCGTCAGAACTTCTGCAGAGCGAAGCACTGAGGGATCCCTGCACAGGTGACGCTCCCGCCCTGCCAGGCAGTGACGGTGCTGCAGCTTCCCAGGACAGGAAAAGGCAGCTTTGGTCCTTCAGGATGGGCTTTAATTTGCATCAGAAGCGAGGGGTGAAGAGCAGGAGTTTGGGAATTGCATCCCTGGCTCTCCTGGCCCGGCAGCTCTGGCTGCTCTGCTCCCTCTGGCCGGCTCTGGGCAGCAGCCACAGCACCAGGATAGATCCAGCCTGACCGAGAGTCCCTGCACAGGAAAACCGACGCTGCTCACGTGGCAAAAGGGATGTAAAGAACAAAAAGGAAAAAAAAAAAATCCTTTGTGACAAAAGATCAACAGTTCATGGTTGGGGAGGCACCCAGGGTAACTGGAGGGTTGTAACATTTCCTCCCAGTTCGGAGATGTGTGGATGTGGCTCCTTCCTGCCAACAGGCCCAGGGTGAAAAATCAGAGCTGGTCCAGGGCAGAGGGGTTGGAAGGGACCTTAAAGATCAGCTCAGCTCAGCTCAGCTCATGTTAAAGCCCACCCCTGCCATGGGCAGGGACACCTCCCACTGTGCCAGGCTGCTCCAGCCCCAGTGTCCAGCCTGGCCTTGGGCACTGCCAGGGATCCAGGGGCAGCCCCAGCTGCTCTGGCAATTCCATGCCAGCCCCTGCCCACCCTGCCAGGGAACAATTCCTGCCCAAGATCCCATCCAGCCCTGCCCTCTGGCACTGGGAAGCCATTCCCTGGGTCCTGGCCCTGAATCCCTTGTCCCCAGTCCCTCTGCAGCTCTCCTGGAGCCCCTTTAGGCCCTGCAAGGGGCTCGGAGCTCTCCCTGGAGCCTTCTCCTCTGCAGGTGAACAAAGAGGTGAAAGATTTTCCCATTAAAAAGTGCCTGTGGACCTCTTGGCATTTCTGGGAAGGCTCTGGAAGCACAGGACAGGCCAGAGCTCCTGCCCAAGGTCGGAGCAGCAGGAGCAGCTCCCAGCCCTGGCAGCCCCTCCAGTCCTGGGGCTGGAACCTCTGTCCTGTCCTTTTCGCTGAGGATGGAGATAATTAAATTTTGCACCGTGGTTACACCTCGGTAAATATTGTCTATAAAAATCAATTGGCATTTACTGTACTTAGGTATAATAACGATTCTTATAAATCTAAATTATCCCAATAAATCTAAATTAAATGCCTAGGTTTAAATGTATTTAGGACATTTAATTAATAAAGTGTTACCAAATAACCATTACTAATCTGTTTACTTCAAGCCTGATTTCCATTTCCAAAGGATTTATTTCTCAGCAGTGCGTGTGGGAGGGTGAAAGGATGTGAAAGGGTTTTAAACAGCCACTGCAGGTACCAGAAATATTGGGAAATTGCCCAGGAAATTCCCTCATCTTTTCCCCCACAGAGAAATGCTGACGTGCTGGAGCCAGAAGTTTTCAAAGGAAAAAGTCCATTTTGATTTATCTGGAATTTGAATTGTTCAGAAAGTTCTGAGGTCTGAAACTTCCTCTTTCAACGTTCTCTGAATTCAAAGCTCTGCTCTGCTGTTTAAGCTGATTTTCCAATTAAGAATTTAATTGAACTTATAAAGACAGAAAACAATTAAGGATGAAAAGGTCAAAATCCAGAAGAACTGATCTAAATAAAGCCTCAGATTAGACACAAACAGTTTATGGATTATCCACCCACTGGTGAAAAACAGGGATTTTCAATCTTTTTTCCTTGGAACTCCTCTGGGAAAGGCCCTTCCTCGAGGTCTGAAGCCAAAGGGGCTCCTGAGGTCCATCGGGAGCCTGGGACAGGCGAGGCCTCGAGGTGACCCCGTCCCAGCCCAGCCGGGCCCAGCTGCTTTCTGCTGGAAAACCCCAAATTCCCTCGGTCCCGGAAACCTCGGGAGCCAGAGCTGATTCCTCCCCTTCAGCTCGGGGTTCCTTCCCCTGCTGCAAATTCCCTGATCACAACACTGGGATGTTTCCTCTGGAAATGGGATTTTGTTGCTCAACATCTTCCTCAACAATTGCACAGCAAAGACCCCACAATCCCCCCAAAACAAACGAATATTTTGTCTGGGCTGGAACTGTTTTTATTCTGGTTTTATTTTAAATTTTTTTTTCCTAAAAAGCTGCAGAAAACACAACCAATCCCCAAATATTTTTGCAGTTTTCCAGCTGCTGCCAATCCCCAGCCCCGTTAACCCCGGGATTATTCCTCCCTGCCCCCGTAATTAACATCATTGGGCTGAGCTCACACAAAGCCAGAGGGTCAAACTCAGCCTGGTGCGGTTCTGTGGTTCCAAACCCAGACCACCCCAGTGATTAATTTAGCTAAAAACACGTCATTAAAGGCAATGAAAAATGATTGCTGCTGCTGCTGCTGGAAAGTGCCTGGGACTGCTCCCTGTGTGCCAGCAGCGCCTGGCACAGCCGGGCCGGGCACGGTCAGATGGAACTGAGTTACTCATTTGGAATGTTTGCTGCCCCACAGGATGGAAGGGAGGATCCCACCCACCTGTGTGGGGAGGGGTCGGGGCAGAGGGGCCTGGAGGTGCCACCTTGGGGGCTGGACTGAGGAGTCCAAGAACAGGAAATTCACGGCTTTGTGCAGGGACTGAAGCCAGGTTTGTGTGCGAAATGAGCCAGAGGGGAAGGCTGGAGTCAGGAATTTCCTGCGAGGAAAGGCTGGGAGAGCTGGGAATGTTCACCTGGAGAGGAGAAGGCTCCAGGGAGAGCTGTGAGCCTCTTGCAGGGCCTGAAGGGGCTCCAGGAGAGCTGCAGAGGGACTGGGGACAAGGGATTCAGGGCCAGGACCCGGGGAATGGCTTCCCAGTGCCAGAGGGCAGGGCTGGGTGGGATCTTGGGCAGGAATTGTTCCCTGGCAGGGTGGGCAGGGGCTGGCATGGAATTGCCAGAGCAGCTGGGGCTGCCCCTGGATCCCTGGCAGTGCCCAAGGCCAGGCTGGACATTGGGGCTGGAGCAGCCTGGGACAGTGGGAGGTGTCCCTGCCGTGGCAGGGGTGGGATGGGATGGGATTTAAGGTCCCTCCAACCCAAATCATTCCCTGATTCTCTGATTCACTTACAATTACAGGAGAGCACTTTAATTAGTGAATCCTCATCCAGGCTGGTTCCCACTCCCAGTGGAGGCAGGGACTCATCCCAGGGGACTCATCCCAGGCTCACTCCGGCCAGCAGAGCTGAGCTCAGGGTGCAGCACGTCCACCCCAAAGGGCCTCTGAGCCTCTGTCCAGCCACTGTGGAGAGCAGAGCCCAGGAAACCCCTTCCAGGGAGAGGGGGTATTTCAGAGCCTGTCTGTCTCCTTCTGCTTGATTCAGACTGAGTTTGGCAGATGGAAACAAGCTCAGTCCCAAAGAGGTTGAGAAAATCTTCCTTAGAAGGAGCCCGGCACGTCTGCCGGAGCGAGTGCTCAGCCCTGGGAGTGACGTTTGGCTTCATCTGTCTAACAAGTCTGATGGGCTCTCGGCGTCTCTTCTGATTGGGTTAATTCATTTGTTTTCATGCTAAGTTTTATTGCTTATTGATTTCCCGAGTCACCCTGAGCCCGTGTCAGCTTTTATCTGCTCCCAGTAATGGAAATGGTTCTGTGGAAGATGCACCGTGTAAAATCTTCCTGCAGCCAGCCCGGGACCCACAAACACCGTTAATTACCATGATTACGACCCTCGGAGATGACAAATCCAGGCCTCTTGTCCCTCCACTGCTCCACATGACTCCTGGTTTCCCCACTCCGTGTGCTCCAGACTCCCGGGAGCACAAATCTCGCACTGAGGACACGACGTGAGCAGCATCCCAGCTGTCACTTCCCCAACGTCCAGGGCTCTGGATTCCCCCAGCAATCCCTCCAGGCAGCCTGAGGGAACGTGACAAACTCCTCATGCCATGATCCTCATGCTCAGATTGCCCCAAGATGCTTTTTTAACGATTTCCAGAGATTTCAACCCAATTTGGGTCAGAAAAAGAGAAGTAACAACAAATCTCAGCAGGGTGACGGTGACTGGGGCCTTTCTGGGCTGCTCTGTGTCACCCTGTGTGTGTTTCCGTGAGAGATGTGGTGACTGGCACGTGAGAAATCGCTCTTAATTACTCAAAATTGCTCTTACTGACTCAGTCGTGCTCCTGCAGCGTGCAGGGCACCCGTTGGTTCCTTCGGGAGAGGCTGGAGGCCCCCGGCCCGTCCTGCATGGGATGTGCGACACCTGGTCAGCAGGGAAATCCCGGGAACAAGGCACAGGACAGCAGGAAATGCCCTCAAGTTGCACCGGGGGGGTTAAATGGGATATCAGGGGATATTTCCTACTGGGAAAGAGGTGTAGTCCCCAGCGCCGGAGGGGAGCAGGGGAGCAGTTCCCAGTTCAGCCAGAAATAACCCAGTTTAACCTCCCGGCAGTGCCGGCAGCGAGGGGAGCCCTGCTCGAGGCCCTGGCAGCTCCTGCCCTGCCCAGAGCGGTGGGACAGGAGAGGGCTCCTTCCGCAGGGCCGGAGGGAAGGGGGGAGGCTCCTCCATCCCCTGAGGGCCGTGGGACGGACAGGGAGGCACACGGTGCTCGGTGGGATTTCACTGCGCCTCCAGAGGGGCGGGACAGGGCAGGAGGGGCTCCTGAGGGGAGCGGGGGAGCAGGCACGGAAAAAAGGCCTGGCTGGGAATGGGGCCAGGGCAAACCCTGCCGGGAAGGTGAGGGGTGCGTGGGGAGGGGAGACCCTCCAGCCACAGCCCAGTTTGGGGTTCCTGACCTTCCTGCAGCCCTCCCGCTGCCCCCAGGCAGGTGCCCAGGTCACTTCTGGCTGCCCGGTGGGACCTGACCCCGGGGACTTGGCCCAGCAGGGACTGATGCCCACCCTGAGAGCAGCTCTGCCTCATTCCTGCTTCATCCCTCCTGCTTCAACCATTCCTGCTCCATCCCCTCCTGCGTCACCCCTCCTGCCCCATCCCCTCCTGCTTCAGCCATTCCTGCCCCATCCCCTCCTGCTTCAACCATTCCTGCTCCATCCCCTCCTGCTTCAGCCATTCCTGCCCCATCCCCTCCTGCTTCAGCCATTCCTGCCCCATCCTCTCCTGCTTCACCCCTCCTGCCCCATCCCCTCGCAGCTCCCAGCAGGGGCGGGCAGCTCTAGCTGGGGTGGGTTTATGGTGTTTCCATCAGAACTGAGCCTGATTTTCGCCGGCACCGAGATCCCTTCCCAGCACAGAGGGTATGGAAAAGGCAGAAATAATTCACATCTGCCTTGAACTCCTTCCTGCTGGCAGAGGGATGTAAAAGAGTTCCCACCTAATGCCCAGACAGCCCTTCCTTCCCTCGCTGCTTGCCCAGCCTGCGCAGTGACGCCGGAATTGCTGATGAGCTGACAGCCAACACTTAAACGCTCCGAGCCTTTATTATTTATTTCTTGGGCAGAGAATCACCACTCTGGGTTATTTTTATTTTACAGATCCAGCTTCTGAAACTGCTTAAAAAGCTTTCGATCAAAGCTTACAGTGGTGCTGACAGAACACCGAGGGTTTGCGCTGGGGAGAGCCATCATTAATTATCAGACTGCGAGCAGCACTGATAGTGCAGCCATTTGATTTTGATTTAATGTCTAAATAAGCTCGCTTACAATGGCAAAGAGCTTCCTGTTTAATTGAGAAGCACTAAGTTTTCTGTCTCCCCTTCTTCTTTTCCATTCTGGCCACGATCCAGGTGCAGAAATAAAAAGAAACATGAACAGAATGCAGAAAGTCGGCATGAAAATGCATCAGAGGCACGGGAGCCTGCTGAGCCGTCTGCCAGCACCGCTGCTGGCTGCTCTGGGCCAGCTCTGCCCTTCCAGGCTGTCCTTGTCCTTCAGCTCCCCTCCCACCCCAGCCCAGTGCCCGCCCACCCACCCCTGCTCTGTCCGTGCCCCCCTTCCGTCCCCTTCATGAACTCACAGCGCCAGGGCTTCCACACCCTCCCCGAAGGGCATTTTCATCCTGGAAAGGCCTTTCCCGCAAGGCAGCCGAGCTGCTGCCCAGGACATGGGGACATCACTGTGCCAGGAGGGGGCACAGACCCTGGGAGCATCCCCTGGCTGCCACCGAGGCTGCCCAGGGCTCTGTGGCCCCGCAGACACCCCACGGGTGTTCCAGTGCCGCAGACGCCCGACACTGCCAAGGGCACTGCGAGGGTGACAGGACAAGGCTCGGCCAGCGTGGCACTGCCACTGACCATGAGCCAGCGTGGCACCGCACTGGCCATGAGCCAGTGTGGCACCGCCACTGCCCACGAGCCAGCGTGGCACTGCCACTGCCCACGAGCCAGCGTGGCACCGCCACTGACCATGAGCCAGTGTGGCACCGTGTGCCAGCCCTGCCACTGCCCACGAGCCAGCGTGGCACCGCCACTGACCATGAGCCAGTGTGGCACCGTGTGCCAGCCCTGCCACTGCCCATGAGCCAGCGTGGCACCGCCACTGACCATGAGACAGCGTGGCACTGCCACTGCCCACGAGCCAGCGTGGCACCGCATGCCAGCCCCACCCCTGCCCAGAAGTGGCTTCAGCAGCCACTGGCTGAGGGACACATGGATCGTGCCGGACACATGGACTGTGTCAGACACACGGATCGTTCCTGACCCACAGCAGTGACTGCCCCTGCCCCGTGTCCCCTGCCCAGAGTGTCAGGTCCCCACGGACACCACCCAGGAGCAGCAGGAGCTGCTGGACACGCTGTGGGGCAGCTCTGGGGTTCCCCGATGTCGGAGTGAGCGCTGCAGGCTCCATCCGGGACCCCTCCGTCCTTCCACCCCTTCCACAGGAAGAGCGAGATCGGGACCATGGAGGGGGACATGGAAAGCCTGGCTGGCTTTGCCCTGAGCCAGGTGCGGTGAACACCACAGAGGTCAAGGGAGGGGTTGTTAGAATGGGGAGGGAAAACCATTCCCCCCTTTTTCCCGGTCCCCACGTGGGGCTCAGGTCCCAGCAGTGTCCCCAGGCTGCTCTGGTGTGAGCAGAAGGTTTGCTGGAGTGAATGATTTATCTCAATTCCTCCATGGACAATCTCCTGCCGGACTCTCCCTGCGCCTGGCTGGGCAGACAGGGATCTGTCTGCAGCTGGATCCGGCCCGGCTGGCTCCGGGTGGGAGCTCAGGCACCGCTCAGCCCCCAGAGGAGGTGACAGTTCCAGGGAGCTCTGAGCTGCTGTGACAGCTCCTCCCCACCGCCCAAACCGCCCGCTCAGGAACGATTTTCCACTTCAGGTGCCTTCTACAAGTGTTAATGAACTCACCTTCCCCAGAGCTCTGCACCGAGGGCACGGGGAGGAGGGCAAGCCCAGCGTGTCTGAATTCCCAGATCCCGGGAGGAATCTCCACCAGGGCAGGACGCCAGGGAGCAGAGCCACCCACAGCCCTGGGCCTGGGGGCTGCGCTGGGTTTGCACACGTGGGAGTTGTGTTCATCTGTAAAAGCTCAAACAGCTGCCAAGAGCTGCGCTGCTACTTGAGAAATTAGAATAAAACAGCAAAAATCAGAATAAAAATAAGTTTCCTCCATTAAATGAGTAGGGAAGAAAGGTAAACTGAGGCGCAGAGCCATGACATGAAGATCTCAGAGCCTGAGAGCTGAAAACAAGTGGCACACACCAGACAGTTCCACCCAGCTGCAGACTGAACGTCTTTGCTAAGTGACTTTAAAGCTAATGACATGTGACACGCGGAGATCAGGCTGCTCGGCAGGGCAGGACACGCAGAGATAATGATCGTTCGTGAAAACCAAACCCCGGGAGGGGCCAGGGCCACCCAGCAGAAATGTGACTTTGGCTGGGAAGGGATGGGACAGCACCGGGAGGTCACAGCCCGGCCACCGTGCCAGAGCTGGCCGGGCTGCTCAGGAAGGAGCCACAGAACCGCGGGGTCCGGACAGGGCTGGGCTGGCTCAGGAAAACGAGACTTAGACATTGCAAAAGTCATTATTTCAAGATGAAACTACAGATTTATATCTCAGCTCTCATTTTCTCCGGGTGTGTGACTGTGCAGAGCCGAGAAAGCTGCGCATTTCTGCAGGCCCTGGCAGTGATTCGCTCGATAAAGGAGCGTGGGTTGGCTAAAGAACAACCCCAGAGGGGGGCCAGGGACTGCCCAGTGCCGGCTCTGAACACTCCTGGATGGACGGGACCGGGAGCAGCCAGGGCCGGCAGGGAAAGTGCAGCCCCTGCGCTGATAAAGGAGCGGGGAAAGGGAGCCGTCCTGGAGAATTCCTGAACCAGAACGGGAGCCGGGGGGCCTGTGGAACACGGGGAGATCTCAGAGTCCCAGACTGGTCTGGGTTGGGAGGGACCTTAAATCCCACCCAGTGCCACGGCAGGGACACCTCCCACTGTCCCAGGCTGCTCCAGCCCCAATGTCCAGCCTGGCCTTGGGCACTGCCAGGGATCCAGGGGCAGCCCCAGCTGCTCTGGCAATTCCATGCCAGCCCCTGCCCACCCTGCCAGGGAACAATTCCTTCCCAAGATCCCACCCAGCCCTGCCCTCTGGCACTGGGAAGCCATTCCCTGGCTCCTGGCCCTGAATCCCTTGTCCCCAGTCCCTCTGCAGCTCTCCTGGAGCCCCTTCAGGCCCTGCAAGGGGCTCGCAGCTCTCCCTGGAGCCTTCTCCTCTCCAGGCTGATGAACCTGGAGTAGCCAAGAGTGGAAGAACCCTTTGACAGCTTTAGAGGCTGAGCCAAGAGGGTTCATTTTCTCCCCCAAGTTCTGGAGAGAAACAAGGTTTGCAGAGCTCCCCTCCCTTCCTGGAGCTGCTCTTCCCTGCAAGGGCAGGATTTGTCCTTTAGCGTGGGAGAAAGCAGAGACCTTGTTTGAATAATTGGTTTCAAGGCTCTTTGGTAATGCTGCATAATTTAAAATACAAAATCAAAGATTCTGTTAAACCAGGTTTTTTTTTTTAAAAACTTTTTCTTTGGGAAATTGGAGGGAAAAAAGTAATTGCAGACCCAAGGGAAAGTTTTACTTCCAGCTTGAGCAGTTTCAAAAGTGATCATAAAAATAATGGTGAATTCTAAGCAAGGCTGCTGCAGGCTGGAAAATGGAAAAGTTTCATTTTAGCACTTTCCAAGGGGACACATCAAACTCTTCCCGAGCACAGCCAGCAAGCACAAGCCACTTAGCAGGAGAGGGATGGGTTTGCCCAAGATTTCAATCAGGCATCGGTGTTTTGCAGCAAAAAAAAGGAGTTTTTACTCCATCAAATCATCTCAGCAGCGCCTGAGGCCGCCGGGCAGTGCCCGGAGCGCGGCTCTGATCCGCGGCGGGGTGGTGGGACCGGGCTCGGCCTTTCCAGCTGCACTCCCGAGCCCTTTCCCCGGGAACGGGCGCAGCTTTGGGCGGGGAGGGAGCCGCAGCTTTTCTGGGGCATCTCCTCCCCTGGGCGGCCTGTAAAACACGGCGGCATTGTTCCCTTTCGGAAAAGTGGAGCGCACTTAAGGAGCTTGGGCGCTGCTGGGAGGCTTTGATGTGGGCGAGGGCGATTAGTGTCCCTGTGCCGCATAATCCCCGCTAATTCCGTGTCACACTTTGTGCTCCCTGGAGCGCACCCCGAGCCTTCGCCGCTGCCTCCCTCCCCTCCCGAGCCGCTCCTGACCCAGCGCTGCCGCTCCTGCCCTGCCCCGTGCACGGAGGTGGCAACCAAAGCCCTGGCGGTGACACACAGAGCTGAGCTCGACACCGAGTGACAGAGCAGGGGCTGGCACAGCTCCTCTGCAGCCTCTGGAAACCCTTCCACGGCTCTGCAGCCGAAGGGAGAGCGGCCAGGGCTCGGCCCCGGGGTTTCCAGCTGGATGTGCCTCAGTTTCCCCACCGGCACAGCAGAGAAGCTCTGACCCATCGCAGAGTCACGGAATGGTTTGGGCTGGAGGGACCTTAAATCCCATCCAGTGCCACTCCCAGGGACACCTCCCACTGTGCCAGGCTGCTCCAGCCCCAATGTCCAGCCTGGCCTTGGGCACTGCCAGGGATCCAGGGGCAGCCCCAGCTGCTCTGGCAATTCCATGCCAGCCCCTGCCCACCCTGCCAGGGAACAATTCCTTCCCCAGATCCCATCCAGCCCTGCCCTCTGGCACTGGGAAGCCGTTGCGCCTTGTCCAAAGCCCCTTTCCAGCCTCTTTTCAAACAGCTTTCAGATCAGAACAGTTCATTTCTTCCTAAGCTAAAACGGAGCTGAATGAAACACCCACAGCAAACTGTCCCTGCAACGCTGAGCAAAAAATACAGCAGAAATCAACGCAGGCATTTACATCCAGCCCTGCAGCGAAGTCGCTGCTGCAGAGTGAACATCTGGGTTCACTGTCTCACACCACATAACAGGAATCCATCCCCCATTAATTTCAGACGAATATGTGAAGAGGCCTTGAGCAGGAAGCAAACCCTGCACTGGAACCTCTGGAGTTACGGGGCTGACGGTCTTTGCCTTCTGTTGGCAGCTCTGGGAAAACGTGGGGAAACGGGACCAAACAGGGCTTTTAGAACTTTGTGGCAAATAGAAAATGGAAAATATTTCTGCTTTGAGTTTAATAAAAGCCATCGCTGATGTGTGGCAGTAAATAAATGAATTGGTCCTTCTCATGCACCCCCGGCTGGGATAGGGTTTGATGTGCTGGAGAGGAATTCCAAAGCCAGGGATTATTGCACTTTCCCGAGGTGATCCCGTTGTTTGGGAGCCCCTGCCACAAAGCACCTCAGCTGAGGGGGAGACTGCTATCACCTTCCCCATGGAGAGCACAGACAGAACCAAGCCCAGAGAAAACAGAAACATTTCCACACCACCAAATCTGTGCTTTTCTGCCTCTCGGAAAGTCCCAGCTCAGAAATGTCCCCGGGTGCTCTGAGCAGGTCAGTTCCTCACTGGAAGTGCCTTTCCCTGGGGGAGGAGGAGCAGAGCCTCAGTGGAGGTGTCCAAAGTGCCGGGAAAGTGCCAGGTAGGAGGGGAAGGTCCGGAGTGACCTCTGTGGGGTCAGAGAGCTCAGGGATCTCTCCAAAGAAACTCCCTGGAGTTCTAACGCGCCCCTGGCTGCCTGTCCCAGCCCGGCCTGGGGGGTGGATCCTCCCTGCATGTCTGTCCTGGCTCCTCAGAGACTGATGGGGCGATTTCCCCGTGACTGCCTCGCTCCCGCTCTCCACCGCAGCGCTAATGGGGAGGAGATTTAATGCTGTGATATCACTTTAATGGGGAGCCCATAAATAAAGCTCTTACAACTCCCTCATTAGGTCTGCACTGCACCCATTAACTCCGTACAGGGCTCTGCACAGTGACAGCCGATTCCAGAGGGTTTCCCATGCTGCAAACTCCAATCTGTGTTGGGAAGTGGGGAAAAAACAGAGGAAGGGAGGACTGAGACTCTGGCTGTGGGCCTGAGCAACTCGTGGGGATCCAGTGCATAATCCAGGAGCTTCCTGGCACTTAAAGCTAAATGTGTCTGGCACTTTAGTGCGGGAAATAAAAGGTTCCATCCATTCCCAGTGTCTGTGGCACCACTTGGAAGCACAGCTGATCTGGGCTCCAGCCTGAGCCCGATAGGAATCTTTGCATCCTCACCACAGTAAAAGCAGCTCAGTCACTCGGAGCCAACAAAAGCAGCGTGTGCTGGCTGGGTTTAACTCCGGGTGCATTCCAGAGGATTCCTGGTCCCCGCGCCCCGAGCGCATTGTGAGGATCAGATGGAGCGCTGAGAACAGCGCTCAGCGATGGGAGCAGGGACTGTGCTAAAGATGAGAACAGGAACTGCGCTGAAAGCTCCTCCGGAGCTGCTCTCTGGTTGACGCCGAGCAGAGCAGTGGGGGTTGCTTCGCCCAGAGGTCTCCGTTTTCACACTGGTTCCATTCAGTGGCGCACAGAACACAAGCCGCACACGCGGCTCTGGCTGCGGGGTGTTGGGCTGGGAGCTGGCTCCGGGCTGATGCAATCCGTTAGCACTTGCCAGGCAAAAATACCCTTTCCAAAGGAAAAGCGGTGTCAAAAGGAGCGAGCGAGAGGCTGGATGTAAAAATACCAGCGCTCTGACTCTGCCTGAACTTTGCCCCAGTTCTCTGCAGCGACAAAATCCTGGGGAAGTGGGGATGAATCCAGACAACACTTCCACGTCCACAGGCACTCAGGGAACAGGATCTTCCGAGCTCCGAGCCAGCGCTGTAGCTTTGGAATCACAGAATTTCCTGTGGGAAGGGACCCACCGGACCATGGAGCTCCCTCAGCCTTCCCTGGGCAGGGAGATGCTGCAGGCCCTTCCTCATCCTCACAGCCTCCACTGGACCATGCTGGCTGTGCGAGGATGAAAGTGAACCACCAGAAGGATGAAGGTGAATGATCAGAGGAATGAAGGGGAACCATCAGAAAGAAAAAGATGAACCACTGGAGATGAAAGTGAACCATCAGAAGGACGAAGGAGAACCATCAGAGGGATGAGGTGAATTGTACTCCTTACTCTGTGCAGGGTTTCTGACCCGTTCCAGACTCTTCGAGTTTTAGTTTAACTCAAGAGGGTAACTCAGGAGAACCCCACAGGTTTTTGTACAGCCAGAGAGAGCCCAGGCTCAGTGCTGGACCCAGGGATGCCTGGGTGGAAGGGACAGATGCTGACGTTCATCATTTTAATGTGAAACCCTCGGGTTTGAACGGGAAGGCAGAGCTGATGTGAGTCAGCCCCCTCAAAGCTGCAGCAAATGGGGAGCTCCACCAAGGGCTGGGATGGTTGTAAACAATTAGGGCCAATGTTCCTTCCTGAGCAGCACCACTGAAGCTGGATGCAGCTGATTTCCAGCACCAGGAAAAGGGGAGATGGAAAAAAACGGGATGCTAAGCACACAGCCAACAAAATTAAACTGAGAATTAATTTCATCCATTATAACTGATTGCTGTAAATTAAAACTAGAAGGAAATAATTGGTAGCATGTAGCTTTTAGTGTTTCCTGCAGATTAGGGGAATTAGATTTTTTTATTAGGAGCATTGAACTCCTCTGCCCTGTTCCTGTGTCTCCAGCAATGTACATCTTCCCTGATTCCCGATTCCTGATTCCAGCCTGGCACACTGTGCTTTGGGAACAGCAGCATTTCCTTCACTGGGCCCCAAATCCTGAGCCAGTCCTGCAGGGCTGAGCTGGGTTTGAGGGTTCCTGGGGGACAGGGAGGGGCTCTCTGATGCTGGGATTCTGCAGGGCAGGATCATCCTTCCCACTCTGCTCCCTCCAGAGAGGCTCCAGCTCCACTGCTGGGGAGGCAAAGCCCCAGGACAGCAATCCCTTGTTCCCAGGGACAAGGAGACGCTCCCTGGCTTCCATTGCTGTGTCAGGGGCTCCTGGCAGGTTGGGATGATGGTGCTGGTCTCCTCCAGCTCCTCGCTGGTCCCCTCCAGCTCCTCGCTGGTCCCATGGAGCAATCCCAGGAAAGCCTTTGCTGTGCTCCCGGCCTGCACGGAGCAGGCAGAGGTTGGGGTGAGTCCCTCCTGCTGATCCAGCTTCCCTCTGCAAAACCCCTTCGGGGCTCATTCCTCCCTCCTTCAACCCTTCATGTCCAGGAATCCACAGTACGGAGCTGCCACCCCTGCAGAGTGAGAACAGAGTCCCAGGGGTTAAACCTCCCTCCCCTCCACTCTCTGGGGATGTTTCCCACCAGGAGTAAAGCCTTGGAAAGGCCCTGCTTGGTGCTGGAGCCCATGTCAGGAAATGGAGCCCTGGGCTGGCTGTTCTGCTTTCCTCAGAGGATATTTTTGTGCATTTATTTAATTCATTCCTTCAGCTTATATAAGGGTAATAAGATTTTTTTTTTTTTTTTGCACGTCTGCAGCGCTCCCTTCCTCGAGGAACTCCAACCCCTTTGGCAGGAGCAGGAACAGCCCAGACGGAGCTGGGTGCGGCCACTTCCCACCCGGCTGAGCACGTGCGGCCCTCCTGGGCCAGCACCAAAGGCCACCAGCTCCGTTTAAACCTGCAGGGAGCTCAGGGGACAGCATTCCAGCCGGGAATGAGCCGTGGAGTTGGGTTTTACAGCTCGGTTGGATTTTCCAGAGGGTGCTCGGGATGCTGGGCGAGCACCGGAGTTCAAGGCATCGCATTCCCAATGCTCCTGAGAGGCAGCAGCTCCAGGAAGGCAAAATCCTGGAGCCGAGGGAGAGGGAGGGTGCCACCTACTGCAGCATCCCCAGTCGGCTGCCTCGGAACCAGCGAAAAGAGAAACTTCTCGTTTTGTAGCTGGGAATCTAAAGGGAAGGGAGAAAAGGAGCGGGAGGGGGGTGTGGAGAGAAGCAACCTAAAAAAAGGAATTTGCTGAATGGCATTTTGTGCCAGCCCCGTGTTTATAAATAGCCCCAATGACACCGCTCTTTGCAAGATGGATCTCGGAATATTTCTGATCAGCAAAGAGTTTGAGCTGCAAATAACAATAAATGGGGGAAATGTGTATAAATAAAAGGCATTAAAAACCCGCTCTGTGTGGGATCAGCAACACATCTTGAAGCCTACATCAAAGGGACTCAATTAGCAGACACATTTTCTAATTACGTGTTCTAATTTACAACAAATCCGGGTTTCTAATGAAGCCTTGATTGTTGGTGCAGATGGCGAGGCCCGGACCCAGCGTTCCGCGCTCGCTGCCACTGCCAAGGCAACCACTTGATGCTCCAGCCCCGGCTCCTTCCCCTGGGCTGCCCAGACACCTCCATTTTCCCAATTCCCCAGGAACTTCCCCGGGCCCAAATGCACCTGAGCGAGCCGTGGTGAAAGCAGCTGCAGGGAATTGTCACCGTGGGCTGAAGCAGCCCCCGAAGCACCTCCGCAGGCACTCAGTCCGTGGGCTGTGGATGTTTCCCTTTGCAATCCCGCCTGGCACGTGCAGAGACAGGGAAAGGGATTTTTTTCCAGCAGAGCCCTCAGGCGCTCGCCCAGGCGTTATTTTTAATTACAGCCAATATTCCCTCTGCGCTCCCCCTGGGCATCATCGGCAGTTTTGGGGCGTTAATTGCTCCAAATGGGATGAACGCTGAGCAGGGCTGGGAGCAGCAACAGCTGAGATCAGGGAATCCTGGAATGCTTTGGGTTGGAGGGACCTTAAATCCCACCCAGTGCCAACCCTGCCATGGCAGGGACACCTCCCACTGTGCCAGGCTGCTCCCAGCCCCAATGTCCAGCCTGGCCTTGGGCACTGCCAGGGATCCAGGGGCAGCCCCAGCTGCTCTGGCAATTCCATGCCAGCCCCTGCCCACCCTGCCAGGGAACAATTCCTGCCCAAGATCCCACCCAGCCCTGCCCTCTGGCACTGGGAAGCCATTGCCTGGGTCCTGGCCCTGAATCCCTTGTCCCCAGTCCCTCTGCAGCTCTCCTGGAGCCCCTTCAGGCCCTGGAAGTTGGATGGATTCAGTTCAGAGCCATTTCCGTGCCCCCAGCCAGACCAGGGCCCCACTGCCCCTTCCAGCCCCCTCTGTCTCTGCTCTGGACATGTTCCAGTCTAAGCAGACACAACAAAGTGCTGGAAAAAGAGGGAACTGAGGCTTGAAAGAGCACATACAGCCTGGATCTTCGAGACAACAGCAGGAAAATCTGCTTCCCTTCCCTTCTGAGGCAAAGCAAAGCAAATCTTTCCTTCCAGGGCTTTTTAAAAAAAATTTATTTATTTAAGATGCAGTTATGGCACTGACAGAGCCTTGCTCCACTCTCCACAGCTGGATTGCTCTGTGTGACCCTGGATCTATCCTGGATCCCACTGGCTTTTAAAGCTGCCCAGCACTTCAGCAGAGCACAAACCCCATTCAGGTCTCAGCCCAGGAGTTGATCCCACCTTCAGCTCTCCCTTCCCAGCCAGAATGGATCCTGGATCCCAAAATCCCAGCATCGCAGCTGTGTGTATTTATTTGTTTTGGTGCTCTGACCTGTGCCAAAGCCCCAAAGGAGCTGCAGGGAGGGGAGAGCTGCACATTTACAGCTGAGGCCTGAGGTCTGGATTGAGGCAAAAGAGGATAAAAACCCTGCAAGACCCCGATTCCAACATCCCAACCATGCCAGAAGCCTTTGTGAGTTTTGCTGCTGCCTTTTAATAAATAACTCAGCCTGCAAGCCAGGTCACAAAATCACAGAAAGCCAGGATAAACTCGAGCGGAATTACAGTGGAAGTGAGAAATACCCAAGCAGGGCCTTGGTTGCTGAATCCCATTCCCGGAGCTGCAGCCCTCGCATGAACAGACAGCTCATCCTGCAGGAGCCCCCAGTCCAATATCCTGCCTGCCTGGAACATGGCTCCAGGGAAATCTCGCTCCAGAATCAGCCCCGGTTGGATTAAAGCGATGCCAACAAAAGAATAACGTCAGGGCAGGATTCATTCCCAGGACTCCTGTGCAACCCCAGAGCCGTCCCCCAGCCCCTCCCAGCCAGGATCCATTCCCGAGGGAGCGGATCCCCAGAGCCGTCCCCCAGCCCCTCCCAGCCAGGATCCATTCCCGAGGGAGCGGATCCCCAGAGCCGTCCCTCAGCCCCTCCCAGCCAGGATCCATTCCCGAGGGAGCGGATCCCCAGAGCCGTCCCTCAGCCCCTCCCAGCCAGGATCCATTCCCGAGGGAGCGGATCCCCAGAGCCGTCCCTCAGCCCCTCCCAGCCAGGATCCATTCCCGAGGGAGCGGATCCCCAGAGCCGTCCCTCAGCCCCTCCCAGCCAGGATCCATTCCCGAGGGAGCGGATCCCCAGAGCCGTCCCCCAGCCCCTCCCAGCCAGGATCCATTCCCGAGGGAGCGGATCCCCAGAGCCGTCCCTCAGCCCCTCCCAGCCAGGATCCATTCCCGAGGGAGCGGATCCCCAGAGCCGTCCCTCAGCCCCTCCCAGCCAGGATCCATTCCCGAGGGAGCGGATCCCCAGAGCCGTCCCTCAGCCCCTCCCAGCCAGGATCCATTCCCGAGGGAGCGGATCCCCAGAGCCGTCCCTCAGCCCCTCCCAGCCAGGATCCATTCCCGAGGGAGCGGATCCCCAGAGCCGTCCCTCAGCCCTCAGCCCCTCCCAGCCAGGATCCATTCCCGAGGGAGCGGATCGGGCCGCCTGTCCCTTCCCGCAGTCTGTGAAGGGCTCAGGGAGGACGCTTCGCTCGGGGAGGCCCCGGTTAAGTGGTATGAAGTGGCTGCTGCATAAAGCTCCACGAAATAAAGGTCAAGTCAGAAGAACCTGCAAATGTTGTTGAACGCTGTGATTTCCCAACAAATCCCGGGGCTTCCCAGGAGCTCTGACTCGTGCAGGCTGAGTGCCATCCGTGTGCCTTTGCCAGCCCCGAGCTCCCCCTGCCCAAGGGATCTCCCCCGGCCTGACCGTGTTCCCCCTTCTCCCTCAGCTGGGTCCCAGGCCCTGCTGGGTGAGCCTGCGCTGAGACTCTGCCTCTGTGGGAATGAGGCGATTACCGAAGGACCACTAATTGGAAATCCTGCAAGCCCTGGGTGGATTAGAGCAGATTAACGGAGAAAGAAGAGCGGGGACAGTCTCGGGGTTAGTGCAGAGCTGCTGGCCCTGAGCGGCTGCAGTGCCCAGGCCGGAGCAGGGGCAGCGGCTTTTACAGAAGGTTTGGATTGATTGATTTGTTTTACAGATAACGATCACAGATAAAAGGCTCCCAGGAAAGGCAGCATTAGCCCGGGATCAGAGTGGCCACTTAGAGGATGCTCCCACGCTCCAGCCTTTCCCAGCATGACTGAGATCCCTTGGATAGCTCTCCCTGGAGAGCCCCAGGCTCTGTCTGCGCTGCTCCTTCCAGCAGAACTTCGGTGACGGAGCCCTGGGGACACGGGGGGGACACCGAGGGTGGGATTCCCGGCATGGCTGAGGGGTGGCTGGAGCCCCTGAGGGGTCCCAGTGCTGCAGATCCATCCTGGCGTCCTTCCAGCTCTCCAGAGGGCAGCTGGTGCCTGGCCTGAGCCCAGCCACAGGGATTCACAGATTCAGGGATTCAGGGATTCAGGGATTCAGGGATTCAGTGCTACTGGCAAAAGAAACTCCCTGTACAAGACTGAACTTTATTCCTCATCCGAATTATTTTTCGCACCAGGATGGAGCCACTGCTGGGAAATCCACCCAGAGCAGGATCCAGGATTCCCCAGGGGATACCCCGAGTGTTCCCAAGCACGGGAATGGCCCTTGCACGAGAACAGGCTCAGAGGTGGCTCCTGCTCTGGCTCCCTCCCTGCTGTGCCTGGGCTCCTCTTCCCACCCTTTCCCAATCCTCTGAAACCACCGGGGCAGCGCTGCTCCGAGGAGGGGGTGACACAGGGGCTCGGGATGGGCCACAGCGAGGGATGCTGAGGAGCAGGGTGATGCCCAGGTGAGGGCACAGCTGGGCCCCCACCCCCTGTGCAGCCAGACCCACCCAGCACAGCTGGAATTCACTCCCCGGCCCCTTCTGGCTCTGGAATTTCCGAGTTTGGGGCCAACCCCAGCCCTAATTGGTGCCAACTGTTGAGCAGCTTTTCATCTTCCAGGAGCTGGGCTGAGAATATCAACTCCTTTTCCTTGGGTTTTTCTCCAGCTGCTGCCAGGGCCTGGATTTAAACCTGGGGAGCTGGGCATGAGGAGCTCCGCAGCTCATTAATAACCTGTGCAGCCATCAGGAGCACTCGGTGGAGATTTCACCGGCGTCTCTTTGCCATTGCAGAGTGAATTACCCGACCTTCAGTGGCTTTTCCTGCACTCAGTTAAGGAAACAGCCACGGATCCCATGCCAGGGGCACCGTTTAAATAACAATTATTAGAGAGTAGATGAGAAATCTCTTTTATCTTTGGCCTTGATGGTGTTTTAAACTTGATACCTCTCCCCCTCCATTGTCTCATTTACATATCAAAATAATTGCCTCCGAAATTCCACATCTTGCTGCAGTCCTGAATCTGCCTTTCAAAGGCTGCTCGGGCCCCTGGACGAGCCCTGGGCACAGGAGCTCCGTGGTGAAGCTCAGAAATCCTCCAGGAAGGATCAATATCTCTGAGTGGATGTGGATGTTGTTACCACAGTGACACGAACCCCCACAATATCCTTTGCTTTTCATTGCCCCAGATCAATAGTGGGAAAAAAAATACTCAAATCAACCAGATTTTCCCCTTTGTTCTGGAATGAAAGTCGATTTTGATGTTCTTCATTCTTGTTTGTCACGGGGAAAAGCTGTGTCTCAGCTCTGCCTGCCCAGCTGATGAGAATTCTGCTTTGTGTGGCTGCATCCAGGCCCTCATGGAAGTGCCAGGGTCACACAGCCTGCAGGGCAGAGGGCAGCAGAGGGGCTCAGGTCCACGTGGAGAATCATTTGGGAGTTACAGCCTTCACTTCAAACGTTCCCCACTCTGCCTTTCACTTCTGTTTGTTACAAAAATGGGAATTTCAGAAGGGCCTCATAAATTAAAATAAAACATTTTATCTGTTTTCCCTTCCAGGAAAAAAAACCCCTCCAAACAAACTCAAACAAACAAAAAAACCCCCAAACCCCAAAACACACGAGAGAGAGAAGTTCAAACCCCACGGCAGCCCTGAGCCAGCAGCAGCTCCGTGACTGCACTGCCAGCGGCCTCCTCCCCTCCCGGCGCTGCCACGGGGTGACAAGGAGAGGGATGGCCCCTGTGACAGATTCCCCTGATGGCCCCGGCTTGTGGAATACAGTGAAGAAAAGAGAAATATCTCTCTGTTCATTTTTAAAAGTGTTTTCCCTCCCTCTCCATAAACTGGGTGTGACAAATTGAAGCTAAAGCGTCTTCTCCCTCCCGGCTGCCGCTGCCACGTCCCTGTCCCTGTCCCTATCCCTGTCCCTATCCCTGCAGTCCCTGGGGAGGGGAGGGATGTTTCACCACCCTGTGCTGTGACCCCCTGCTCTCCTGCAGCCCCCCAGGAGTGCTCAGCTGGTGAAACTCAGCTCCTCCATCTGCAGTGCTCCTTCGGTGGGGCTGAGCACCCCCCTGGGCAGCCCCGGAGCTTTCCCTGCACTCCAGAGCTCCTTGACAGATTCCCGACTCTGGCAGCAGAGATTTTCCACTTTAGATCCTCCAAAGATGCACCAGCCCCAAAGCTGGAGCTGGGACGTGTAACTAGCATGAAAAAAGAGATGAACTGCGTGATCCAAGAGAACCTCCTGCTCTGTGCCACTGCTGCACGTGGCTGTGGGTGTTGTTGGTGGCCCCAAAGGGAAATGTTCCACTCTGTGGCACAGGGGGTTTGCAGGGGGTGCCTCCCCTGTCCAGCTGTGGTTCACTGGGACAGGAGCTGAGTGTCCTCCTTTTCCTTCACTGCTCCCTTTCAGGAGCTGCCAACGAAACCCGAATGTGGTTTATGGCACAGATCACCTGTTGTGGAATAAATCAAATGGTGACTGCTTTCAGTCCTCTCATTAGAGAAATAAAACCTCCAGGTGCAACCTGCGTGTCAGAAGTTGTGTCCGTGACCGACACCACATTCCAACACTCCCATTTTCCCCGAAAGCCACTGCTGCTGGTGCCTGGTGTTGGAAAAGGAAACCCCAGCGCTGGATTGCTTTGTTCCCTTGGGAGGCAGAGCAGCACTGGCAGGGCTCTGTCACTGAAGGAGCAGAGAGAAGCTGCAGGGCTGTGCACAGCCAGCCCCAGACGAGACTGAGGCAGTCGCTCCCCTGCAGCTGTCACCCGGCCAAGCCAATTGCCTCTGCAGAACCTGGGACTCCACACGGTGTAATCTGAAGGAAAATAACACCGTGACCTCCTCCAGACAGCAAAGCTGAAGGGCTCCGAGGTCAGCAGATAAATGTGAGCAGAGCCATGGATATAATCATTTAAACCCGAAAGTGATAGTAATGAATGAACGCTGGATTTCAATTATCCTGAGATAATTCAAATTACTTTAAATAGATCAGTGACCTACTAAGAACTGCCTGGGCGCTCATCCTGCATTTGCTGCCCAATTCAGCGAATGACTCTTTGATCCCGTTCCTCCCTCTCCACGGAACAGCAGGATTGTTGATGGCAGGGCTCCTGTTGGGCTGAGCCTGCAGCTGCTGCTGTTCCCCATCTCCCTGTGCCCGTCCCGTCCTCTCAGCTCTGGCATTTCCAGCTTGGGAAGCGCAGGCTGGGCTGGTGGCACTTCTGAGATGAGCAGTTCACGTGCACCACGGGCTGAGGGAGCTGCTGGATTTGTTCTCCTTCAGGCCCGGCTCGGACACCCCTGGTGCCTCCCCTCAGCTGAGCCGAGTCCTTCCCCAGCAGCTGCGAAATCCCAAATCACAGCCCCTGAGCTCCTCCCCAGCCTGGCCTCAGTTCTCAGAGCTGTTTGGGGATTCAGTTCTCAGGAAGGTTCTCCAGCTGTCACCCTGCTCCCCACACCACCACGCCCAGCATTCCTCCTGCCTGGGGGGTTCTTAAGCTCCTGCTCTTCTCTGGACACTGGCACTGAGCTCAAATACAGAGTCACAGGCAGGAAACTGCCCGAACACGGAGGGCAAACCTCTTTTGGGAGCGTCACCCTATGGATCCCCCTGTTTCAGTGTCATCCTCATGCTCTAAGAGGAGTTACTGGTGCTGGAACCTGCACTTGGAAACGTTCCAGCTGCTTTGCGTGCATTTCCCGGGCACACGGGGAGCCCCAACTGCGCTGGAGCCGCAGCATCATCATGGGGACATTTTGGGATGAGGAGATGGGATGCACCTGGTGATGACTCCTCCAGCTACGCCTGCTCCTCGGCTACATGTCCCCACAATCTGCTGCAGACGATGGATTCCAGCAGTTTGTGGAGCCACGGGAGATGTGTGGAGACAGGATGGGCCTTTGCTGACTTTATTCATCACCACTAATTGCTGAGCGAATGAGTGGGAAAAGATCCTCAATATTCATCCTCACTTGTGAGCAAGCGGCTGCTGAAGGTGCAGGTTTCATTTGCTGAGGGAAGGGGAGGTGGTGGGAGGTGGAGAGCCAGGTTTAGGGGAATATTGAGGCTGGGATGTTGTTCCTGTTCCCACTGCTGGAAGCGTGGCACTAAAGCTCACAGACAGCCAGAGCTGGGCTGGGACCCAATCTACAGAGTGAGCATGCAAAAGGCTTCTCAGAGTGAAATAAATTCCCTTATAAACACCAAAACCTCCCAAATCTCGCTGCTTGCATTGAGATGCAGATGAACAGAACGCATTGGTGCAGATCCCAGTGCCTGCACAGCTGCTGAGGCACCGGGCAGGCTCGGCCACCAGACTCTGCTTCAGTCCCAGGCTCCGCTTCAGCCTCGACCCTGCTCAGGGAGATCTTCCACATTTTATGGGGAACAGGCCTCACATCCAGCTGCTGGGTGTGGACCTGAGCTCTGTCTGCACCACACAGCCCAAACCAGCCCGGAGGGGTTGAACTGGGCTTTATCCAGCCCAGCCTGACAAGGTTCTGTGGAACCACAGACTCAAATTACTGCATGAAATAAACCATCGCAGGGAGAAACCTCACCGAGGAAAATCACATCCAGAGAGCGTTGCAGCAGCTCCGTCCTGAGTTACCAGCAAAGGTCTGAAGCTTTTGCCCATCAGGGTTATTGCTGGAACAAAACCGAGCGTTGCCGTTCCCAATAAAACAAGGAAAGCTCTCCCGTGGGTAAGTACAGGAGGGGGGAGTCACTGTACCACGTTTTCCCCAGAAATCAAATGGAGTCATTAGGAGCTCTCAAGCCCCATTTTTGCAGCACAGCAGGTCTGAGTGGGGACTTTGTGGCAGGGCTTGGTTTCACGCTGGCCCCTGAAGGTGCCCGTCACCCCTCAGAGCAGCTCCCGGGCTCAACCTCCCAGTCAGCACCAGATCCAAAGCACAAAACCAGTTTGACATTGAAAGTGTTAATTAACCAGCCTAATTACACTGCAAATTGCTCTAGAATTGCATGTAATCATTCAAAAGCCAAACCAGCAGTAAGTTTGGAAGCATCTGGTGCCCTCTGGAAGATGATGAACGACACCGTTTGCTCCTGATCATCTCTGGGTAAGCAGAGGGGCCCGCCAGGCTCGTCCTGCTTCATATTAATGGGGAAGCCTCGTGTTAATTGACTGAGAAAAAGTGGAATGGAATTAGTGCAAGAGAAAATGATCCTCAATGCTTCCACTGGGATACCTTCAGCTTGGCCACAGCCATTAAGCTACCCAGGATTTTATTTAGCAGCCCATCCCAGGAACCATTAAACCCACGGAGTCCTCCTGAACCCAGCTGAAAACATTCCCGGTTTTTCACGCGGGCTCTGCAGCATCCATCCTGCTACAAGGCCAGGTCATTCAGCGATGGTTTGCTTTCCTCTCCATGCCTGAGAAGCAGCGATGCCAAATGATTTTTGCCTTTTTCCCTTTGTATACCCTCTGTATTCTTCACACGTGTATTCGGAGCTCTGGAGCTATTGTTGCATCCCTGGCTCGTTTTCCCAGCACCTTTCCCTGCCTTTTCCCTAGGCAGAAACACAGAACACATTCCAAGGCCCCCATCCCATCCTGGTTCTTTCTGGGAAGCAAGGCTGCAAAACAGCTCTTTGAGACACATTTTCATAAACAAAGTTTAATTCCCATCTGCGGGGGGAGGATTTAGAAGGGGTGAAATTACCTCACCTCCTGCGTGTCTAATTGGTGATTTTTGTCAATTACGCTAATTTGCTAAACTTACGAAACTGTATTCAGCCCGGTGGGGGTGGGCATTCCATGTCTGCCCCTGGAGGCCTCCAATAAAGGCCAGCCTCTGTATTGCCTCCCGCACCAATATTCTCTCCAAAGTCTGTTGTTTTATTTCAAGGCTCTTCAAGGCAGCAGCAGCAGCAGTTCCTGGGCTCTCCCTGCACTCCTGTTCCCAGGTGAAGGTTCAGCTGTTTCCGACTCCGTGGCACAGTGATGGGAACAGCACAGGAGAAGGGGCACAGCAGAGACGGGACTGAGGGGAGATTTCAGCTCTGCTCCTTGGCTTCCCTGTGCCCTCCTGGACCACCCAGAGCAAACCTGCACGTCCACCTTCCCCTGGATCCTCCTTCTCCAGGGCACGGCTGACCAGGGATAAAATCTATCAGCTCTTCATGAATTAAGAAATGCTGTTCGTGTCCACAAAGCAGCCAGGGCGAGAAAGGCCAGCAGCACGGAGGCTCTGAGGGCTGCTCTGGGGCAGCGAGGCCAGGCTCGGCTCGGGGCAGGAGCCCCACCGGGAGGGTTTGTGCTGCTTTCACCGGCTCTGGGTGACCTTTGGAGAGGGAACTGCTCGCTCCGTGTTTCTCCCGAGCAGCCGAATGGAAGCAGCCACGAGTCTTTCACAGCTCACTGCCCTCAGGAACGGGTCCTGCCGGAGCTGTCAGAGACACCTTCTCCTCCTCTTCTTCCTCCTCCTCCTCCCCGGCCCATTTGGCCGTGTTTAAAGAGGATATTTAACAGCTTTTCTTACATTTCAGACGGAGCTGTCTCAGAGCTGGCGGTTTCCTTGTTTCCCCATCGCAGCAGTCACGTACTCGCCATAAATAAATTCGCCTTTCGGGTTTTTATTCGGGGTATTTGAGCCCAGGACGGGCAGGAAGCAGCACGGTGCTCTCAGGGGTGGAGCATCCTCATATCCCGGGGAAAACACAACTTTTCCTGGGAATCTGGAGCCCTGTCCCGGACCTCCTCCCGCAGGGTGAGGGGTGAAGTGCCCCCGCTCTCCAGGTGACCACATTCCATCATTAACTCCTCCTTAGGATGGGCAGGGACGTCCACACCCTCCCAGAAGGATTTTTCAAGCTGTCCAGTGACATCACCTGATAAACCTTCCCTTTGCACCAGGAAAGTCACGGAAATCCATTATTTTATCATGAAAAATCACGATATCCTTATGTGTTTTTATAGAAGAGATTTTAGCCACAAACTAGTTCTGCTTTCAGGTCTTTCACAGAGGTTTTTTTTTAGGTCCACCAGCCAGAGTAAAGTTGACTGATCTCACTTTCAGGCCTCAGCTGAACTCGAGATGTAGGAGAAAAATCTCACCATCCCAACAACTCAGAATTCAAATTTACTGATCCCTCCCTTTCTCCAAAATCTCCCCGAACGTGGAGGAATTTGCAGAGATAAAGAACATCCTTCCCCTGCAGCCAGAAAATCACCGCTCCATTCTGAGCTGGCAAAAGGCAAGGTAAAGACAAATCACTGCTCATTTAACCCTCATATCCATAAAAAGTGGTGAAGAGAGAAGAGGCTTTCAACCTTAAAAATGAGATTTAGGAGGTGAGTTTTACCCTCTCGCGGCTCTGTGAAATATTCCCAGCAAAATCAGCAAACTTTGCAGGGAGCAGCTTTTGCATCTCGCATTGGGTTTTGCACTAAAAGCACTGAGAGGTTCCCAGATTTCCTTCACTGAAGGAGGATTCTTCCCAAGCCAGGTCCTCCAGCCCTGCCGGAATTCCCTCCTGATCCCAGTCCCCTGAGCTGAGCCCTCGATCTCCCCTGGGATTTCTGCTCTGGGTTTGAACTGAACACAGAACCACAGAATAGGCTGGGTTGGAAGGACCTTAAATCCCACCCAGTGCCAGCCCTGCCCTGGCAGGGACATGCTCCCCCTCCGATCCAGGGGCAGCCCCAGCTGCTCTGGCAATTCCATGCCAGCCCCTGCCCACCCTGCCAGGGAACAATTCCTTCCCAAGATCCCACCCAGCCCTGCCCTCTGGCACTGGGAAGCCATTGCCTGGGTCCTGGCCCTCCACCTCTTGTCCTTCCAGCCCCTCTCCAACACAGCAAATGCTCCATGGCACAGAACCTCAGCTCCTTCCAGGATCTGAACTTGAAATTCCCACAGGATCCAAGTGCTCTGCAAGGCAGCTCCAGCTTTTCCTGCAGTCCTGCTCCTGCCCCTCAAAGCTCTCCTGAGCTGAGGCCCTCTGCCCAGAGAAAAGCAGGAGAACGTCCCTGCCCTGGCAGCAGCTCCGCCCGAGGCACGCGGGGCTCTCCAGGCACAGCTGCTCCTCTCTTGACTCTTTCTTGGTTGTCTTTGCCTTCCCTGTGATCAGCAGAACATGTCAAGTCCCCTGACAAGGATCTAATCTCCCTCCTGCCTGCTCTGACTCAAGCACTCCTTTGCAGAACAATATCTCTTCCCAGAAAAATGCAATTTTCTTCCGGGTGCCGTATCAGGCCTCTGATATTAGTGCTGAGCTGCTCAGGAACCCCCTCAGCCAGAACATTCCTGTGCTGGCAGATCCTATCGGGGAAGAGGGAGAATATGATGCCTCTGTGGCGTGGCTATTGTGAATGGAGACAGAGATATGGAGAGAAAATACGAGATAGAGGCACAAATAAACAAACCTTGGAGCAATAGCCTGCAGTTTTTGTGGAGGAGCCTCTTGACTCCAGAGGGAACAGTCTCGTGGTCCAGCCTCCCACTCTTTTCTCCTTTTCTCCCTGAGCCAGTGATGTATTTTCCAGTCAGCCAGCGCTGCCTGTGCTCTATGGAGAGGGAGCTGCTGGGGCACAGGGAATGTGGCACTAATGGGAAGGGGACGGGGGCAGAGCCCGAGCCAAACGCTGCA
Source organism: Corvus hawaiiensis (assembly GCF_020740725.1). Lineage (NCBI taxonomy): Eukaryota > Metazoa > Chordata > Aves > Passeriformes > Corvidae > Corvus > Corvus hawaiiensis. The sequence goes on from NC_063235.1 coordinate 631,869, forward strand.
GTGGCTGGGAAAGCTGAGGGGAGGGAAGGCAGGACAGGAACTCCTGCCTGTGACACACAGTCAGGGAGCTGTTGGTATCAATCACTGCCCAGCTCCGCGTGCTGACTGACGATCCCGGCCTGTCTGCGGCCAGGATTAATGGGAATGAGCAGGGAAAGGCTTGGCCAGGCACGGGAAGGCTCCTGCAGGCTGTGAGGAAGCTGAGCAGCACTGCTCCAGGAGGGCTCGGGGGACTGAGACATCATTTATTAGCTGCTTTCCTAATTAATTATTTTAAAATAACACAGCTGACTGCTGGAAAGAGCCGATTTGTCACAACAGGGCCCTTTTGCGGGAACAGCCCCGTTTGAAAGCTCCAAGCATTTCCTGAGGGCCGGGAAGGGCTCTGGCTGCCCAGCAGCACATCCAGGTTCCCTCCAGCCCTGTCCTGGCTCCTGCCCCAGGAACAGGCGTGATCCAGGCTGGAAACCTCCCATGTGCACGAGAAAGAGCAAAGGACACGTCCCATAACCAGCTCCCCTCCTGCCTTACCAGCAGCGCGCATTCCGGCTGGGAAATGCATTTTCCCCAGTGCGTGTCTGAACCTGAGGCTGCAGGGCTGTGAGGAACACATCCGCTTGTTTACCCGAATGAAACCCAACCCAAGAACTGATCTCCGATTCACAGACATGAAAGAAAGCTTCAGAGGTCTTTGTTTGCCTGACAGAGCAAAACAAGGAAAAAAACCTCCTTACCTCCGTGCTTTATCCACACTGTGATTTATCGGAGCTCACGGCGACAGGAGGAATTCCTCCAGAGGTACCCACACATCAAACGGATCAGAACCTCGAGTCAAAGACACTTTTCTTGCTTTAAGTCTGTTGTGGGAACCTGGTTCAAACCTTTTCTTCCAGGCTAAATAAACTCCAGCTAAATAAACTCCCTGGAGCCCCAGGGACACAAATCCCGTCATTTCCCCAAGTTCCCCGATCCGACAGCCTGGATCTCTGGATCAGTCCCAGCTCCAGCCTGGCTGAGGCTCTGGGCAGTGAATTTCTCACCTTCCCTGTCTAAGGGAAAACACTCCTGGAGACAAACGGGATGGGATGGAGGGGCCTCTTAGAGTTGGGAGCGAGCTCTGAAAGAGGTAAAATCAGACTCTGTCCCCTCATCAGTGCAGAATCTCCGTGTGGCTCTCACTCGGTCACTTGAAGCCATAACTCTGCCCCCAGAGCTGACATCCCTGAAAACCATCAGGGATAAATATCCAGCAACAGGCAAGAGGGGTGGCTGGGGATGGCTCTCCATGGGAACCACGGAGCCTGGATGGGAATTCAGATTCCACCACCACGTCACGTCTGGAGTTCAGATTGATGGGAAGCACAGGGAAATACTGAGGGTCACAGAGACCAAACCAAGCCAAGGGAGGGTGACTCCTCCTGAGCACCTCAGAGCCGGCATTCGGCTCCGATTCCAAGGGCAGCTCCATGAAACGAATCCCCTGGATGCCTCTGTCTTCCTGGAGAGGGATGGAGGGATGGATGGAGGGATGGATGGATGATGGATGGATGGGAGAAGGGAAACACCATCTCTCCTCTCACAGCTCCCTTCAGAAAGGGATCCACCCTTTACTAAATCAAATCTGCCTCACCCCAAAGCAGAATTAGGGCAGAACGAGCACAATCTCTACGGACAGAGGGGAATGTCCAGCTTGGACAGGTTCCCAAGGAATCCCATGGCCCCAGCTCAGCCCCATCCCGCTGAGGGAACACCCCATCCCATGCACCCAGTGAGCAGAAATCCCTCAGAATTTCTCCCTGTCCCACCCCACCAACCTCCACCACCTCTCCAGGGTCACACTGGTCTGGGAATTCAGCCCTGCGAGTGCAGCCCCTGATCCTGCCAGAGCCCATCCCAGCCCTCCCCAAACCTCCCCTCTCCTGTGGCACCCCCCGGCGCGAGTGAGCGGGGCTGACAGGGAGCGATTTCCTCCAGAGGACGATTGCTGCTCCTCCCAGCACAAACCGGCGATTTTCCCTCAGGCTGAGGCCGCGCAGTTCAGGAGCTTCCATTCCGAGCGAGGACAGAACTGATCGCTCTGTGGTGCAGAGCAGAGCGGGGCAGGAGAGGCTCTGATCACGGCATGCCCCTTTCCTGCAGAGGTTAGACCTGGCTTTAATCAGTGTTTGCCCTCTTTTCTCTCCTTGTTTCAGTCGGAGCTGCTCAAGGCAAAAGCTGGTCAATTTGCTGCCTGTGCAGAGTTCCTGGTGTTGGAGCTGCACCCGCAGGGAAGGTCCTGGCAGGTGAGGAGAGAGGTGAGAGGTGAGAGAGAGATCACCAGGACCAGCCCCTCAAAGTGGGCCGGAGACTGCACAGAGAGCTGGGCTCACATCGGGGGGTGGAGGGCACAAAGTTTGGGGGCATTCAGACAAAACCTGGGACCCCACCAAGGCTCTTCCCTGAGAAATGGGAAACTGGGGGGCACTGGGGCAGGGACTCACCCAGCACACCCCAACCCAGGGCCGCTGCAAGCCACAGCAGTGTCTGCAGCCTGGAAATCTGGGCACTTTAAATACCTCAGCCTGGGGGAGTTTCCTTTCCCTCTCTCCCAGCACGTCCCTGTTTTAGTTTCAGGAGGTTCGGAGCCAGCAGACACCGGAGCAGCAGAGTCAGAGGAACAGAGCCAGGCTGCCCCCGTGATGGATTTGGCCTCGAACACGGATCAGGTGCTCCAGCAGAGCATCAAGGGGTTGGGAGGAGGAGGAGGAGGAAGCAGCTCCTCAGCTGAATCCCCAATTTCCAGCTTTATCCGCAGTCTTCCCCAGCTCTTCCCTTCCTTGCAATCCCGTACGGCTCCTGCCCCAGCAGCCGCCCGTGCTCCCCATGCTCGGGATGTCCCTGCTGTCAGCTCAGCTCCCAGAGCTCGGAGCAGGGCTGGAAGGATCCGCTGGAGCCGCAGATCCCGGGATTCGGGCTTGGGAGATGCTGCAGTGCCATCTTCAGTCGGGCGGGCAGCAGCCGGGCGGGATGTGCTGGGGCACAAACGGGACGGGGAGAAAGAGACCGACCCCAAAGCCTCGCCCCAAAGCAGAGGCAGTAATGTGCCAGATCCAGCTCTTCGCTGAGGGAACGCAAAGCCCGAGACCTGGGAAACATTCCCAGCTGGAGTGGCTGGAGCTGGAGAGCCCAGCCCGAGGATGCAGCCCAGCCCGGCACAGCTCCATCTCCACGCAGCCTGGGAAGGCTCCAACCCCGCAGGTTTCAGGATTCAGCTGCATTAGCAGCTAAAGGGCTTCATGGGAAGCAGATCCAGCCTGTCCCTCTACTCCGGGGCTGGGTTTGCTGCGGTGGAACTCACCACGTGTGTTCCAGCAGCCCCCTGCTCCCGGCAGGCTGGATGACGTTGTTTTATCCTGATGGCTCCTTCTCCAGGAGGGGATAAAGCAGGACAGGGAGCTCTGTCCTTCCCTGCTCCCAGCTCCTGCAGGCCCTGCCCACACAGCCCCGTTTTCCATGGAGCAGCCTTCTCCTGGTGCCAGCTCTGGCGTTTCCTGGGGGAATAAGTGATGGCAGCAACCCACGGGAGCTGGGCTTACTGGGAGCACTGGGAGCCCATTTAACTCCATGCCACATTAATAACAACCTGTGGGCAAACAGGGCCTGCAGCTCCTCCGAGCGTCAACAGCCAGGGCTTGGTGCCCAGACAGCTTCAGCCAGGGCCCCTCTGAAAACCAGCACCCTTAAGAGACCTTTCTCCCAGCAGCACTGGCTATTTGGGCCAAGTTTTGGCAATTTTAGTCACTTTGGTCTCTTCCACACGTCACTGCTGCCATGAGTGTCCCTGGAGCCTGGGGAACAGCAGCACAGGAAAGCTTTAGAGGAGAAAAAGCAAATGTTCCTTGGGATTTCAGTGGGATGAAATCACTCCACAGCCTTTTTACAATGGCATGGAGGGACAGGAATGGCTTCAAACTGAAAGAGAGCACGGTTAAATTGGATTTTGGGAAGGAATTGTTCCCTGGGAGGGTGGGCAGGGGCTGGCATGGAATTGCCAGAGCAGCTGGGGCTGCCCCTGGATCCCTGGCAGTGCCCAAGGCCAGGCTGGACATTGGGGCTGGGAGCAGCCTGGCACAGTGGAAGGGGGTGAAATAAAATATTCCTTAAGGTCCCTTCCCACCCAAACCATTCTCAGATGCTGAAATTCATCCCACGTCTTCCCCTGAGCCTCCTCTCCCTCACGGCCTCCAGGCAAACCCAGGTGCTACAAAACCTCTGGAGAAGGTGGATTCGGAGAGCTGAGGGAGGGATTCCTGCACTGGAGATGAAAACGGAGCCATTTTTCAGGAGCAGGGTCACAAAAACCGGACCCTCCTGGAAAGGCGCCCACACCCACCTTGGCTGGGGAATTACCGAGTTTAATTTTAAAGCAGAGCTGGTGGATGGAGAGGAATGAGCCCGGCTGGGGGAGTTCTGCTGGGCTGTCCAGCCGTGTCTGCGCCGAGGGCAGCTCTCTGCAGAGCCCTGGCAGCAGCAGGCCAAGCCCTGCAGTCCAGCTTGTCCCCAGATGTGTGCCAGGAGGGTGACAGGAGCCTGCCAGGGCCCTGCTCAGCGCCGAGTGACAGAGCTGCCCCCAGCCCCTCAAGAACCCCTGAGCACCCCAGATTCCTGATAAATCAGGGAGTGAAGGCTGCTGTGGGTAGAGAGCTGTGCCAGCAGGAAACCCGTCAGCACCCAGCACCCAGCACCCAGCTCAGACCTGCACAGAGACAGCTCAGGAACTGGAGAGCTCAGGGAACGTTCCCGGAGCAGCCACAATCAATTCCTGCCTCAGCCGGGAGCTCCCACGGCCTCGATTGCAGGGACAGGAGAGCCCCAGGGGCTTCCAGGCATGGCTGAGGCCAATTTGCTCAATCCTCAGCCTGGCAGGGAAGGGATTACACAGCAAAAACTGGATCCGAGGGTTACACAGCTCTCAAAGCCCTTCACTCCCCGTCCCCCGGGCCAGCTCAAAGCCCTGCTCCTTCAGGAGCTCCTTGGCAATTAGCTCGTTTTAATTAATACCAACTCCACCCAGCGGAGGCTGATGCCTTGAAAACAGTTGGGAGAGGAAAGAAATCCAAAAGGAAGAGAGCCAGGGTGCAGTTCTGTGCTCACCCACAGGGATGGGGGTGGTGGGAGCCCTGAAGGAGCCTCATCCCCGGACAGGGGAAGGGGCCTGAGCTGTCCCCACACCTATGGCAGATGGAAAGGGGCATCTCCCAACCCCCTCCAGCTGGTCCCAGCCCTTACCTGTGCCCCCATCCCAAAAACCACTGCAGAACCTCCCTGTTCTGCTACAGAAGCACCCCAGCTCTGGGCAATGGGAGGAGGGAAGCAGCAATGCCTGGTACCAGCCTGAGCACCCAACTCTCCTTCCCCAGCATCTCCCTCCTGCCTCCATGGCAACTTCCAGCAGCCTTAATTGCTCCTTATTTTAACACTTGAGGAATGAAACCTCCGTGATCTTCCACCACATGATTGTTAACACTCCCCGAACAAAACCCAAATGCAGCCAAGCACTGCTTTACGTGTGTTTGCATTTGCAGCTCGAATTTTCGGTGTAATCCCTGGCTGTGGATGTTTGCTGCTCCTCCAGCCTCTCTCCAAAGGTTGTCAGAAATTCCTGAATGTTTGCTTGCTCAAGGCTCTGCCCTCCCTGGGCTCTCTCCTCCCTGGTCAAAGTGGAATAAAACATCTCTGGAGATGAAGGGAATTTATCCAGAAGTTGGTCAATCCCGTAACAGCAGGAGGCCAGAGCCATCCCACCTGGGCACTCAGCTGGCTTTCCCCTCTCTCCTTGGTGCGCTGCTGCTTCCAGGAAAATCTCATTTCAAGACCCAAAGAGCCAGGGAAGCCACAGCTCCTAATTCTGGGAAATGAAGTGGGACGGGGTGGATTTGGGGCAATCCTGGCTGTCCTGGGAGCATTTGGGGGAGTTTTCCAAAGCCATGGTGGGCACTGGATTGTGCCTGTCCTGAGGGGGCTGAGGGATGGCTGCTCCATGAAACACAAAATCCTCCTCTCCCTCCACCTCCCGGGGCCAAACCTGCTCCAGCTTTTCCCTGCCGGTGTCAGGAAGCAGAATTTCAAGGCCCTCGTTCTGCAGCATCTTGTCACCGTGTGACAGACTCCCAAAGGGCAGCGTTCCCGGAGTTCCTGGAATAACTCCTGTGCCTTGTCTGCCTTCCTCCCCATCAGACCCCGGTGCTGCCAGATCTGGTCGGGGAGAGGGAGAAGCTCCCACAGGGAACCCTGCAGCAGGTGGATCTCTCCCTCCGCCTTCCTGAATCATCCTTCCCAGGAGCTTTTTGTGTCTCTGGGTGCTGGAGAGCACCATGAAAATCTCCTCTCTGGCAGCTGCAGAGCCAAGGGGGGAGCAGCTGATGGCACCGCCCTGAGGAATCCATGGATCCACATGTGGCTCCCATGGAGCCAGCCAGCAGCCACAGATCCTGCTGGAAGCACCACCCGGAGGGAGCTGCACATCCCAGAGCAGCAGAATTGACATTTAATGGCTCTGCCCTGGCATGGGGAGGGAGCTGGGCCAGAAGGGTCCCCCCACCAGCAGGACCAAAGGAACCAGGTTTGTGTCCGTTCTAAAGCCAAGCTACAGCCAAGTGGAGGGAGAAGGAAAAGGACAATTTGATGGAGGAGTTGGGCAATATCCCCTGAGGGCGAATCCATCAGAACCGGAGGCACTGGGTGCTGAGAAGCTCAGACTGGGGAGCCAACACTACCCCTTCCAAAACTCAAATCCCCCACATTGCTGGAGAAAGGAGCAGCTGCTCAGGGGGCAAAGAGGAGTGGAGGCTGTAGGGGGAGGGAGAGATTTTCCAGCAGACAGATTTTGGGCTTCCCTCCCCTCACACATGTAACCTTTGTCCTCAGATGAGGTGTCCTAAGGAGGACATTGCAGCATAAACACCTGTGGTAAATAACCAACCCCTCCTGAAAGGGGCAGGGAGGGAAAGAGGGGATCAGCTGGATCTGGCACATCTGCCCATGAGAGTGGGAAGAGGAGGAAAAGCTCTGGAGAAGGCCCTGGATCACACCAGGCTGCTGGGTCAGAACAGACAGGAGAGTCTCTGCAGCCTGGGCAGCTTCAGCAGCAAACCAGGCCAAGTTCCCCTCCCCAGGCTCTGCAGTTGTACATCTTTAACTCCCCTTCCCAAAAAGCAGCTCAGGCGCAGCTCCTCGGCGTTCCCATCCCTGGGAATTGCTGCCATCTGTGACTTCCTTGGATCCCCCCCACTCCCAGGGAGTGATTCTCCTCCAGCACGGAGCAAATGCAATTCAGGAGGGCAGAACCCAGGGAGCATTTGCAGGTGCTGGGGGAAGGGAGTTCCACACTCTTTATCTGCTCACCAGGGACCTGCAGCTTCCTCATGGAGCAGGAGGAGCTTTTCCTTATCCCAACACAGCCTCACATTCTCCAAGGTGCTAAAGAGGGATCTTTCCAACTCAAACAGGCTGGGGATGTTTCACAGCAGGAATTCCAGCTGCAGGTGGAATATTGTTGGGAAATGGGAAGTTGCAGCCTCTGTGGTACTGGTGTTGGAGCTGTGATGCAGGAATTGTGGCTGCCCCTGGATCCCTGGCAGTGCCCACGGCCAGGCTGGACACTGGGGCTGGGAGCAGCCTGGCACAGTGGGAGGTGTCCCTGCCATGGCAGGAGTGGGATGGGATGGGATTTAAATTCCCTTCCCACCCAAACCACTTCAGGATTCCATGGCAAGTCCCCCTCAGTCAGGGGTGGGCTGATCCTGACCTTTTGGTCCAGCGGAATGAATTCAGCAGGATCCAGCCTTATGGATTAGATGGGAAGTTTTAGGGAAAACAGAAGCCTGTGAAAGGATTATGAGGAGATTTTTTAAAAGAATACTTTCTCAGCCCCTTCAGAACATGAAAACAGGAATTGCATCTTTGAGGCAGCTCCACAGCCCAGTTTGGGGTTGTCTCTCTGTGTTCACAAACTCTGGATTTGCTTCTCACAATCAAGAAATGAGCTTAGAATCAAACACTTCAAAAAATTGTTCTCTCCTGCTTTTAGGGATTTCCAGCACTTTCATATGGATATGGATGCACACAGAGCTTTCCTCTGCATTGGCCACAAACATTAACACTTCATTTGGCTTTAACAAGCAACTCGAAACTCCAAAAATCAAGAAAAGGCCCTAAAGCAATTGAAAATAAAAGCTGACAGCAGCACAAAGCCAGCCAGGCTTTCTCCAGCCTCTCCCACCCAACCTGTGGAAAACGTTTTCCTGCATCAGCATCCCAGGATGAGGGAAGCAGCCACAAATGACGGGCAGCCAGGCTTTTAAGCACCTTAAAAATTTAAATGAGTTCCAGGTGTAAATTCAAAGTGGTTCCTCCAACTGCATTAAGGCCCCTCCTGGGCACTTTGCGTTCAGAATGAGAACAGCACTGATTTGATTTTGTTTATCTGCTGCTGAGTGTGGAGATCCAGGGAACCGGAGCCCTCTGCTGAGAGGCTCCTCAGGGATTTGATGCATCCCGAGGTGATCCCAAAGCTTCGGTCAGGCCGTGGTAATGGACTTGCCTTGAGCCACGGCCTTGGGTGCCAAAGCCTGGAGGATGCTGCACGGAGAGCAGCACGCAAAGAAACCCCTCTGAGGGCCTGGAGCTGCTCCCTCATCCAGCCCTGCCCTTGGAGCCGGCTCTGAGCCACAGCAGCAGCAAATCCCATCTCTGCTCACCCAGATCCCGCATTTCTGGGCACTTCTGTGCTGCTCCCTCTGCTCCCAGCTGCCAACACCTCATCAGAACAGAGGGAAACCTTCAAAAGTCACCCAGTGCCATGGGCAGGGACATCTTCCACCAGTCCAGGGTGCTCCAAGCTCTGTCCCACCCACCCTTGGGCACTTCCAGGGATGGAGCAGCCACCACAACCTTCCTGTGCTCCACTCCCTGTCCTGCTCCTCCAGCACAAACCTCCCTTAAAATCAGCAATTTGCAAGAAACCCCAGAAATCCCTGTAGGGAATAAATGGAACAGGGCAGCTGTGGCTGCTCCTGGATCCCTGGGAGGGTCCAGGCCCAGGCTGGATGGGGCTTGGAGCAGCCTGGGACAGTGGAAGGTGTGGGAGGGGATGGGGTGATCCTTAGTGCCCCCTCCAAACCCTTCTTTGGATTTTAAGAGGGAAACCTCCTGTGGGGCAGGAGCTGCACTTGGGCAGCAAAGTGGGGCTCAGAGCAGGCCCAGCAGCTGCTGGGATGAGCAGCCCAGTTCAGGACAAGCTTCACTCTCCACTCCTTCCTAAGTTCTTTGTTTTTTTAATTCCACTTGCCACAGCAAAGCGCTGCAAAGCCGTAGTATTTAAATTAAAACAATCCTGCAGCCTGCAGAGAAAACACACAGAGCCATCCATTTCCACGGGCAAACGGGATGGAAATCCAAGCAAGATTTATACAGTTATTCCTCTGTAATTATCCAGAAGAGGGAGAAGGCCCAGGGGTCAGCAGTATCTCATTCATTATCACACCCCAGCAGCTTCTTAGGCTTTAATTTGGGTTTATTTCTTTGCAATCCCCTGCCTGCGTCCAGATTAAGGGTGATGTGCTGGGAAAATAAAGCTCTCTGTTGATAACGGGGTGAAATGAAGCTCCCCCCACACCACCAGAGTCCCCCCCAGGGGTGGCTGTCACCTGCTGCAGGGTGACCAGGCCATCATCTGCTGTAAGGAAATTAAGAATAAAATGAAAAGTAATTCCAAGGGAAGAGGGAAAATAAGGAGCCCTTTGAAAGCCAATATTTTAATTTGCCTTTTGCTGTAACAGCTTCATCCGTCCTTTTTTTCAGGCCCTAAAAAGCTGCTTTGGTTTATGGCAGGAGAAGAACCCTGGGGACCCTGTGCTGGTGGCACTAAATCCCTGGTGGCACTTCAGCAGGGCCACAGCCCTCTGCTTCCAGGGCAAAACTGTCCCATCCACATCACCCCAGGAGATGGAGAAACTGGGGGAGAAGAGCTCAGATCTGCCGAATTTGGGGTCTCCAGGCCTCCTCCCTCCCAGTCCCAGTCCCAGTCCCAGTCCCAGTCCCAGGCTGGTCAGGCTCCCCCAGCTCCAGCATCACGCCTGTGGTGGCACCTGCAGGTCCCCACGCTGGGGGATCGTTGGCCCCCCTGTGTTGGGATCTCCTCCATTCCTGAGGGAGGGATTTTGCTCCAGTGATGCCTTTTCCTGGTCTTCAAATCAAGAGTCAAACACGGTTAGAAGGGAAAAGGGATTTTACCTTGGGATTTATTTTAAGGATCCTTAGGTGCACACGTCCAGGTCGAATGCACCTCAGTGCCCCCCGCAATGCCCACCCCGATAGATCGGGTAGATCATTATAGGTGTTACTAATTAGCAGATCTATCAAAGATTCCCCAAGGAGAGGCTCGAGTGAGCCCCCCTCCCCAAGGAGCCTTCCCCTGGATGGTTCTATCTGAGCTTACAGAATGTGTTCTGGAGAGGACCTTGGGCTCTGGGGCACACTGATCCCTGGCTACGAAGCTTCTAAAATGTTGAGTCTCTCAGCTTGACAAACAAGGCCAAGAATGGAGGCAAAAAGCACTGAGAATACAGGAGCTGTAAAAAGGTATAACAGGGGTACAAAAGAAAAGGCAAAAAATCTTCTCGGCATCACCAGCAGCTCCCCAGACGCAGCTGCCAAAGCCCGGGAGGGGGTCTCTGCAGGCCGAGGGTGAGGAGGGGCCGGAGGGGAATCGGGAAGGAGCAAAGGCTGCTCTGAGGCAGAGAGGGACAACCCACGGGAGGGATCAGCAGGAAAATACTCCTGAGGGGAGCTGCAGAGATGAACCCTGGAACAGACCCTTTTTCCACCTCCGCAAGAGCCAGAGGCGCTGCAGAAGCTGCAGGGGCAGGAGAGGGACAAACACCGCCCTGAGATGCCCAACCTGGGGCACTTTGAGGACAAAAGGCGCTGATTGGGGAAGGATTTTTTACAAGGGTGCTTAAAGTTCATTACAGAAGCTAATGGGGGTTTTTAATTTAGAGACTGGGACCTCCTAGGGCACCCTCGAACGCTCAGACAGGGCACAGACAAAAGAGGTGCATAGGAACAGTTTTACGATGATGATTTTCTGCTTAATTAAAGATCCTCCTCTGCAATTACTGCAGCCTAATCTGGGTGTACAGGGCTGTAAGTGGCATCAGCTGAGGACACAGCCCCGAGCAGATTCGAGCAGTGACAGTGATTTAGGCCCTGCTTGGCTTTTTCTGTCTTCCTTCCAAGCCGAGGAAGGTTTATTTATTTATTTATTTATTTGAGGAGTCAGAGCTGCTGTCCTCGTGCCTCCAGCTGGGTTTCACTCACACCCCAAGGCTGGCAGCTCCCAGATTCCTTTCATGGCTTTTAAAACCTTCAAACATTGCAAAAAGCTGATTTTTTTTCCCCCAAAGTGCTGGACAGGAACAAGTCCCAGCAGAGCCTCAAAGCTCCCAGGCTGAGTGGCCACGGTGCAGAACAACCTGAGCAAAGTTCACTCGAGACGCCACAATAAATCAATATTTTTAATATTCTTCCATCCGGAGGACCAAGCTTCAAGACTTGTTCCCAAGGTCATTAATCACACTGCAAAGTAAATCTACAAAGCTTTGTGTTCTCCTGGATTTTGGAGGTGGAATTCCAAGATTTTTAAGGTGATACCTTTGGAGCTGTGTGGTTTCCACGTCCATAAAGACATCAAATATTTTAGAGGACGTTTATGTCACAGCTCAGCTGGGACCACTCTGCTTCCTGTCCCATTCTCCAGGGGGGAGTTTAAACAGAGGGCTCTGGATATTTCATCTCTCATGAGATTAGAGACTGGATTGGGAAAATTTAAAGCTGCTCTGCACTGTCCAAACCCCAACAAACAACAGGAACTTTGACTCCAGTTCTCTCAGAGTGAGGCACTTTTACAGAAACCATGCAGGTAATTAATGATCCCATCAGGAATTTCCATTCCCAGAGTGGAGTGCGGGAGCTTTGCTATAAATTAAACCATCCAAGTTTTTATTGGATTTTTGTACCACAGTTCAGAGTCTTAAAAAGCTCCAAAAATTCGCTCTCCTTGTTTGCCATGATAGAGATGGAAATCTTATAAATTACATTATTATAATTTCCCCGTTATATCACGCACACCCTTACCCTCTGATTCTGCACAATCTCCATAACATCCTTCAGATCCCATAAATTGTGTCTTTAGTACGGAACAAAGCAGAGAGGAGAGAGATATCAGGGGTGAAGCGGGAGGCAGAGGGAATCAGTCAGACCTTTTATGTTCATTAAAAGTGTTGCTGGGGCTGGATTTATTATTATGTTGTCAACTAAATTTTGTTGGCACCCGCAAGCACCTCGGAACGCTTGAAACCCTTCTGCAATAACCGCCCCGAGTGTCCCTGCAAGTGGGCGAGCCCCTGACACTTCTACAAAAACAGAGCCACCCCCAGAGTGAAAAACTGCAGCAGCAGTGGGGGGAGAGGGCAGCAGGAGCCTCGGAAAATCCAGCACGTTCCAGGTCTCGGGAAGGGCAGGGAGGGGATGGAATGGGGGACAGGGGCCAGGCTGGCTCATCCAGGGCTGGGTGACCACCAGGGCTTGAGTGTGAGCAGCAGCTGGGGTTTTTCCTGGGAGCAGGGATACAGCTGGAATTCGGGCAGAGTTCCGGGTGGGGGAGTGGGATTTCACCCCCTTTTTGTCAGCTGGAAAATTTGTTAGGGTCTCTCTTCTCCCTATCCATTGCTGCAGAGTTTATTGGAATCTCATTTTCAAGGGGTGGGAAAATCCAAGGGGCACAAGGGGCCTTTGGCACAGCCAGGGAGCCAGAGCTGCTCAGGGCAAGGCCACAGCACCTGGAAGGATTTTGGGCCTTCAACCACCCCCTGCAGCTCAGGGGGAAGATCGGGGAACCCCTGGCTGGGTTGGGTTGGAGGGACCTTAAACTCATCCAGTGCCACCCCTGCCATGGGCAGGGACACCTCCCACTGTCCCAGGCTGCTCCCAGCCCTGTCCAGCCTGGCCTGGGACACTGCCAGGGATGGGGGATCCAGCTGGGAACAGAGCAGTTGGATCCTGCAGCCTGTGGAACGCCGGCCCTCGAGAGCAGGGAAGGTGCTCGCTCACCTCCCACTGAAAATCACCGTCATCATCATCACCACCATCAACAATTACCAGCTCCCCGACCCGCAGCCTCCTGCTCTCCCCAGAACTTTGGGCAGACTCTGAACGTCTCCACAGCATCTCCAGAGCCACCCGTGGCACCAGCACCCACTCCCAGGACTGAGTGTCATGACAGTGTCCTGTAAGGAACACCCGTGGGCCCAGGCCCTCCCAGGAAGGCTCGGTTCCCTGGGGACCCATCCGCCCTCCCAGGAACACAGGAGCAGCTCCCCAGATGAATCCCTGCAGGCTCCAGGTGCCTGCATGGAAATTCAGGCTCCCCTGGCCTGAATCCCGGGTGCCTCAGGAACGTGGGCCACCCAAAGAATTGGGCTGGTGGCCACGGCAGAGCTTCCCCTTGGCCAAAAGCCACCCAGGGACTGGGTACAGGAGAGGTGACACAAATTCAGGCCCTGGATTGACACCTGCAGCCTTGGCCACCTCTTGGTAGCCACATTTCCCCTCTGTGGGGACAGGGCAGGCAAATAAAGCAGGAGAACAAATCCTGAGGAGTCCCCTGTGCCAGACAGGAGCAGCTGCACAAACCCGGGGCCCACCCCGAGGGGGAAACTGCTTCTGGGAATAAAAGCTGCCAGGAAAGTCGTGTTCCCTATAAATGTGTCCATTATCCCAAGCAGACATTTTAAGGACAGGATTTGTGGCTTTTTCCCACTCACAATTAATCATATTTTCAGAGCTTTTACACATCATTTTACTTAATAAAAAACTCTCCCACCTTGCTTTTACCGCTTAACACCTCAAATCTCTGCTTTGTTTTCCAGCCTATGCATCACTACCAAAATTGTGCTCTTTATCTCAGCCTGGAGCCCATTTGCAGCACAGAAAAAAACGCTCACCCTCAAAAGGAGCAAGGGAAAGGCAGAGAGGGCAGAAATAACCTTTCCAAATGACCAAATTCAACAGAGGCATCCAATCTGCTTGCCTTGCAAGTTGAAAATCCAGGGGGTTCAAAGTTCCTTCTGTGCTGCAGAATGGGGGAAATTAAGCTTGACCTTCAGCTTTTCAATTCAGGAGGGGATTTGGGAGCCTCCAGCAGGCTCTGTCTGGCTGTGACACATCACAAATGGGCCCTTAAATGTCCCAAACACCAATTTCCCCTCGGTCCCAGCCTGAGAAGACAAATGCTTCAAATTGCAGCGCGTCAAGGAGCTGGAATCTGTATTTTGCTTTGCTTTAAGAGTAAAGGTCAGAATGTACAAAACGTGTGTTTTTTTGAGAAATACAAACTCTCTTACTGGCTCCTGCAGAACTCCAGCTGCAAGGGCATCCCTCTGCCGGGACTGGGAGTCCTTAAGTTAACCAAAACTTTGGGTTTTTCTCCTCAAGTGCTCGATAAATGCACTGCAAAAGGACTAAAGCGGCTGCATTGGGTGTGGATTTTGTTGACTCCAACACCTTCCAGGTCTCAAATCCTTTGTGTTTAGCCCTGAACTGGCTCCCATCTCCCATTGCAGGCAGGTGAGGGAGGGGAAGGTGCAGCTCCAGGGAATGAGGTGGGAATGGTCCTCAGGAGGCACTTCCAGCATGGGAGGTTGGAACCCAGGACAGGCTCAGAGCAAAGCACTTCCTTGATTGTCAGGGAAAAGCAGATTATCATTATAGCAATAATAATAATAACAGTAATAATAACAACAATAACAATATTAATTGCATTGTTGTTGTCATTGTTGTTGTTATTATTATTATTGTTGTTGTTGTTACTGTTATTTTTGTTATTATTATTCAGCCTGGAGAAGAGGAGCTTTGGGGTCACCTCATTGCAGCCTCCCAGCTCCTGAAGGAGCTACAGGAAAGGTGGAGAAAAACTTTTTACAAGGGCCTGGAGTGGCAGAACAAGGGGGAATGGCCTTAAACTGAAAGGGAGGAGGTTTAGATTGGATATTAGGACTTCTTGGTGGCGAGGCCCTGGCAGAGATTGCCCAGAGAAGGTCTGAGGGGTCCCGAGTGACTTCCCAAGATGAAGAGATTGATGACCACAGAAATCTCTGCCAAGAGGAGCTCAGCACCCAGATGGAGTCATTTAAATTCAGAATTCCAGGCTCCAAGGAAAAGGCCCTCCCAGCCCACTCAGCACCAAGTTCTAAAAAGTTTTTTATGATCATCATCATCATCCCCTGCCCTGCACTAAAATCATCCTTTCTCCCCACACTGATGAGACCTTCCCTGCTTGATAAATCTTCACGTGTAAAAAAAGTCACAAAAACAGCAGAGGGGAAAAGCAGCTCAGTAAAAATGGAATATTTCCTTTCCAATCATGTAGCATTGGGACATCTTCCACAACTCCTCTCCATTTACATTTTAACTGCCTCGAGGATAACTTTCTAGCATACCCTTGAATTTTTGAGCTTTTAACCCTCTGATGGAAACCAGTGAGGGTTAAAGTGCTTTCAGAATTCGGGTTTTTTAAGGGGCACAGTTCTGCCTCCACTCCTAAAAGCTGCATCACTGCAGTTTAACCACTCTGCTGAAGTATTTTAGCTGTGGCTAAAGTGGTAAAAAATCCACTCTGAACTGCTCACAAAATGTCTTTAAACACCCCAAGCCTCCTGCAAGCCTCCTTCCCCCACTTCCCTTTCGGCTTTCTGCACTTCCAAAAGGAAACCAGCATTAACAGCACTCCCCTAATGGATTTTTTGGCTGTTTCATGGCTATAAAGCTCTGAATTTGAGTACATTTGGTCTCCACAGCTGAGAGGCTGCATCAGAGTGGCCTCTGGAGCTGGGTGCTGTGCGCAGCTCGCAGCCAGCTCTGTGTCCCTTTGTTGGTTTCCTGCTGGCTGCTCCAAGGATTGTCAATCCTGGTGCCCAAACGCATCCAAACAAACCCTCCTGGCATCTACCCAGCCTGTGTAGGGCAAACCCGCAGCTCCTGTCACCCCTGAGAGCAATTCCAGAGTAAAAGCTTGGTGACATCGCAATCCCAGCCTTGTCCCCTCTGCCAGGCCTCTCCCAGCTCCCCCTCCAGGGAATTTTTCTGCTTTTACATCCACTGCAGTCTTTGGACTGGTCCTTCCCACTTACTTCCCTCGCTGTGCTACTGAAGTAGCAACATCCAGGGATAAAACCCCAATTCCCTCTCTCCCTCCTCCTTATCTCCCTCAGAAATTCGCGTTCCTGAGCCACAGCAGGCCCAGACATGGCTCCTGGAGCAGGAGGAGATGTTGGGCACCACCCCTACAACCCTTTGCTTACATCTCCCTCCTTGTTTTCCTCATCTAATTAGCGGTGCAGAGAATTAAACCTCAGCCTTCAAGGCCAGGAGCTCCCCAGGAGAGCAATCCAGCTCTGGTACTGTTTAAATATGAAACAGTTCCTGTCCCTGAATGGGGCTGGGGGGGCAGAAACCACAGCAGCTTCAATTACTGGGGGTGATTAACAACTGCAAGTTATTGTCAGCAGAGCTGCTTCAGGAGGTCCTCGGGGGGCAGAGAGAAAAACTCCGGGGTGGAACAGGGGGAAGCTGGTTCTGGAAAATGTGGTTGAACAGATTGGCCAGCACAGCTGTGCCCCAAGGGTGGCAAAAGGGACAGCACCCAGCAGGGGCCCTGTGGGAACCAGCTTATCCCTGTCATCCCTCAGGAAGGGCTGAGGGGATCCCAAATGGATCTGATGCCTTGAGAGGCCACCTGAAAACAGAGACTGGACAGGAGAAGGGGAATAAAGGCAGGGATTTGTTTGAAAGGCCTTCAAAGGTACCCCTGGGGAGCCAGAGGCCACTGCCGAGATGGGCCCCAAGGTGGACGGCAGGGCACGAGTTCTTCACACCTTTATGGGTTGGGTTCATTTGCATAGCAGGGTTAATTCTCCAATTAAAGCTTCAGTTAATGAGGTAATTCCCCTCAGCTTGCCCCCCTTTAGAGGCTCTTTGGTTTATACTTTTTGGGCCTAGGACGGTCTGGGTGTCCCTGGAGAGCAGGCCCGGAGAGGCTTTGTTCTGTCTGCCCAGCACAGAGAGCAGAAGTGAACAGGCCACGAGAAACTCCAGAGTTACTCACTGGGCAGTGCAGGGTTTGGAAAATAGGAAAGTTAAAACCTAAGGCATCAGATCCAGCTCCAAAAACTGCCCAAGTGTGCCCCAGCCTGGCTGCAGGGGTGGATCACACAGCAAACACCTCCACACTGATCCCAAATGGATCCCACCCCAAATCCTGCCCAGCTGTTCCCCAGCCTGGCTGCAGGGGTGGATCTCTCAACACCTCGGGACAAGCAGCCCCACAGGCCTGGCCTCGTGTCCCTTTTGCCCTGGCTCCCACTAAACCTCGTTTGAGGGCTCCCGGTTCCTGTGCCAGGAGCAGCTCCTGCTGAGCAGCAGCTCCAGAGCTCCCCTGCCTCTGCCCGGACTTCCCTCACTCCTTTCCCAGCTGAATCCAAGCCCAGCATGCCTTGTAGGATGAAACCACTGCAGGCCCCTCTTGTCCTTCCCTTCCTGAACTAAAATTCCTATTTAGGAATGAATTTTAGGCCATGAAGAGGAAGTGCACAGGTGTGAGCAAAGCCCAGATTTCCCAGTGCCATGAGGGTGAGCTGTGTTTAATTACTCATTTCCCACTGTCCAGCATTCCATAGTCTTCAACTTCCCCTGGACACAAAAGTTCTCATTCACCTCAGCCAGTTTAGGATTCAGGCACAGAAGTGAGCAGCAACCACACAATCCCACACCAGTAATCCCATATCCAGAAAAGAAAGCTCAGACCTTTTTAAGGACTCTGAATCCCTCATTCCCAACTTTACCAGCACTTTTATGGACATAATCCAGATATGTTGGGAGCTGCTGGATTCCACAAATCCCAGTCTCCAGGGGAACTGCCTGTTCCTAAAGATTTTCTCTCCTCCTGCCAGCAATACAGAACCACCTGAGTGGGCATTAAACCAACAAACAATCCTGCAAAGGTTCCACAGCCCGCCAGGAAAACCACTGGCTGCTTTATTCCCAGATTTCCACCTGCAAATGACAGCTAATCCTTGCAGATTTATTTAGATTACAGCCTCCCGAGGCTGAGGGTTGCTTACAGGGAGCATTTGCAGAGCAGTGCAGCACATTCCCCTCCTGGGGACTGGGAAAAAGGCAAAGGAAAATCCTCAGCAAAGGCTGGAGCACGGACAGGATTTATGGCCGGGGCCTGAATGGGATCCATGCCCCTGAAAGTGCTGCGGATTTGGTCACATTCAAAACAATGTAAAAAAATAAAAATATCAGCGTTGGATGTGTTTTCATAGCTCTGGTCAGAAGGGATGCAGAGGAGCTGGGAAAGAATCCATTTATATCCCACTCTCCTCCCCAGGAGCAGGCACAATCCCCCGGATTCCAGAGGATTTGCATCCTTTAGGTGACTCAGGCAGCAAATGCAATTTAATGCAGACAAGTGTAAAGCGCTGAGGCCGGAGAGACAGAGCAAGGAGTGAGTGCAGCTGAACGGGAACAGCGATGCAGCCTGGGGATGGTGAGGATGGTGAGGATGGTGAGGATGGTGAGGATGGTGAGGAGGGGAACGACAGCCAGGAGGGGATTTATGGATCTCTGAGGAAAAATCCCTGCAGTCACTGACATCCTCCTTATCAGCACAGAGCAGGAGCTGAGCACTGTTAGTGCAGCTGTCCTGCAAAAACAGGACAGTGCCATACAGGATCCCTGATCCCAGAGCCATACAGGATCCCTGATCCCAGAGCAATACAGGATCCCAGTGCCATACAGGATCCCTGATCCCAGCTCCTGCAGGATCGTTGATCCCAGTGTCCCACAGGTCTGCAGGAGGTTTTCTCCTTAATTCGTGTCCCCCAACGATGATTGTTCACCCTGCAGAAAAGGTTTTGGGGTGACCTCATTGTGGCTTCCAGAGCCTGAAGCTCCAGGAGAGCTGCAGAGGGACGGGGGACAAGGGATTCAGAGCCAGGACCCAGGGAATGGCTTCCCAGTGCCAGAGGGCAGGGCTGGATGGGATCTTGGGCAGGAATTGTTCCCTGGCAGGGTGGGCAGGGGCTGGCATGGAATTGCCAGAGCAGCTGGGGCTGCCCCTGGATCCCTGGCAGTGCCCAAGGCCAGGCTGGACATTGGGGCTGGAGCAGCCTGGCACAGTGGGAGGTGTCCCTACCCATGGAGCTGGATGAGCTTTGAGTTCCTTTCCCACCCAAACCATTCCATGATTCCCTGATTCCATGACTGCCCCAGGAGATATTCATCCAGAGCTCACCGAAGGACATTTTTATGGCCCTTTCAGACAAACAACTCCATTAACACCACAACTCCCCCATTTTCAGCTCTCCTTTTGTTCAGAAAGCTCCAGCACAGGCCTCGAGTGTTTCCTGATTGGGGCCAGCTCTGGCTGTTCCTCTGCAGTCAAAGCCAAGTGGTTTCCATGATTTTGTGTTCTCTGAAGGAGGAGATGGAATCAAATCAGAGACTGCAGCCTGAACACTGAAACACTCCCTGCCCATCACTGCCAGAGCTGCTCCAGCCTCTTTTCTCTCTCCACAGAGCCCTTGTAGAGCCTCTGTGTAAAAATCAGCCCTGGAAAGGGAACAATACCTGGAGAAGGTTCAGGGAGATGAAGGCAGAGACTGAAGAGCTCCAGTGCAGAGCTGATATTGAGAAAAATGTGGATAAGGGGGGAAGAAATCAAGTTAAATGCGAATTTCCTGGGGGTTGTTAAACCTCAGCACCCAAAGGGTGAATTCCTACCCAAGTTCACCCTCAGAACAATCCTGCCAGAGGTTTCAAAGCATTCCCAAATTAAAAGGGCAGCCAGGTGCTGCCAGGAGCTTTCTGGGCAGGCTGCAGATGGGGTAGGAGACGCAGGAATCATCTGGAAGGACAAGGAGCCCTCGGAGATTCCTCTGAGGAGGAATTTGTCTCATCTGCACCTCAGCCCTTGTGGAAATCAGAGTTTCCAGCTGCCCTGTGCACACCCAGAGCTGCCTGAGCAGTGTGGACTGGCCCTGAGCTGTCCGAAACCCCCAGGAATTTGTGCTCCAATGTCACCCCGGCACCTCCCGGCAGCATCTCCGGCTGCCTCTTGGATTAATGATTTGTAGCAGCTTTTTATCTGCCAATAGACCCATGCCACAGAAATGGAAAGTTTTATGGGCTTTAATTTTCATCCTGCTTTATGGAAGGGACAAAACAATAATGAAAAATTGGAAAAATGATTGAAAAAGGGAGCAGCTGCTCTGGAAAGGGAGCGGGGGGTTTGGGAGTGAAGGGGGAGAGTTGCTGTTGTGCTCAGAGCTGGAGGAGAATCGGGGCTGCCTGAGCTCTTCTCTAATTTCTCCTCTAATTGGGCTCAGTCTGATGCAAACAAGGGTAAAAATAAGACCCTAAGTGATGTTTCCCATGATTTCCCTCCAGAAAAGTTCCAGAGGGTGGGAATCAGTCCCTGTGTCCTCCCGTGAGGCTGGGCCTACCGGAACACATTTCCTCTGGGATCTGCAGCCTTCCCAAAATCTGGCTTTGGATGGGCCAAGAGAAGTCACGGTGCCCCAAAACTCCCATTTTAAGGAGTCACATGGGAAGAGAGGGCAGGAAAAGGCTGAGAAGATTGGGATTGTCCAGCCTGGAAAAGAGAAGTTCCAGAGTGACTTGACTGTGGCCTGAAGGAGCCTAAAGAAAGCTGCAGAGGGACTGGGGACAAGGGATTCAGGGCCAGGACCCAGGCAATGGCTTCCCAGTGCCAGAGGGCAGGGCTGGGTGGGATCTGGGGAAGGAATTGTTCCCTGGCAGGGTGGGCAGGGGCTGGCATGGAATTGCCAGAGCAGCTGGGGCTGCCCCTGGATCCCTGGCAGTGCCCAAGGCCAGGCTGGACACTGGGGCTGGAGCAGCCTGGGACAGTGGGAGGTGTCCCTGCCATGGCAGGGTTGGCACTGGGTGGGATTTAAGGTCCTTCCAACCCAAACCATTCCAGGATTCTGGGATTTCTGCCTCTCACACAACAATGAGCCCCAGAAAAACCCGGGATGAGAGGGAAGTGCTGGCTGAGCAGGGAAACACCCTCAGGAGTGGCTGGGATTCGGGATGGAGGGCAGGCACAGCCTGGGCTGCCCTTGTTGCTGTTGTTGCTCATGGCAGCACGAGGAAATGGTTTCCTCCATCCGTGAGCTGCCAGCCCCGCTCTCCCCTCGCTGTTCCCCATCACAGCCTCTGTTTTGTGCCGTTCTGGGGCAGGGAAGTGGCTTTGCCTTCTGGCAGGCAGTTTATTCATTCCCGCATCCAATCTGAGCTTTGAACACGTTGAACGTGAGAACTTCTGGAACTTCATGGGGCCTGAGTGCTCAGAGCTCTCATTAAACATTTAATGTGTGGAAGGAGGGGAAGGCAAAGAAAACAACACCAGACCCTGGATGGAGAATAAAACAGGAGGAGAGTTCAAGGGGAACCCCGTTCCAGGGCAGATTCCATCCCCTGCTCACGGATGAAGGAATATCTGCTCTTCCATATTCAGGTGTTCCCAGCAGCTCCAGCTGCTCTCGGGGCTGATTTCAATTGCTGCCCTGCACAAAGACACCCGAGGTGATCTGAAAGCAAGGGAATAACAGGAACATCCCTCAAGGAGCCTCTGCCTTCCCCTGCAATTCCAGTGCCTGTCTCTGCCCGGAGCAGGGGGGTCACATCTCTGTTTGCTCCATATGGGGGCACAGCGGGGAGGGCAGGGAACAGGGACAGAGCAGCTGGTCCCGGTGGGAATGGTGGCCTGGGACAGGGACACCTGAGGGTCACCTCTCAGGAATCTGTGTGCTGACAGGACAGGCCGGAGGGGATTTCTCCTGGAGCTGCTGTGCACAGAGGTTGCAGGGAGTGTATAAACACAGAGGTTCCCTAAATATCCTGAATTACCCCAGGGTGTCCCCAGGAGTTCAGCTGGGCCTGGCAGTGCTGGTGAAATCCTGGTGTGTCCATCGTGTGTCCATGAGAGTTCTGGAAGCAGCAGTGGCAGCAGAGCATGGAAGCTCTTCAGCATTCAGGCAGGGCTGGGACATTTCCCCTTTTCTGAGCAGGTGGGACACGGATCCTGTCCCGCCCCATCCCTGCTCTCCCAAACCCCGCTGGCTGTGGGCACAGGAGAAGCTCCTGCTGGGGGAGGTTTTTTGCTCCTCTGGGACAGCACAAACTCTTACACAGTGGTTTTTTATGGAGCTGTCCTACCTTGGGAAGGAGCTCGGTTACTGAGGTAGGAAGTGTGAAAATCTCCTCGCTTTAGGGAGCTGCAACATCAGACTCCGACGTCCCCCATTGTGTGACCGCAGCCAACGGTGGGGAGTGATGTTCCATTTCTGGGAGCCACATGGGCTGAAAGCTTCAGTTCTCGCAGAGAAATAAATAAACCCCAACCAGTTTTCTGGAGCTTTGGAAAAAACTTTTGGCTTGGAAGCATCCAGACAAAAAGGGAAGAAATGCAAATATTTGTTTGTGTTCCCTGATTTTTAGTCTGTCTTAATTTTTTCAGCAAGGCCTGGATCATGAATTTTGACTGCTTGTGACTAAAATTTCTGCTCTGTGCCACTCTAGGGGCCCAAGAAAACCTCATAGCGAGCCCCAAATAATGAAACTTTTCCTTTAAAACAGCCTCATATCACCAGAGTGATAAAACCCTGTGAGCGATATATTTATGTATCTATCTAAATAAGCAGCTGGCCAGCTGTACTTAAAATATTCAAAGTAATTCTCCACTTAGCACTGCTATCTTGAAGTCATAAAGCAAGGCTGGCTGGCTGCTGGCATTATTGAATTTCAAATAAAGAGACTCTGGAAGCTGCTGGGGTGGGTTTTTTTCCTGCATTCTCTTAAAAATGCCTTAACAAATTAAACCAAGTCGTGTTCAGGCTCTGGGCTCAGTCCAGCAGAGACAGAGCAGAGCAGCTCCTGCTGATGGGGTTACAAATACCAGGGAGGTTCCTGGTTCCAGCTTAAACTTTGCACTCACTGAGGCAGCTTAAAGGAAACCAACATCAGAGCCACGGATATTTGCATTTTAAAGCAGGGAAAGATGCAAAAAGAGGAGAGAGAAGTGAATGAGTGAGTGATATTTGTGATGGAATGGATGGATATCAGGTTTTCTCCCCTGAGGAGGAACAACACTCACATTGGTCATGTCATGGAGTCAGCCATGGGCAGGGACACCTCCCACTGTGCCAGGCTGCTCCAGCCCCAATGTCCAGCCTGGCCTTGGGCACTGCCAGGGATCCAGGGGCAGCCCCAGCTGCTCTGGCAATTCCATGCCAGCCCCTGCCCACCCTCCCAGGGAAGGATTTATCCCAAAATCCACCTAACCCTGCCCTCCTTCAGCACAGCCCTCACAGGGGTGGAAGCAGAGACTCTCCTGGTGTCCCACTGTCCCCATCCCTGCTGGGGACGATGCTGGGAGCAGGGCGGGCACAGGTGGAGCTTTGTCCTGGCCGTGCCTCAGCCTCCAGCAGCCCTTGGTCGGTGCTCGGCCGGAGGTTTCAGAGCGCTCGTGTTGTGTCAGTATTGGCCATAAAGGCCATTCTCCAGGCCCTTTCTCCATCTCCCTGCAAGGCCTGACTGTGGCTGATAGCGGATTCCAGAGCCCGGCTCTGCACCCAGGGAGCACAAACAGCCTTTGATGGGTTTTACATTTCCCGGCCATTAATTTCACGAGGCCGCGGGATGGAGTAAAGCACCAGGAGGCCTCAGGCTTTGTCAGGCTCGTCACAGCCATCAACTCCTCTAACAAGTCCATTGTGCATCTCTTACCTCATTTGCCTGCTCCTCCGGGGGTCCCTCCCTGCCTATTCCCTGTCCCCTAAAGGAGCAGAGGATTGAGAATTCCTCGTTCCACTGAGGTGCTGGGTCTCGCCACCCTCGGGGTAAAAAACCTCTTATTTTAGTGAAACCCATCACCCCTTGTCCCTTTGCAACAGACCCTGCTGAAAACTTCCTTGGAGCCCCTTCAGGCCCTGCAAGCGGCTCGCAGCTCTCCCTGGAGCCTTCTCCTCTCCAGCTGAGCACCCCCAGCTCTCCCAGCCCGGCTCCAGAGGGGCTCCAACCCTGCAGCAGCTCCGTGGCCTCCTCTGGACTCTCTCCAGCAGCTCCAGGTCCTTTGGACGTTGTGGGCTCAGAACTGGGGGCAGCTCTGCAGGGGGGGTCCCACCTGAACAGGGCAGAGGGGCAGAATCTCCATTATCCCCAGTGTAAACCTTGCAGATCCACCTGCAGGATCCTGGGATGAACCTGCAGGATCCTGGGATGAACCTGCCAGGCTCCAGGGCACAGATGGAGCCAATGCCAGGAGCCTGAGGAGCTGCAGGAAGCAGATTTTGTGAGCAAAGTCCATTTGCTGGCTGGGGATCCCACATGTCCAAACTGACCATTTCTGCCCAGCTTTACCCATCCTTTCCCATTTGTTTTTGTTTCAATAAGCGGCCGGGCTGGCTCCTGGCCACCACCTCCTGCCTTCTCCAGCTGTTATCCCAGCGGCTCCAGGACAAGCACCATGGACATGTGCTCATCACCTGCTCAGTGAGGAGCAAATTTGGGCTGGGGAAGAGGAGAACCCCCATAAAGGAAGGTGGAACCTGTGGCTGGGAGGTTCAGCCTGTGCTTTTATGTCTGTTCATCCCTTCCAGATTGGAGTGAACAATTCCAGAGTAATGGCCCATGGCCCAGCCCTCACTGACAGGTGATCCATGGAAAACTTCACTCCAGCCCAGCAGCTGGGCACGCATTAAAGGGCTCACGCCACATTACAATAATATTTAATTACTGAAAGCAAATGAACTGCCCAGCTGAGGCTGAGCGATCTGCTGGGGGGAGCACAAACCTTCTCCTGGAATAATTCACACCAGGGAGAGAAGGGAAGATAAAATGAGGGAGAAGAGTCCTTGTGGGGAGCTGTGGGTGGGTGTGAGGGGATCATGGCCCTGGGAGTGTCCAGCCCTCAGGCCGGGGCCGTCTGTCACTGACCTCTCATGGCCACGGACACGTCACCAAAATATTTGGGCAGGGAGAGGGAAGGAACTGTGGCCTGTGCAGACACTGGGGGGGAGGGATGTCCCTAAAGGGACACCCTGGGGACAGACAGGGAGCACTGCCAGCACACAGTGGGGAACGGGGAATCCCCCCGGATTCCTGCCCTGGCAAATTCCAGGGGCAGCGGCTCCCAAAGCCACGAGTCTGGGCAGATCCTTGTGCTGGGACAGATCCTTGTGCTGGGGATGGACACGCCGGGAGCTCCACTGAGACCTCTGCAACACTCCCCTGAGGATCACATCCCTGCCTCCTGTCCCTCTGAGGGGAGAAGGATTCCCAGCGTTTTCCACGGACATTTTCCAGAGCTGACCCCGGTGGGAGCCCGGGGCGGAACATTTCCAGTTCGTCGGCCACAAACGGGGATGGGGACAGCAGGAGGGGACCCAAGGCCGCCATCTGTGCCTGCACTGGGGTCTGCAGCACCCGAGGGAGCCCCGGGGCTGCTCCAGCTCGGCAGGGACAGCTCGGGATGGGAAGGGACAGCTCGGGATGGAAGGGGACAGCTCGGGATGGAAGGGGACAGCTCGGGATGGGAGGGAACAGCTCGGGATGGAAGGGGACAGCTCGGGATGGGAGGGACAGCTCGGGATGGAGGGGACAGCTCGGGATGGAAGGGGACAGCTCGGGATGGAAGGGGACAGCTCGGGATGAGGGGGACAGCTCGGGATGGGGGGGACAGCTCGGGATGGAAGGGGACAGCTCGGGATGGAAGGGGACAGCTCGGGATGGGGGGGACAGCTCGGGATGGAAGGGGACAGCTCGGGATGGAAGGGGACAGCTCGGGATGGGGGGGACAGCTCGGGATGGAGGGGACAGCTCGGGATGGGGGGGACAGCTCGGGATGGGGGGGACAGCTCGGGATGGAAGGGACAGCTCGGGATGGAAGGGGACAGCTCGGGATGGAGGGGACAGCTCGGGATGGGGGGGACAGCTCGGGATGGAAGGGGACAGCTCGGGATGGGGGGGACAGCTCGGGATGGAAGGGGACAGCTCGGGATGGGGGGGACAGCTCGGGATGGAAGGGGACAGCTCGGGATGGGAGGGACAGCTCGGGATGGGAGGGACAGCTCGGGATGGAGGGGCCAGCTCGGGATGGGGGGGACAGCTCGGGATGGGAGGGACAGCTCGGGATGGAGGGGGACAGCTCGGGATGGGGGGGACAGCTCGGGATGGAAGGGGACAGCTCGGGATGGGGGGGACAGCTCGGGATGGAGGGGACAGCTCGGGATGGGGGGGACAGCTCGGGATGGGGGGGACAGCTCGGGATGGAAGGGGACAGCTCGGGATGGGAGGGACAGCTCGGGATGGAGGGGACAGCTCGGGATGGGGGGGACAGCTCGGGATGGAAGGGACAGCTCGGGATGGGAGGGGACAGCTCGGGATGGAAGGGGACAGCTCGGGATGGAAGGGGACAGCTCGGGATGGGGGGGACAGCTCGGGATGGAAGGGGACAGCTCGGGATGGAAGGGGACAGCTCGGGATGGGAGGGGACAGCTCGGGATGGGGGGGACAGCTCGGGATGGGAGGGGACAGCTCGGGATGGGAGGGGACAGCTCGGGATGGGAGGGACAGCTCGGGATGGGGGGGACAGCTCGGGATGGAAGGGGACAGCTCGGGATGGGGGGGACAGCTCGGGATGGGAGGGACAGCTCGGGATGGGGGGGACAGCTCGGGATGGGGGGGACAGCTCGGGATGGGAGGGACAGCTCGGGATGGAAGGGGACAGCTCGGGATGGGAGGGGACAGCTCGGGATGGAAGGGACAGCTCGGGATGGGGGGGACAGCTCGGGATGGAAGGGACAGCTCGGGATGGAAGGGGACAGCTCGGGATGGGGGGGACAGCTCGGGATGGGGGGGACAGCTCGGGATGGGAGGGACAGCTCGGGATGGAAGGGACAGCTCGGGATGGAAGGGACAGCTCGGGATGGGAGGGGACAGCTCGGGATGGGAGGGGACAGCTCGGGATGGAGGGGACAGCTCGGGATGGGAGGGACAGCTCGGGATGGGGGGGACAGCTCGGGATGGGGGGGACAGCTCGGGATGGAAGGGGACAGCTCGGGATGGGAGGGACAGCTCGGGATGGAAGGGACAGCTCGGGATGGGAGGGACAGCTCGGGATGGAAGGGACAGCTCGGGATGGGGGGGACAGCTCGGGATGGGGGGGACAGCTCGGGATGGGGGGGACAGCTCGGGATGGGAGGGACAGCTCGGGATGGAGGGGACAGCTCGGGATGGAAGGGGACAGCTCGGGATGGGAGGGACAGCTCGGGATGGGGGGGACAGCTCGGGATGGGGGGGACAGCTCGGGATGGAGGGGACAGTTTGGCCTCGCTCTGCCAGGGCTGGGGGGCCCCGGGGCACTCCGCGGTCCAGCCGAGCTCCTCGGGGCAGGAATGGGGTGTTTGCCGTGGGCACCCCAAGGGACGGACCTGGCTGCCGCCGCTCCTGACGTTCCTGGGTGGGAACGAGAACAGAGCTCCAGGTGAGAGCAGCGGGGTCTGACCTCGCTGTTCGTTCGAATTCCCGGTGGGGTTCCTTTGGTTTCCTAAGCACAGGAGGTTCTGTGGCGATTCTGGGTCCGCAGGCCACTGTCCCCAAGGCTGGCAGGGGACAAGGGGCTCAGGCACTGCCTGGTTCCCACAGCCCCTGAACGGAGGGGAGAAGGAAGAGGGAGGGTTCTGTATCTTATTTCCTTTCTTTTACTTAAATAAATAATTTCCCCCAATTATCACACTGCCTCAAATGCCAGAATATCCCCAAACTTTGGCAAGGGGACAGAAACTCAGGAAACAAAATCAATTTCTTCAGCAGTGACGTTTCCTGAGCTACACCGAGCTGCAAAGCTCCATTTTTCTATTGCTGATCTTAATTACAAAATCAGCCCCTGACGTGTCTGACAGCAGGAAACCATGAAAATCCTCCAATCACAACAGAAAAAATCAGCTCTGTTGCAAATATGTTTCAGAGTTGTTGTTTTTTAAAGGAAAACCTTCAGTTACAGGCTGATCATTGATTTTTTTTCTGTATAAAATTTAAACCCGTGCAGGTCACGGGAGGTGTCAGGGTGTGATGGGAGGTGTCCAAAGGTCCATCCTGGGAGTTTTTCTGAGTCCTCTCTTTTCCCTGTTTTCTGTGCCAGCCAGAGCCCCTCTGAGCACAGCTTTGGGGTCTCTTGTCCATTGCCCTTCCAGCCTGGAATTGGGCAGGCTGTGCCTGCAGGACTCTGCCCTTCTCTTCCCGGGATCCAGAGGGGCAGAGGTGTCCTTGGAAAGGCCCCGAGAAGGCAGCAGGAGGAGCAATCCTGGCTCTTCTTCCCTCTTCCCCCAGAGCTCCGGGGCTGCCAGAGGCAGAGGAAGGATCCAGGTTTGCCGAGCAGGATCAGGGATCCCCAGCAGGATCAGCTGCTCCAGGTATCCCGGGGGAGCGAGTCCTGCTCTCCCTCAGGTACCACCCCTGCTCCTGCCCTCCTCAGAATCACAGAATCAGGGAATGTCCTGAGCTGGGAGGGATAAAGGATCATGGACTCCATCCCCAGGCCCTGCCCAGACACCCCAAATCCCACCCTGGGCATCCCTGGCAGCGCTGCCCAAACGCTCCTGGAGCTCTGGCAGCCTCGGGGCCGTGCCCATTCCCTGGGGAGCCTGGGCAGTGCCCAGCAGCCTCTGGGGGAAGAACCTTTCCCTGCTCTCCAGCCTGAGCCTGCCCTGGACATCGCAGCCACTGCAATCCCAGCTGCAGGGATGGAAGTTCCCATTGGGATCAGCCTTTCCAGCTCCCAGCCACGCTGCTCCGCAGGGATCCAGCATTTCCTGGAAGGCTTTGAAGTCTCTTTACAGATGATTCCCCAAAATCTGATGCCTGTGAAGCAACTTGAGCGCATCGGCTGCGTGGAGCTGGCTCAGCTGAAGGGAACTCACTTCCAGGGATAACTGGGGATGGCTCCCTGCCCAGTGCCAACAAAAGATGGATTTTGCAAAGCCAAATACGATGATGCCATCCATTAGCAGAACTACAAAGCAGAACATTTTAAAGTTAATTGGTTTTGCAATTAAAAGATACACAGAACGTGGGATGCAGTTAATTTTACATAAACATGGCCAGGAATTAAGGGCAGGAGCACTCGGTAACTTCTTCAGATGGGGCATCTGTTTGTTCCCAGCAGCAGCAGCAGCTCCTCTGCATTCCAGACGGGAGGCAGGAATCGCTCCCACCCCACTGCAGCTGGAATCACTCCGGGTTTGTCCAGAGGCTGAGCTGGTTTGGAAAGGACTCCGTTGGAAGCAGGAAGGGCCTGTTTGGGAAGGCAGCAGGAGATGGAGCCGTTCTGGGCACTGGGAAGGAAGAACCAGCAGGGTTGGTGGCCAGCCCAGCAGGGCTTGTGGTCAGCCCAGTGATTTGGTGGTCAGCCCAGCAGGGTCTGTGGCCAGGCCAGCAGGGTTGGTGGTCATCCCAGTGATTTGGTGGCCAGCCCAGCAGGGTTTATGGCCAGCCCAGCAGGGTTTGGTGGCCAGCCCAGCAGGGTTTGGTGGCCAGCCCAGCAGATGGTGTTAAACAGGAACAAAGCCGGGTAAATGACTCCTGTGACACAGAATATCCCTGGAGTTTCAGGGCTATGGATCGGGTATCAGGCAGAATTCGGGCAGGAAAGCCTCTGGTGGATTCCTGCTCGGTTGGAAGGTGCTGCTCCCACCTCCTCAGGGGAAAAGCTCTCTTCAAAACCAGACCTGACAGCACCTCAAACGTTCCCCCAAAGGGCTGAAATCCAAACAGAATATTCTGTTTTGCTCTGAAATGAACCTTCCGGGATCCGTTTGGGTTTCAAACAAGATTTTAACTGGTTCACTTTGGAAATTACGGTTTCTGTGGAGGTTTAGGTTGGATATTAGGGAAAATTTCTTTGGGAAATTGTATCCTACATGAGGAAGGAAAGCTGAGGCAGGATCAGAAAATGTGGCATGGAGGGGGTGAGAGGGTGATGGAGCTTCGGGCCCTTGGTGTGACCAGAGCAACTCCAAACCTTCCAGTGCTATTCCAAACATTCCAAGGCTATTCCCAGCCTGCTGAAAACCCTGGAAAAGCCCTGGAAGAGTATTCCTTTCCCAAAAGCCACCTCTCCTTTACCATGCCATGCCATGCCATGCCATGCCACGCCATCCCATCCCACCCTTTCCAGAGGCATGAAATTCCACCATCCCAATTTGCCCCAAGCCCTGCCCAACCTGGCCTCAAACATTTCATTTTTTTAATAACAAAAAAATACATTCTTTCACCTGAACCTTTAAAGTTTTAGGGCAAGATCACAAAGTCACTCAGTATTTTTGCTGTTTTTTGGTTTTTTAACTGAAAATAAAATCTCTTTTCAGAGGAAATCTGATTTTTTTTTTTTTCTTCGCACAGAAAAATCCCATTTTTCACTGCAAAGTGGTTTGGGTAGAAAGTTACTGCTTTGCAGCAGTGCCAGTGCCTTGAGTCAGCTCCCAGTGACAGCAGCTCCTCAATTGGATCCCGAAACTCCCTGGTTCGAAATGAAAGCTCCAGATGCTTTCCTCAGAGCGAAAAATAAAATCTCCAAGTTAAAAAACAACAACACCCCCATCCGAGGGCACCAACTGGAAAAGATTTCATGATGGATTTGCTGGAAACTTCTTTCCTTGCAGAACAAGAGGTGTCTGAGGGAGACAACTTCAACTCTGCTTAGCCCAAGAGCCAACTGCAGCCGTGTGGGGCCGCTGGAAATGAGAATATGAAAGATTTATGCACTCAGAAAGCGCTGCACGAGGAGAAAATGAACTTTGAGGAGGGTGGCAAAACTCCTTAAATGCACCTGATGGAAAATGAAGCTGCTAATGAAGAGCTCTTGCCTGTGGTGGTGTTACCGCTCCGAGCAGTTTTCCCTTTTTCCTTCTCCCCCTCCTCCTTCCCCTCTCTCCCCGCTCCCTGCTCCTGCTTTTATTTCAGAGATTTCCCTTGGAGGAACATAAAACTGTCAGTTTTTGCTCTGAATTCACAGGACAGGAAAGAATTAATTCTTCAGCCATTGTCTCTTTGACTCAGCTTTTAATTTCCCTTCCATGACAACGCTGCCTGATAAAACTTCCTTCCTTTTCTCTGCTCCAGGGGAATAGGGAATCCTTGATGGGTGAATTCTGGATTGTTTCAGAGCCTTTTGGGGTTCAGGCGGGGGTTCCAGTGGGTGAGGAGAGCGTGGGTCCCCAAATTCCATGGAACTGGATGTTCTCCTTCCTTCCAGCTCCGTGTGGGAAGGGCTCTCTGGCTGGGGTCTGGAAGCTTCAGCTCCTGCAGGGAAATGATTCCGTGAGGATTTGCTCTTTTCATCTTCCTAAAAGAGAGAGAAGAGCACCCAGGGAGAGCCCAGCCCAGCCAGGCTGCTCCAGGACCTGCCTGGCTCAACTCTTCCAGGCAGAGGATTGAAAAATTCAGGAAAAAATCAGGTCTAATTCCAAACCCCAAAGCTTTCAACATAACAATCCAACCCAAAAATCCTAAACCTGGCTGAGAAAGAGAACAACCCACTCCCTGCTTAGCCAGGCCATGCTGCTCCTGATTGGAATTAAATATAGAATTTAATATCTGTAATAAACATCTGAAATTTCACTGCTGTCCCCTTGCTTTTGAAAGCAGCTTTCTGTGGGCTTTGGCTCCTTCCTTCTTTTCCACCTCAAATGCTCCGAGCAGAGGGAAGCAAACACCGTGGCAGAGTCCGACCCCACAGGTCAGCTCCGTTCTGGTTTCTGGCCTCCTGAACCCCCTAAGTAACCAGGAAAGCTGGCAGAGCCCAAAGCTCTGGGGTTTGTCCCTGTCAGAGTCAGGGATTTCCCTGCAGCCGAGCCGGGGCCGGCAGCACTTTGTGCACAGAGAGTTCTCTTCCCACTGAATCAGCCCTTTGCATTAATTAATTATGAATTGATTGTACAGGACATTAATTGAGATTTAAAACACATCCATTGAGGCGCCCATGGAATTAACTGTGAGTAACAGAGGCAATAAACCTGGAATTAATCCAGGAACCCTGGGGGGGGCGGGGTTGGAGCCTTTCCCCCACCCCTGCACAATCCCAGATCAATTAACGCCCCCTGAGCTGATCCCCCCGGGTTCAGGGAGCTGCTCTGTCCCTGCTGGCTCTGCCCTGGAGTGGCTTCGCCTCTTCCCTCCCTGCCGTCCCACATCCCTCAGCTCTCTGCATCTCCTGCCCCCACTGCCACTCCTCTGATCTCCATAATTTGGGACTCTTCAGCCGCTGAGCTCTTTCGTCACAGAGAGCACCAGGCTGGGAACAGGCACAGTTGGATTATCATACCCAGGCCTGGCCTTCAAGCAAATAAATTCTGTTTCTCAGCCTGTCTGGAGACAATAAATGAGTTTTAATAAATAAACCCGAGGTTTTTCTGTTTGGCAGGTGGCCCCGCGTGGGCAGGGCTGGGGAAGGGAAGCTCCTCGCACACCGAGCACTCTGAGGCTGCTTTTTGATGAAAAGGCCACTTTCATTCTTTTTTAAATCAATATCTAACATGAAAGGCCCCCTTTGAAATCAAATTGTACATGTGGCCCTTCGGGGCTAATTATCAGCTGCTCATCTGGGTGTTATCTCTTAGAGAGGCTGAGACAGGAGAAAATGCTAAGTCAAGGCAGTGGATTAAAAATATCCACAGCATTTATCTGCCAGGGAGACGAGGGTTTGAAACCTGGTTAATGAACACAAACCCTCCTGCCTCACTGTTCAGGACCACTGCTTTCAGCTGAGTCAGGTGCACTTATTGCTGATCAGAAAAATGGGATTCCCAGCCCAAAATAGTTCTAAGAATCTTCAAGGTGCCCCTACTTTGAAGGAGAAAAAAGCTAAAATCTTTCCATTTTTATGACTCCATCCCTTCCAGAATCACAGTGTGGATGGAGGACACGGAGCGTTCCCTAAATACATAATTCCAACATTCGTTAATGGAAGTATTTCCAGCAGTCAGTTGTACTGGAACTGGGAACATCGAGTGCCAGCACTGCACTCAAAGGCAGCACCTGGATTTTGGGTAAGTGGCAGTGCCAGGGCTCTTTTCTAAAAACACAGAGTATTTCATGGGGTGTTGGGGTTTTAGTTTAGTCTTAGGTTTTCCTGTTAAAGGAATTTTCTCCCATATGCATGTTGCTAGGGGAGAAATAGCTGTACTTAAGAAAGACAAAAAGGGAAGTGGGGCGGGCCTGGCTACTCCTTTGTCTACACCTGGGTGTGGGGACAGTTCGCTCTGAGCGTCTGGAGAGAGAAGCTGCAGAGAAAGGAGCTGCTGCTGTTTTCTTTTTGGCCATTCTTTCTTCCTGCTGGAAGCAACGCCGGGACCCCAAAAGCCGCTTTTCCCTGCCCTGCTGGAGACCGGGCTGTGGCTGCCCTGCCCCGCTGCTGCTTCGAGCTTTCGCTACGCTGTAGCCCTGCTCACCCTGCCTGCCTGGGCCTCCGTGGTTTTTTCCCATCTGGATACATCTCGTCTGCCACCCGGGATTTGCGTTCGTCCCTGCCATTCCAGCCTGCTGTTCCTGAGAGTCCGGGATCAGCTGCCCAGCGGTTTGTGAAGCCTTTGTTCCATCCCTTCCGGGGATCCCAGGGCACCAGAGCCGCGGGTTTCCCGAGCTCGCTCCGGAGCGCCCCCTGCAGCCGCGGGGGAACCATCGCACCTGCCCTGCTCACCGGGAGCCGCCAGCGCCCCTGCCGGCTGCGAGCGGAACTGCACCCGAGGGGAAATAGCCTGACAGCCGAGAAGGCTGGCACTGGGTTTGTGATTGCTGTTACTGCCATAGTTGTTGTTGTTTTGTTTGACTGATTATATACATATATATATAGAGTAAAGAACTGTTATTCCTATTTCCCACATCTTTGCCTAAAGGCCCTTGATTTCAAAATATAATAACTTGGAGGGAAAAGGGGTTATATCTGCCACTTCAAGGGGGGGCTTCTGCCTTCCTTAGCAGACACCTGTCTTTCAAAACCGAGACAGATCTTGGCGCCCAACGTGGGGCCTGAGGGCATTAAGAGATAGAGGTGAAAAAGGAATAACAGTTCCTCGATAACTTTATTTTGTGTGCTGGATATTGGAACCTTGTTAGGCAGCACTATGTGGTCTAGTTTACCCTGGTTTGGGTGGCATGTAGCCGTGGCTATATTCTTCCCCTTTGCAGCTCCTTACTTGAATATGGGTCCTCTGACTAAGGCTACCATTGCTGTTATCCAGCTTGCGTTATGGGTCGAGAAGGTGAGGAATTCATGGTTTTTTAACTTCCTCCGGAATGTGGGCACATGGATAAACAGCTATCACACACTGAGCACATGTTTTTGGGGTTATGTTAACAATGGTACCTTCTGTGAGGAAATGACACCAGGGGAAGTTTTCTCCCAACCCCTCAACCAGTTCTTTGGGCCCACCCCATCAATTTTCGAAGGGTTTAAATTCCCTCTGAATACTAACCATCTGCTGCTGATAGGCCTACTCTATTTAGCATTCAAGGATAAGTTGAGATTGGCTTGGATATCTACCCGGACACCAGCCCCAGAGACTAGAGATCCTGCCCCAGAACCTGACATGGCCCCAGAGAGTAGAGTTCCTACCCCAGAGCCTGATCCTGCCCCAGAACCTGACATGGCCCCAGACACTAGAGATCCTACCCCAGAGCCAGAGCCTGCCACAGCCCCAGACACTAGAGATCCCGCCCCACAGACTGATACTGCCCAACAGTCCACCTCAGAAATGGACTACCCAAACTGGGTGGGGGTACTGGCAAAAGGGATGCAGGAGATGTGCCAAGAGATGGGTCAGGTGCGCCAGGGGATATGCCAGGAGATGGGTCAGGTGCGCCAGGGGATATGCCAGGAGATGGGTCAGGTGCGCCAGGAGATATGCCAGGAGATGGGCCAGGTGCGCAAGGAGATGTGCCAGGAGATGGGCCAGGTGCGCCAGGAGATATGCCAATTGCTAAGGGAATACACCTCCTCAGCTAGTGAAAAACCCTCTCCCTGCCCCAAAGAGGGTGAGTCCGATGGTGCAGCAGTGGAACCCACGGATGTTACAACCGTCCAGGCTTCAGCTGAACCACAAGGACAACCACAGCCAGCAGCAGTCGCCCCTGTGCAAAGGAGGAAGTATAAGACCAAATCAGTACGACCAGTTAATGATGATGGGCAACCAGGGCCCTCACAACCAGCAGGAGAGCCAGAGCCAGAAGTCATCACTGAGTCCCTGTCGCACGACAGTCTCCGTGCTATGCGAAACGACATTGTGCGAAGGGGGCGTGAGCCTTATACCACCTGGCTGCTTCGGGTTTGGGACCTTATGGGCACAAGTGTGCAACTGGATAGTGGTGAGGCAAGGTATCTGGGATCGTTGACCCAGGACCCAGGTGTGGACCAGATATTTGTGAGGGAGCCAGGGCCTCTCTCTCTCTGGGAGCGGCTCTTAATGAGTGTGAGAGAAAGGTTCATTCACAAAGAAAGAATGCAGGAGTATCATCATAGAATGCAGTGGAAGACACTCGAGCAAGGGATCCAACAGCTAAGAGAGGTGGCAATATTAGAGGTACTCTTTGGGAAGGATGGACAGCATGATAATGACCCTGATAAGGTCAGGTGCACAGGACAGATGATGTGGAACCTGGCAAGGCTAGGGCCATCGCAATACACCACCTTCATTGCAACGATTGATGCTGACAATACCCGAGAAACAGTGGGCTCTGTTGCCAACAGGCTCAGGCATTATGACAGCATGATCAATGGCCCGCTGAAAGCTCATGTCTCTGCTGTGGTCCAGGACCTCAAAGAGGACATGAAGGAGATGAGGAAGGAAATGAGGGAGGAGATGAGGGAGGAGATGAGGAGGGTCAGTGTGGCACCAGTGCGAGTCACAGGCCCCCAAGTCAGAGCCCGTCGTCCCCCTGCTAGAGAGAGAGGGTACACCCCACGAGCTGAGCTGTGGTTTTTCCTGTGTGAGCATGGGGAAGACATGAGAAGGTGGGATGGGAAACCCACCTCTGCCCTGGCAGCGCGGGTGCGTGAACTCAAGGAGGGAGGCACTAACCGAGGGGGTTCCGCTAAGGTGAAGGTAGCCTCAGCCTCCCGTGACCGAGCTGCCAGGTATTACAGAAGGGAGGATGATATGTCGGATCCCCTTGAAGGTACCTCGAGCATGTACGCCCAGGGAAAGAATGATAACCAGGGCTAGAGGGGCCCTGCCTCTAGCCAGGAAGAGGCACGGGAGAACCGAGTTTTCTGGACGGTGTGGATCCGATGGCCTGGCACATCAGAGCCACAAAAATATGATGCATTGGTTGATACTGGGGCACAGTGTACTTTAATGCCATCGGGACATGTGGGGGCAGAACCTGTATCCATCGCTGGGGTGACCGGGGGATCACAGCAGTTGACCCTTTTGGAAGCTGAGGTGAGCCTGACTGGGAAGGAGTGGCAAAAGCATCCGATTGTGACCGGCCCAGAGGCCCCGTGTATTCTGGGCATAGACTTCCTCCGGAATGGCTACTACAAAGACCCAAAAGGACTCAGGTGGGCATTTGGGATTGCTGCTGTGGAGGCAGAGGGCATTAGGCAGTTGAACACCCTGCCTGGACTATCTGAGAATCCTTCTGCAGTTGGGCTCCTGAAAGTGGAAGAGCAACGAGTGCCAATTGCCACCTCGACAGTGCACCGCCGGCAGTATCGGACAAATCGAGATGCTGTGATCCCCATCCACAAGATGATCCGCGAGCTGGAGAGTCAAGGGGTGGTCAGCAAGACCCACTCACCCTTCAACAGCCCCATCTGGCCTGTGCGCAAGTCTGACGGGGAATGGAGATTGACTGTGGACTATCGTGCCCTGAATGAAGTGACTCCACCGTTGAGCGCTGCCGTGCCAGACATGTTGGAGCTCCAGTATGAGCTGGAGTCCAAAGCAGCAAAGTGGTACGCCACTATTGACATTGCCAATGCATTCTTCTCCATTCCTCTGGCAGCAGAGTGCAGGCCTCAGTTTGCTTTCACCTGGAGGGGCGTGCAGTACACCTGGAACCGACTGCCCCAGGGGTGGAAGCACAGTCCCACCATCTGTCATGGACTGATCCAGACTGCACTAGAAAAGAGTGAGGCTCCAGAACATCTGCAGTACATTGATGACATCATTGTGTGGGGGAACACTGCAACCGAAGTGTTTGAGAAAGGAGAGAGAATAATTCAAATTCTCCTGCAAGCTGGTTTTGCCATCAAGAAGAGCAAGGTCAAGGGACCTGCCCGAGAGATCCAGTTCCTGGGAGTAAAGTGGCAAGATGGACGACGTCAGATTCCCACTGAGGTCATCAATAAGATCACAGCAATGTCTCCACCGACCAACAAGAAGGAAACACAAGCTTTCCTAGGCGCTATAGGTTTCTGGAGGATGCACATTCCCGAGTACAGCCAGATCGTGAGTCCTCTCTACCTGGTTACCCGCAAGAAGAATGATTTCCACTGGGGCCCTGAACAGCAGCAAGCCTTCGCCCAGATCAAACAGGAAATTGCTCACGCCGTAGCCCTTGGCCCAGTCAGGACAGGACCAGAGGTGAAGAACGTGCTCTACTCTGCAGCCGGGAACAATGGTCTGTCCTGGAGCCTCTGGCAGAAGGTGCCTGGTGAGACTCGGGGCCGACCACTGGGATTCTGGAGCCGAAGCTACAGAGGATCTGAAGCCAACTACACTCCCACAGAGAAGGAAATCCTGGCAGCTTATGAAGGAGTCCAGGCTGCCTCAGAAGTAATCGGCACAGAGGCACAACTCCTCCTGGCACCCCGACTACTGGTGCTGGGGTGGATGTTCAAAGGAAAGGTTCCCTCCACGCATCACGCCACCGACGCTACTTGGAGCAAATGGATTGCCCTCATCACGCAGCGCGCCCGAATTGGAAACCCAAGTCGCCCTGGGATCTTGGAAATAATTACAAACTGGCCGGAAGGTGAGACTTTTGGGTTATCTTCTGAAGAAGAAGAGGAGCAGGTGACACGTGCCGAAGAAGCCCCACCATACAACGAGCTACCAGAGAGTGAAAGACAATACGCCCTCTTCACTGATGGTTCCTGCCGAATTGTAGGCGCTAGCCGGAAATGGAAAGCCGCTGTATGGAGCCCCACACGACAAGTTGCACAGGCCACTGAAGGAGAAGGTGGATCGAGCCAATTTGCTGAGCTCAAAGCTGTCCAATTAGCTCTGGACATAGCTGAAAGAGAGAAGTGGCCAAAGCTCTACCTCTACACCGATTCATGGATGGTAGCCAATGCTCTGTGGGGTTGGCTGGAAAGGTGGAAGAAGGCAAACTGGCAGCGCAGAGGAAAACCAATCTGGGCTGCTGAAGAGTGGAAAGACATTGCCACTCGGGTAGAGAAGCTATCCGTGAAGGTCCGTCATGTAGATGCTCACATCCCCAAGAGCCGGGCTAATGAAGAACATCGTAACAACAAACAGGTAGATCAGGCTGCGAAAATAGAGGTGTCCCAGATAGACTTGGATTGGCAACATAAAGGAGAACTGTTCCTAGCTCGATGGGCCCATGATGCCTCAGGCCATCAGGGCAGAGATGCCACCTATAAGTGGGCACGAGACCGAGGGGTGGATCTAACCATGGACAGTATCTCCCAGGTTATCCATGACTGTGAGACATGCGCTGCGATCAAGCAGGCCAAGCGGGTGAAGCCTCTGTGGTATGGCGGGCGATGGTCCAAATACAAGTATGGGGAGGCCTGGCAGATTGATTACATCACACTGCCTCAAACCCGCCAAGGCAAGCGCTATGTGCTCACAATGGTAGAAGCCACCACTGGGTGGCTGGAGACCTACCCTGTGCCTCACGCTACTGCCCGGAACACCATCCTGGGCCTGGAAAAGCAAGTCCTTTGGAGGCATGGCACCCCTGAGAGAATCGAGTCTGACAATGGGACTCATTTCAAGAACAGCCTTATAAACACCTGGGCTAGAGAACATGGCATTGAGTGGGTGTACCACATCCCTTACCATGCACCAGCAGCTGGGAAGGTTGAGCGGTGTAATGGACTGCTTAAAACCACCTTGAAGGCACTGGGTGGGGGGACTTTCAAAAACTGGGAGATGCATTTAGCAAGAGCCACCTGGTTAGTTAACACTCGAGGCTCCACCAGCCGAGCAGGCCCTGCCCAATCCGAACCCCTACAAACAACAGACGGGGATAAGGTTCCAGTGGTGCACATGAGAGGTATGCTTGGAAAAACTGTTTGGGTAAAGTCTGCCTTGAGCAAAGACAAACCCATCCGTGGGGTTGTTTTTGCTCAGGGACCAGGCTGCACCTGGTGGGTGATGCAAAAGGATGGAGAGACCCGATGCTTACCTCAAGAGGACCTTGTTTTAGGGTGAACTACCCATGGCTCTGTATTTGTATCAGTATCAGCATGTATATTTGTATATAATTTGGGTAATGCATAGATTTATATGGCTAAAAAAAAGTTAAGTTTTATGTAACATGTTAGTATGGGAAAAAATTCGGGGTGGATAATGTTGGGGTTTTAGTTTAGTCTTAGGTTTTCCTGTTAAAGGAATTTTCTCCCATATGCATGTTGCTAGGGGAGAAATAGCTGTACTTAAGAAAGACAAAAAGGGAAGTGGGGCGGGCCTGGCTACTCCTTTGTCTACACCTGGGTGTGGGGACAGTTCGCTCTGAGCGTCTGGAGAGAGAAGCTGCAGAGAAAGGAGCTGCTGCTGTTTTCTTTTTGGCCGTTCTTTCTTCCTGCTGGAAGCAACGCCGGGACCCCAAAAGCCGCTTTTCCCTGCCCTGCTGGAGACCGGGCTGTGGCTGCCCTGCCCCGCTGCTGCTTCGAGCTTTCGCTACGCTGTAGCCCTGCTCACCCTGCCTGCCTGGGCCTCCGTGGTTTTTTCCCATCTGGATACATCTCGTCTGCCACCCGGGATTTGCGTTCGTCCCTGCCATTCCAGCCTGCTGTTCCTGAGAGTCCGGGATCAGCTGCCCAGCGGTTTGTGAAGCCTTTGTTCCATCCTTCCCCGGGATCCCAGGGCACCAGAGCCGCGTGTTTCCCGAGCTCGCTCCGGAGCGCCCCCTGCAGCCGCGGGGGAACCATCGCACCTGCCCTGCTCACCGGGAGCCGCCAGCGCCCCTGCCGGCTGCGAGCGGAACTGCACCCGAGGGGAAATAGCCTGACAGCCGAGAAGGCTGGCACTGGGTTTGTGATTGCTGTTACTGCCATAGTTGTTGTTGTTTTGTTTGACTGATTATATACATATATATATAGAGTAAAGAACTGTTATTCCTATTTCCCACATCTTTGCCTAAAGGCCCTTGATTTCAAAATATAATAACTTGGAGGGAAAAGGGGTTATATCTGCCACTTCAAGGGGGGGCTTCTGCCTTCCTTAGCAGACACCTGTCTTTCAAAACCGAGACATGGGGTTAATTAACTGTGATTGTGTTTGGCTGCTGCTGGAGAACCCGTGGAACGCTGCGCACCTTAAAAAGACCAAAAGGAAACTGGAATTTGGAGCAGGATCTCAGTGCTGGGATGTTTCCTTCCTCACGTGGGAAGTTCCAGGAGTCCAACAGGTCCCTCCCTGGGGAGAGGCTGCAGGCAGGAGTGTGGAGTGTGTGCCCACACCCTGAAATCCTCATCCCGTGGCATGGGGCTGTGATGCTGCTCCTGTAGGGACTCTGGCTGGCCAGAATTCCATAGGTTTATCCATAGAAATGGATGTGTGAACAGCAATGGACCTTCCTTACCTCAGTGAGAAAGCTCCTCTTCAGCAGACAGAAACCAGCCCGAAGCACCTCAAACGCAGGGATCTCCTCCACTGAGTTACGGATCAGTTTTCTGACCTCTCCCAGATGAGTTTTCTGACCTCTCCCAGGTGCCAGGTCGGTCTTTAAGAGGACACAATTCCAAACCCAACTCTTGCCCCTGGCCAGTCTCCCTGCTTTAACCCTTTCCTGCCTCCCTGCTCCATCCCTGCCTTGCTATGGGCGCTGTCTCCCAGAAACTCCCAGCTCCGTGGAGCTCAGCCCATCCCTGTTTCACCCAAAGCCCGGCCCCTGCCTGGCTGCTCAGTGTCCATCCCGGGCCAGGAGCATCTGGGAACAGCTCTTCCCACACAAACTGGGCATTTCCAGTGCCAGCACCAAGGCCTGAACTGCCTGAAATCTCTGGGCTCTTAACTCCTTAGTCTCCAGGTAAAATCAGTAGGATTATTTTGGGTTTTGGGGTTTCCCCCCCAGCATTGCTTTGACACCTGATTCCCCCGCAGGCAGGAGCTTTTCCTGCAGTAGGGGACACAAACCAGGGCAGATTGCCTCCAGGAACTGGAGCCACATTTCTGTGACGCAGTTCTTGCTTTCCAAACTTTCTGCAGCTTCCTGTAAAGTTTCTCCCTTCCCAAAGTTTGATTTATCCTACACATCCCTAAAAAATGAAACCCTTAAAAAATGAGGGCTGGGGAGTGGCACTCACAGCAGCACTGCCCAGGTTTGTGGGATTTGAACCCAGCCTGAGCGAGCCCTTTGGTTCTGCAGGAGCTGTTCCCGGATCCCTGGATTTGGGGAGCTTTCCTGGTGGCAGAGGGAGCACTCATCCCAAAGCATTTGGGGCTGGAACTTGGGGAGATTTGTTGGGAACCCCCTGATTACTCCAGCACAGCACAGAAGTCGCTCATATTTTTTCCAAGATGGTGCAAAAGGAATGAGAATCCTTCATTCCCTCTCTCCTGAGCCAGGGAAAAGGGGGGAAATCAGTCAGATCTCTCTCAAGAAAGGGTTTGAAGTTGGTGGCTCAGATTTGCAGATTTATTTCTCGCTCTCCTCGGCTGCGTTGAGATTTGCTGGATTTGCATATCAGGGGAGATTATTTTTCCTGCCTCAGCCTGGGAGGAGCGGGCAGGTGTGGAGCAATCAAACCCCATTGAGCTGGAAATGCTCAGGAAGCTGCTCTGGGCCGGCAGCTTCCTCCTCTTCCTTCCCAGCTATTTTTATTTCTCTACAAAACCCTGGCACTGCGTTGAGGACTCGCCTGTCCAAGCCTGCTGCTGGGTAGGGGCAGCCTTTTGCTTTTCAGGGTGCTCTGACACCCTCAGAATTACCTCAGCCCCTGGGCTTGGCTTTATGGCTGCTCTGGAGTGCAAGGCCAGGCCTAGGAGCCATCAGGATCCATGGGAAGAGCTTTTTATAGAGGTTTTAAATAACTGGGAGCAGTCTTCATCTTTCTCTTCTCCTGGGAGGATCGACACCGACAGCAAACCCTGCATGAAAATAGTGTGGGAAAGGCAGGGCCGACTGGCAGAGGAAAGGGAGTCACTCCTGCCTTCCCTTAAATTGTCAATTAATCAGCTTCATAATTGGTTAAAGAAAAAAAGTTCTGCAGCTTTTAAAAGCCTCCCTTCCGGATGGTTAAATTAAGAGGCAGCGAGAGCAGGGTCCCAGGCCAAGGGAGCCTGGGGTCGCTCCAGCGGCGCTCCAGCCCTGAGGCTGCCGGGAACAGCTCCTGGAACTGGGCACGGGACCCTCGGAAGCGGGTGATGGATGGGGAAGGACTGAACACAACTGGTGGTGTGCAGCACCGAGGTCCCTGACAGCAGCAGGGCTGAGCTCTGCCCACCCACAGATGGACACTGATGGTCGGGAAGGAGGGAGAGCAGGGGGAGGTGAATGGAGTCCGAGGCCAGAGCCCCGTTCCCGACTCCAGCGCTGCTGTGAGGAGAACTCGGGCAGCGGGGCCGGCCAGGCCTGGCTCGGGAGCTCCTGGAGGCAGAAATGGCTCCGTGCGTGGAGGGTCCTGCCAGAGACATGGAAAACTTCCCTCAGGGACTCCGGAGGAAAGTCAGTTCCCTTGGGAAAATGAGGCTGGAGCAGGAGGGAGGGGATGAACAGAACACACAGCCGCGTTCAGGCTTGCAGAGCCCCCTCAGAGGGGACTGGTTGTGCCCAATTCCCTGGAATGTGCAGAGCTCCCGAGGTCCCCCCGTGGCAGAGGGAGGGAGCAGAGAGGGGGAGCAGCACAAGGCCCAGCAGGTCCCCTCTGAGCTGGCAGGATCCAGCAAAGCCTTTCCTTCAGGAGCATTTTGGTCCAAAATCACCCCCAGCCACAGCCCCTTTGCCCAGGGAGGGACCTCGTGCACTGAAATTCCCATGGAAGTTCGAGGGAATTGGAATTTTGTTGTTGGCATAAACCCCCTTTTTTCCTTATTCCAAAGCTCCCCGGGTTTGCAGCAGGTCATGAAACTGAATTTTGCTCTTTCCACCTGCTTAAATCCAGAGGACAGGGTGGCACCATCCCGTGTGCCACTGCAGGAACTCATCTTCTCTTTCCAGTCTTCAGCATCTTTTCCTGCAATTCCAGCAGCAGGGCACGGAATAAACCAGTCCATCTCCAACCCCTGCCAGCAGCACTCCTCTCCCTGGATGAGCTCATCCAGAGCTGGGCTCTGTGAGTGTTCCTGCCCTGAAAGCTCGCCCTGAGCATTATCAGCTCTCCGTGGTAGTTCAAAGGCAAACAGTGACGTCCCCAGCCTGTCCATCCGGCATCCGGCTCCCTGCACAAAGCCCAGAGCTGAACAATCCGTTCATATCCATGGAATGTTTCTTTTCCCTTTGCCAGCAGTGGCTCTGGCTAAGTGACATCGTCCCCAAGGGGCCCAGTCCCAGGTTTAGGGATCCCAGTGGGATTCCCCAGCACTTGGTGCTGCTTTGTTTCCTCCCAGCAGCCAGATGCTTGTGCAGGGGATGCTCTGGGAGCTGTTCCAGCTCTGGATAAGCTCTCCAGGAGGATTCCAGGAGGGCTCCAGGTTTCCAGGAGCCCTGCTGATGCCGTGGATGTTCTCTGTCACCACAGGGCTGCGGGATGCGCTCCCAAACTGCTCTGGGAGATAACCCAGACCCCATTCCTCCTCATTTCCCTCGCAAATCCATCCCCACCGAGTTCCCCTTCGTGTCCCAAAGCTGTCAGGAAAAATAAAACCAGGCCCTGTTTCCCACCTCCCATCGCTGCGGTGACGGGGAGGTGACAGCTCGTTCTCCATAAGGAGCTCATCAGTGTAAAGCTGCAGCGGGGAGATGGCAAAACAGTCAAAAATTGAGAGAATCTGCCAGGATTTGATGGTTTTTTCTGCTTGTGCCACCTCAGCCCAGAGCTGCTGGTGGGGACGGTGCCAGACACACAGGGCTGGACTTAGAGCTCATCCTGTTTTGGAAAGGCCTGGGAATGG
This sequence comes from Corvus hawaiiensis, assembly GCF_020740725.1. Classification (NCBI taxonomy): domain Eukaryota; kingdom Metazoa; phylum Chordata; class Aves; order Passeriformes; family Corvidae; genus Corvus; species Corvus hawaiiensis. The sequence continues at coordinate 676,289 of NC_063235.1, forward strand.
CACGGGGGGAGGCTCCGCTGAGCTCCTTTGTGCAGCTTCATCGCTGCCAGGTGTGGAACTGCCCTGGGCCCTTCATTCTGCCGGGACTGCTCAGGTGCTGGGATTGAAGGAGCTCCTGGAAACCACGGGACAAAGCCAGGGCCTCTCTCTGGCTGGGTGTGAATAAAGGGCTCCATTAGAGAGCCCTCTGGGCCCTTTAGCTCAGAAAACCCCACACCTTTCCTCTCAGTGGGAGTGGAATTCTTTTTCAGCTCAGAAAACCCCACACCTTTCCTCTCAGTGGGAGTGGAATTCTTTTTCAGCTCAGAAAACCCCACACCTTTCCTCTCAGTGGGAGTGGAATTCTTTCTCAGCTCAGAAAACCCCACACCTTTCCTCTCAGTGGGGACTGAATTGATTGAATTCAGGTGTCCCCTGGCAATTCCTGGCCGCCCATGGGCATGGGGACAAACCTGTGGCTTTTCCAGGTTTCCCACAGCCCCCATGACTCCTCCTGGGATCAGGAGGTGGGAGGACACTGCTGAGCTGGCTGGGGCAGGGAGCAGTGAAATTTGGTTTATTCAGGCTGAGGCTTTGCCAGTTTGGGGTCAGGAGTTCCAGGAGAGCTTTGCAGAGAGGAAGAGGAGCCGCTCCAGGAACAGGAACAGCCTTGGGTGTGCCGGGGTCTCAGCCCTGTCCCAGAGCTGGATGTAAATAGGGCACAAACCTGGAACCAGAGCTCAGCTTGTGCAGGGTGAGGAGCTTCGGAACCTACGTTTCCACCCCACCCATCCCCATTGACACCCAGAGCCCTCACAGACCTGAGCCCGCTCGGAGAACCCACAGCTCAAGCCTCACCCACAGAGCACACAGATAAATTCATTTTTTCCTCAGCTTCAGACCTGTGCGGACAGAAACCCCCCCAGGTCTGGCTGAAGTGCTGGACTGATAAATCCTCTCCCCTCCTTTCCCCCACAAGTTGCCCTCCACAGCCTTTAGACCCCTTACAGCACATTCGAGGCACTGTGTGTGTGGGGTGGCACAGAGCCCAAACCCAGCCCTACAGAACCACGAGAAGCAGCAAGCTTGAGTCCCGTCACTCTGGCACCATCGATACTGGACCGTCCTCACCCCCATGTCCCGTGGGACATACCCCAGAGGATGAAGGTTCCACCCTCAGGAGCGCAGCCCTCCCAGGCAGCACAGCTCACCAGGCAGGTGGCGGGGCTGCATTTCATGGCCATAAGGGCAACAGAACAAGAGGTTAACACGGCCAAGTTCATGAATCCAGCAGTCAAGGGTTAGAACGTTCCTGTCCGTCTCCTCTTCATTGAAATTTTACATCCAAAGGTTTTGGTTTGCCCTTGCAGGAAGCCTCTGAGGCAGGAGGGCCGGGCTGGGGAGGGGAATTGTTGAGTCTCAGCAATCAGGGCGGCTGTAAAAAGGTCTGGTACAGGCTGGACTGACAGGGACTTGTAACAGCTCCTAATTTCTGTATTCCACAGCTGTGTCTGCTCCCAGCAGCCTGAAAGGGCCCCTCCTGAACCAGTCCCGGCTGTTTGATATTTCCTGCAGCTATTTCAGCAGTTATTAGCTCCTTTATTTTTACTAGTTTGTAGTTATTAGGGTTTTTTAGTTATTAGCTATTTTGTTTTTATTAGTAATTAGTTAATTTTAATTAGCTATTAGCTATTTGATGAGTTATTTTCTGCTGTTATTGCCACCAGCCTCAGCTGCCAGAGCAGAACCCCTGAGCGGTCCCATGACAGTGCAAAATCCCAATGTGGGATTGCAAAACTTCTCTAAATTGAGGAACTGTTCCATCCTCCAGGTCCCAGCGCCACATCCAGGGCCGTTCCTGATGCTCAGCATGGACCAGGCACCCAAATCCTGAGGAGGAGAAGCTTCTCGATCCCTGGGAAGCTCTCAGCTTCCCACCATCAAACTTCCCACCATCCCACGTGTCCCATGTGTTACCCACCCTTAGGGATTGACCTCCTGCTCCCCCTCCACCCCTGGGACCCTTTGGAATTACAGCAGGTTTATGTTCAAGGGAATGCCTATCAAGAGTTGTCAAGACTGAAATGATTTATCCTGTTTTCCAGGCACGGTGGTGTCCCTTCGCCCTCTGTACCCACTCCCATTGTTTTTATTTTCTGTAAATATTTTATCTGGGGCCCGGGTTAGTTCTGTGCCATTTACTGCTCCCGCTCCCATCTCCAGGAGAACAAACCCTGCTGGGCTTTGATGCCGCCTGCAGCCGGTGACGGATGGCTCTGTCGCCTGCTCCGCCGGCTCTCCGGATGTTTTTATGGGGCTGCCTCCTCTGTTTTCTCTCCATTTACGGCCTCGCTAAGGCGGGAAGGAGCAGAGCGGGCATCGATCACCTGCCAAGGGCTGCCAAGGGCAGGGCAGAGCTGCCCTGGCAGGGAGGGCCGAGCTCCCAGGGGATGGGCAGGGGATGGCAGCTGTCCCCAGAAACCGTGTCCTGCACGGGGCACTCGGTGGCACTCGGTGGCACTCGGGGTCACTCCCCTGAGTGTGACCATCTCCCTGTGCCCAGATCTCTCCTGACAGCGCTGATTAAGTCAGGGAGAGGACCAAAGCCTGCCTTAGAGACACTGGTTTAATAAGTACTGGGCCTAAAGGGCAGCTCTGTGCCAGGGCTCTGTCACCTCGTTGGGACAATGACACCTTTACCTGCCGAGATCAGGGAGCAGAGCCCCAGTGGGGTCACCCAGAGTGATCGGGCGGGGTTCAGGGGGATCTCAGGCTGTGCAGGAGCCTCGGGTTTGGGGCTAAACCGAACCATTCTCCTGCCCAGGCCAGGGCAGCACCATCCTGCCCGTCCTGCCCGGAGGATTCAGCATTTTGCTGCAGTTCTGGGCCATTTGTCGCTTGTCTGTGCTCCCTGTGTGTCACACACACGCACAGACTCTGTCACTCCCACACACCGAGCTTGGCAGTGATCTCAGCAGTGCTGGAGAGGTGCAGAGCTCCTGTTTGAGCTCGTTTATCCTCCACAAGACCAGAGGGCTTAAAGTCCTGCAGGCTCTCTTTGCTCATCACATAAATCCAGAGTGGGATTTATGTGAAGAAATCAGCAACGAAACTTCACCTCACAAAGTTCTTCCTGTGCTCCAAACATCAGTCTGGCTAAAAGGACAGCCAGGTGAGGCCCAAAATAGCCCGAGGTGGTCCAGGACATCAGGAGCGGGATGGGCTGGGAGTGATGTCCTCGGGAGCCAGCCCTGAAACAGCAGAGCACAAAGACTTCTGGTGAGAAAGCTAAATGCTCCTGGGAACGACTGATTTAGAATGAGTGAGGTGCTGGGCAGATGGGTCAGTAATTTTAGAACTAAAATTGTGATTAAAACCCCTTTGCCACCCAAAATTGGGAAGCAGCTCCCTGATGGTGATTAATTCACACGAGCGGCAGGCACCGAACTCCAGCTCAATTCTTATCAAGTGAAATGTATCCAGCGTAATCTGATAGGTCCTGAAAGGTTAATGCAAGCTGAATCAATGCTGTCTCCATCCAGATAAGGTGGGGGAATTGTCCTTGAGTGTGAGTGTGCAGGAGGCTGGGGATGAGGGCAATAAAGGGCTTTCATCTCCTGCTGATCCGTGCCAAGTCCATTGCCATGCAGGAGGGGTTGATAAGGGCACTGATTTATCAGCCAGCAGACAGAACACCGAGGCTGTGTTAAACATTCCATCTCCCCGCTTTATGGTACTCTCTTAATAAACATTTTAAACTTCCAAATGCCTTTTAGACAGCCAAAGGAGCGGAATGCAAAAGGCTGGAGTGGCACCGCCTGTCCTGGTCAAGTGTCCTGGTTCTGAGCACTCCCTCAGGGACGGGGGAGGATCTGGAAACCTCAGCTGTGAACTGGTGCTAAAAACCAGTTCTGCTGGGATAAGGAGCTAAATGGAAGCAGGGTTTTTTGCGTGAGTTTAAACTTCCAGCACCTAGTTAAATCCCAGGGATCAAGGAGTCTTCCAAGCTCTCTCAAAGCCATGGGACATAAAGGGCAGTTTAGCTTCCGCTCATGTCTTTAAAAATACCCCTTGAAATTAATGGCTAAACTTAAGCCCTTGGCTTAAACGCTCTTCTGGTGAGCTGAGAGGGGCTGAGAGCAGGAGAGAGAAGGGAGGAAGCTCCAAGTTTGCCCTGTTCCCAGCAGGATCCAGCTCCTCTCAGCAGGACGTGTTCCTGGTGTTGGCACCACTTGGTTCAACCCAAGCACAGATAAATAATTGCTGGCTCTGAACTCAGCCTGGCCGTGCACTGACAGACACCCTCTGTGATGTTCATGTCCTGTGACATGGAATGTGTCAGGATCAGGCTGGGATCAGGCGCAGCAGAGCTCGGGATCACGCAGGCTCCAATCCCAAAGCACCTCAGGCACAGAGGGTTTTCCTGCGCTGCCTTTCCCAACCCTGTCCAGCCCAGCTCCCTCAGAGCCCAGCTCCAGCAGCTCACAGACACGCTGATGTCACCACGATCTGGTGAGAAGCACCTGCACAAAATGTGCAGATCTGACAGAGTTTGTGCCTAATTCTGAGCCTTACAAAGCCCAGCTCATGCTCAGTACCAAACCAGCCCTGTGCCAGCCTGAGGCAGATTTGCCTCCGTCCGGGCAGAGGGGGTTGGAGCTGCACTCAGCACTGGCTCAGAGCGTCATTGTTACAGCTGATTAATACCTGAGCACTCTGTGAAGAGGTAAATTATGATTATGCACACACAGGCACTCCATCCGCAGCCAGAGACAGCAGATCCATTCTCCCCCAACGAGCTGTCAATTACGGGCTGTTTATGGATCGTGTTTACACAGCCTTTTATAATCAACACTCCAACCACTTTAGGTATTAAGTGCTTAAAACTATTGATTTGATTAATTCAGCATCTTCAGGAAATCATCCTGCCCTGCTTTTCTTGCCGTTCTGATGTGCAGCATTTCCCCTCCATCTGCTGGGATCTCCCCTTGTCTGAGCACACGGATCCAGGAGGATTCCTGGGCACTCCAGAGGAGCAGGGCTCACCTCCTTTGAACTGTCTGCAGGAAAAGGCCCCTAAAACCAGGAGGGCAGGGTTGGATGGGATTTTGGGATGGAATTCCCAGAGCAGCTGTGGCTGCCCCTGGATCCCTGGCAGTGCCCAAGGCCAGGCTGGACACTGGGGCTGGAGCAGCCTGGGACAGTGGGAGGTGTCCCTGCCCGTGGAGCTGGATGAGCTTTGAGGTCCCTTCCCTCCCAAAGCATTCCAGGGTTCCGTGACTGCCTCCACCTCTCCAGGCTGTGCTGACTCCGGCACTTTCCCAACACAAGATGGTTTTTTTTGGTAAATCCACAAGATTCCCTCTTGCAGCTCCACGAGGCCGAGGGGATCCACAATTCCAAAGGCTGACCTGGAGCCACGTGCAGGTTTACCTGCTGACTGGAATGATCCCATTTCTGCTGCCTTGTGGGGCAAAGGGGAGCCCTGGGATTTATCCAGGGGAAATGTTGGGTTTTTCGTGCCTTTGGCCCTCCCCCCTGGCTCAGAACCCGCGGGATTTTGCTGCTTTAAATGCAAATTAACTTCTTTATTTCCCATCTTCTTCCAAGGCCAGATCTCCAGAAATGGGGGCATTTCTGCCTCCCGTTCCCCCGTGCCCAGCACAGCAGCCCAAGGTGCTTCCCTCCACTCTCATTAATTGATAATTAACACCAATCTCCTTCTCCCAGCTCTGGCTGCCCCCCCTTCTCCAGTCAGCCCGGTTCCTGTCCCCCGTGCTCCTCCCATCATTTCACAGCCCGAGCTGGAGTCTGGCTAGGGGGACGAGAGGCAGAAAGTCCCATCCCAGGCGCTCGGAGTGAGGGAGGAAGGGCAGCCAGATCTCAGAACATTCCTTAGCAGAGAGCAGTAAATAACGCAGGCACTGCTCATGCAGGGTAATGGGTTTTTATGGCCACGGAGAAGCAGCTGAAGGAACAGGGGCACGGGGAGCCAGGGAACAGCTCCCAGACCCAAAGCCTGGTGACATCCAGTGTCTGCTGAAAAATGAGGCAGGGGAGGAGCAGGGACAGCCCTGGAGAAGATGGATGGCACAGGCGCTGCTTTACTGCCCCAGCCTCTGGGAGAGGGATGATAAAAAATAATCCCAGCAAATGGGAGCTCAATTTTGAAGGAATAAATCAACAGTGTGGAGAGCTGCAGGGCAGTGGGAGAGGAGCCACGGCTCGGGTCCTTCCCCGCTCAGCCCCGGGGTTTGGGATGGGAGCACTGGGGAGGGGCAGGGCTGTAACTCTCAGTTCTGATGGGGAGCACACGAGGCTCTGCAGCCCCAGACCTTCCTGTCCCTGATTTTTGGCACTTCCCTTCCCCTGCCTGTGCCTCTGGTCCCACCCAGATATTCCACCTGTGTCCCAGGGCGTTTCACAGCAGGTTTTAACGCATTATTTATCAGAAAGTTGGGGGGGGGGGGAGTGAAAAAGAAAAGAAAGTATGGAGAAAACAAGACTCAGCCACTTGGATTAACAACTCCCCCCAAAAAAGTTCAAGGAAAAGCAGCCACAGGAACACTGAGCCCGCCCCAGCTCTGGCAGCTGGAGGTCTGGGCTGGGGATGCTCCAAATGCCGATGGGAAAGGCCCAGCCTGGTGCTCTGAGGAGGCTCTGCCTTGTCAGAGAGAGCGCCGGGGGCTGGCCAGGTGAATCCCGACAGGTAAAGGAGAGGTTTCAGCTCCGAGGCTTCCTTTGATAAGAGCTCAGAAATTCTTTTTACCCTTGAGTAGTTTCTGCTGTTGCGCGGAGATAATTCAGCTCCCGGGCTCCTCGGGAAGAGCTGCTGAGCTGCAGCTGAAAGCCCCCAGATCCAGGCTCCTCCAAAAGCACCGTCTGGAAAATCCAGGTTTAAACTGAGACAAAATCTCCTGCTCGCAAATCACGGTCCCAGCTAAGCTGGAGCTTTGTGGGGGCTTCTCATCTTTTACACTGAAAAAATCCTGCAGGAAAAAAGGACAGGCTGGGAACGCTTTCCAGGGAATGTGTAAAAACCCAGGAGAGCAAAGTGTGTGCATAGGGACATTGCTCTTACATGGGTTTTGTGGTCAGGTCATGAAGGATCACCAGTATATGGGGTTCTGTAGAATATATTTACAATGTTCATCAGGAACTGTGGGCATAGGACAGAGAGTAATGGGCTCAAACTGCAAGAGGGGAATTTAGGGCGAGAAATATGGAAGGAATTGTTCCCTGTGAGAGGGGGGGAGGGACTGGGATGGAATTCCCAGAGGAGCTGGGGCTGCCCCTGGATCCCTGGCTGTGCCCAAGGCCGGGTTGGAGCACCCTGGGATGGTGTAAAATGTCCCAGCCATTGTGGGGGTGGCACTGGATCACTTTTGAGGTCCTCCCAACCCAAACCACTCTATACTTTTATATTTTTTGCCCAATAAATGGGAAGATGCAGGTGCAGGGCTGAAGGAACCTGGGATCTCTGCTGCAGGAGCTGCCTCTCCCCAAAGCAGCTCAGGAGAACTTTGCAGAGCTCAGCTCCAGAGCTCTCCAACTGCCACATTCCATGGATAATTTCAGCATGGCATTAAGAATGGGGCCGGGATTATTCTTTTGAAAGTGTTGCAGCCTTCTTGAGAAATGACTGTTATTTATTTGATCGTCCCCCGAAGATTCCTTTGTCACAGGCTATTGTGTAAATTTGTGTTCAGACAATTCTGAAAACGCTGAATTATTCACTTGATTGGCCTTAATGTCTCCTGCTGAAACACCTCAATATGCTGCGATTATTATCAATGTACGGTGGGCTAATAAAAGTGTGGCAAAAATAACTGCTGCTGGAAGTTCTGAAGGCAAGGGATAATTTCCTAACTGCTCAAACATTAGTAGTTAAGAAAGTTAAGATAAGGGTAATAAAGCCTCGTGCTTCAGGGCTTTGCAAACGGGGTTAGGAAGTAATTATTTGAAATTCTTTTTTCAGTGTTATGTAATTTAACTCTCGTTAATAAAAGACCCACTTTTGAAAGGCACTGAAAGATGGAGCTTGGAAGCAGAGGAGATTTAAAAAAGAGAAGTGAGTCCTCAACCTGCTTCAGTGCTCTCCAAAAACACCCTCCAGACACTCATTTGCATTTTCTAACTCCTATGATAAAATATTTTTTCTTCCCCAAACGTTGCTGCGTTGGAACTCCGGCATTTCCCTGCAGTGGAGGAGCTTTCCCTCATTTTTCCAGCATCCCAAATCCCTTGGTTTGAGGCGCTGAGTTGGACTCATCTGTAGTTTTTAAGTGTCCCTGGTGACTTGGAGCCGTTTGGGGGCTGGAATGAGGTGGGGTTTAGGGCTCTTTTCCATGATCCCAGTGGCTTTTTCCCTGCACATTCCCAGGGGTGGGAAGCAGAGGGAATCCCCTGATGCAGGGAATGACGCCGAGGTTGTGTCCCTGGGCTGGCTGTGCTGGAATCAGCAACGGGGGGGGAAATTCCTGCACATCCCACAGGGAGTGTCCCCCACTGGGCCCCTCTGCCTGTCCTGGCTCCTCCAGGACACTGCCCAGGACAAAGGGCTGGACAGTCCCTGGCATTCCAGATCCTCTTCCCAAAGGTGCTCTCTCCCAGTGCTCCTCCAGCTGTGCAAAGCTCCATCATTCCCACATCTAATGCCATTCCTTCTCCTTATTCCCAGGGCGTAAAGGGGCTCCAGGAGAGCTGCAGAGGGACTGGGGACAAGGGATTCAGGGCCAGGACCCAGGGAGTGGCTTCCCAGTGCCAGAGGGCAGGGCTGGATGGGATCTTGGGCAGGAATTGTTCCCTGGCAGGGTGGGCAGGGGCTGGCATGGAATTGCCAGAGCAGCTGGGGCTGCCCCTGGATCCCTGGCAGTGCCCAAGGCCAGGCTGGACATTGGGGCTGGAGCAGCCTGGCACAGTGGGAGGTGTCCCTGCCCGTGGAATGGAATCGGATTTAAGGTCCTTCCAACCCAAACCATTCCATATCTCCATGATTCTTATCTGCAGTACAATTTCCTGTATTTTGTTGTATCTGTGTTTTTTCCCTCTCTTTCCTATCCCACTTTTTACATCCTGTAGCAACAGTCACACACCAGGGAACAGCGTTACCTAAAACGTTCCTCATCTCTCAGTGCCCCTGCCTGGGTGCTGATCCTGCACATTTATTATCATCTCCAAATCCCCTGTGGTATCAAATCACCTCTGTTCCCACATTCTCTCCACTCCTTGTCTCCCTTGTCTCCCTCTCAGCCGATTTGTCAGAGCCCTTTGGAACACCCCACACAGCCCCAGCTTTCCATGGTAAATAGGATCCAGTGGCACAGCTGCGAGGGATCCTTCTCTGGCTGCTCCTCCTCCCATGGGGTGAGACCCAGAACTTCCAGTCCCCTTCTCGGGAAAGTTGGGATAAAGGATAAGGCAGAGCTCTGCTCTTTTCCCACAGTCCAGGAGCACTTCCCTCCCTTCTCAGAGTCACCGGGGCGTTTCTGATGGAAGAACCCTGTATCCTGAATAATTGAGGAACAGCCCAGAAGCTTCTTAGGAGCTGAACGGAAGAATCGCCTGGGAAAGCCCCAAAGTGATGGCAGGGCCACAATCACCCCCGCAATTAGGAGCAGCCTTGGAATTAAGAGCGGTTTGGGATGGAGCTGCCACTTCCTGCAAGGATTTAAAGCCCATCCAGGTCAGTCCTACTTCCATGAGAGGAGAAAATCCGTCCCCTGCAGGAGGTGTTCCAGTCAAATAAATCATTAAGAGCGGAATAATTCTCCCCACCCCACCCCACAGGGAGGATTAGATTTGGTTCTGCCTTTCTTTGCCTGTTTTGCCTCAAATTGCAGGAGATGGCTGGGGGGCATTTCCTTCCCTTTGTTTCCCAGCTGTGCTGAGTTCAAAACTGGGGCACTTGAAAAGCTCACCCAGAACCTACCAAAGTGGGGTTTTCAGGTCCTTGAAAAGAAACTTTCTGAGTTTTGATTTGACTGAACCTTGCAACAACTGAGATATCAACCGTTAACAAGAGTAAAAACTTCCCCAAATGTCACCCAAACCCCCGGTCCAGGGCTGGGAAATTCCAGCTGCCGGGGTTGGGCTTAAAGATGCCATTGCTAAAGACTCCAGCCAGAACTTCCTGAGCTGTTTTGTGGGAGGTGGATGAAGAGGAGCAGATGAGGGATTGTTTGGGGGGGGGGGGGGGGGGGGGGGGGTTGTGCTCAGAGTTCTCCAGAAAAAAAAAACCCAGGCAGAAAAATCTGTTTCTGGCTGAAAACGGAGCAGTGCTACCTCTGGGGATGTGCGGGGAAGGAGCAGCAAATGCCACTGTGGGGCTGTTCTTACAGTCAGGGTTTGCTTGGAACAAGCTTGGGAAACCACAGGGAACTCCCAAATATCCACAGCAGCTGGGAATGACTGGAAATATCAGAATCACCAAAGGGGTTTTAGTAAGATCCCAGCTTTGAAGGTGTTTTAAGGAAAAAGGGCTGGAGCAAGCAGAGCCCCTTCATGGATGGGCCATGCCTGCACTTCCAGGTGGGATTTCCTAATGAAGAATTCCACATTTCCCCAACAGAGGCACTCTTCATCCTTCTGTGGGGAAGCAGCAGCTCAGCAGCTGCTCTGTGCACAGAGAACGTGGAAGCCCAGGATGGTTTGGGCTGGAAGGGCCCTCAGACACATCCCATCCCACCCCTGCCATCTCCTGATGCCCAGCGAGGGAGAAATGCCTCCCTCTGGAGCAGGAAAGCTGGGAAGGCCACTGGAGTCCCCTCGTTCCGTCAGCTCCGATACCGTGCAGGAGAAGCAGCCACAGGCACAAAGACTGGGTTTGGAAAGGACTCTCCACTTTCTCTTTTCCCCTGAATAATGGAACCGAGATGTTTTTATTCTCATTGTAATTATTATTTTTCAGCCAGGATGCAAATGGGAACAGAGGTCCTGCAAAAATAAAATACCTGTGTTTGAGGGCCAGAACAAACCGGGCCTGAACACAAACTGAGGCTGGGTGAGACTCCCCGGCTTCTCCCAGGGGAAAATGTGTCTCAAGTAAAAGCTCTTCTCCCATTTGGCATCAAAACATCTCCCAGCTTCCCCTTCTGAGCATGGAAAACATCTCCCAGCCTCTTCTCCTGAGCATGGAAAACATCTCCCAACCTCCTTTCCTGAAGGTGGAAAACCTCTCCCAGCCTCCTCTCCTGGCGTCAGATGGATTTCCAAGGAGCCCTCAGGATCCAAGCCCCTGCCATGGGCCTGTCCTGGCAAACCAGGCAGCTCCAGGGATGTGCTCCTGCCCTGTGGGATCCCCCAGCAGAGCCCACAGGAGTTTCTGCCCAGCTCAGGAGCCAAATCTTCCCCTTTTGTTCAAGTCCAATCTCTCCCATCCACCATTTCTGAGGAATATTACGAGACCTGGGGTTTTTTTTCGTTTCTCAAATGTCAAGTAGATCTTTTACAGCAGCTCTTAAGAAGATAAAGGGGATTAAAGGATCATTTTATCCTATTTAAAGTTAGCTCTGAGACGATAGGAGTAAACAGGAACATTTTAAAGGATGTTAATCTTGGCTCTTTTTTATCCCCCCTTCTCCTTTTCTTTTTCTTCTTTGCCAGCAAAATTTCACTTTGCTGGATGTGTTCCCTTTTGAGGGTGAAATGATTGCAAGGAGGCAAATGCTGCCACCCTTTCTCCTCACTTCAAAAAGCAAACACAAAATATTGCTCCTGATTGCAATATTAAACATTAAGTTTAAATTGGGCTGTCAATCATGGGCTTAGAGTTTATGGAAAGAGATGGAGGGAATCAGAGGGGAACAAAAAGGTTTTGGGCAAGGGAGGGAGCTCGTCCCTGCCTGTGCCCCCCAGAAAGCGAGGCCACAGCTTGTTAGCAGCAGAATAATGGAGATAAGAGTGTTTAAAAAAACCCCAAGCAGCAGAAATTTGAGCTTTGGAATTTCATCACTTCAGGATGAGCTGTCAGGAGCCAGAGCCAGACGTGCTAACATCTGACGGGGGATGGTTCTCTCACAGCTCAGACCCACAAACTCAGCTCCTCTGTCGGTGTTTGTAACCCAGCACGGTCCTCAAGGACATCAGCCCATCAGAGGAACAGCACCTCTGATATCAAACCTTGGCAGCTCTGATAAACTCGGGATCAGGGGCTCCCTCAGGTGCTCCAGAGCCTGGCTGTGAGCTCGGGGTTCCCTTGGGGCTGGCAGGGAGAGCACCCCCTCCCCAGAGCCGCCCCCACACTGCTCCTGCTCCTTCCAGGCTCCAGCAGACAACGGCTCCTTTCCAAAAACCCGCAAGCATCAGCTCCTCCGAAGAAGCTCTCATTTTCCTGGAGATTTTACAGAGCCCAGTGCATCCAGGATGCTCAGGGATCAGCCAAAGGGTCGTGCAAATGGCAAAGGGTGCTCAGGGCTTCCCGAGGTGTCTTCCCAAACACGGCCTTGCCGTGACTTCCAGAACACCCCCCTTGTTTTGGGACACATCTGGAGATGTGGAATCCAGCCCCGTGGAGATGCTGGGGATGTTTATCAGTGAGGGGTAACAGAGGGAGGGACTCACAGTGAAGGAGGAGCCCTGTTGGGTCTCTGCAGGCTCTGAATATTCAGGAAGAGCAAAGTCACCTCAGGAGTTTCATTTTTGGGTGGTTCTGAAGAAAGCACAGCAGCACGAGCTGTTGCTGTAGCAGCTCTTGGCTCAGGCACTGATCAGATGCTTCCTCTCCCAGAGTTTAAGATTTGTTCATTATTTGTTTATTCCCTTTAATCTAAAATAAAAGTCACAGAGCCTTCAAGTGCATGTTTTACTCTTTGAGCAACATAACAAAGAAAAACAATTGCAAAGGCAGGCAGCGCCTTCCACTTCCAGGCTTTCGAGGGATTATTTCCAATGGCAGGAGGGAAGGCAGTAACAGCTTTGGAAGCTCAGGGGGAAATACTCGGACAGCAGCTGCATTAAAGAGCTTCCCTCATTTTTAAGCTGCACTAATTATGTTCATTTAATACCAGACAGGAAAATATTGACAAACAACGCAGGAATTAAATGGAATTTCCAGCCATGGTGCAGCTGCTGGAGCCTCTGGAGAGGGGCTGAGCACTGGAGCTGGGCTGGGATGTCCTGCACCAACAGCAAGGACCTGCATGGAGAGGGCAGTTATTCCACGGATGGAACGCCATGGAGAGGGCAGTTATTCCATGGATGGGACGCCATGGAGAGGGCAGTTATTCCATGGATGGAATGCCAGGGAGAGGGCAGTTATTCCATGGATGGGATGCCATGGAGAGGGCAGTTATTCCACAGATGGAATGCCAGGGAGAGGGCAGTTATTCCATGGATGGAACGCCATGGAGAGGGCAGTTATTCCACGGATGGAATGCCAGGGAGAGGGCAGTTATTCCAAGGATGGAATGCCATGGAGAGGGCAGTTATTCCACGGATGGGATGCCAGGGAGAGGGCAGTTATTCCACGGATGGGATGCCATGGAGAGGGCAGTTATTCCATGGATGGAACGCCATGGAGAGGGCAGTTATTCCAAGGATAGGATGCCATGGAGAGGGCAGTTATTCCATGGATGGAATGCCATGGAGAGGGCAGTTATTCCATGGATGGGACGCCATGGAGAGGGCAGTTATTCCAAGGATGGAACGCCATGGAGAGGGCAGTTATTCCAAGGATGGGATGCCATGGAGAGGGCAGTTTTTCCATGGATGGAATGCCAGGGAGAGGGCAGTTATTCCAGTGACGGATCTGCCAGGGAAAAGCGTCTGGGCTCAGGCAGAGGGTGCCCTGTGGGCCTGGCATGGCTCCACCACAGCCCCTTGTCCTCCTGCAGAGAGAGCCTTCCCTCCTTCCAGCACCTCCTTCCCAGCACAGCCCAGCTCCCCCTCTCCTCTCTGTGGCTGTCCCAGGGCTCCAGGTGCTCCATCCAGGAGTTTTAGGGAAGTCAGGCTGAACCTCCTCTCCTGTCCTCTCCTGTCCTGTCCTGTCCTGTCCTGTCCTGTCCTGTCCTCTCCTCTCCTCTCCTCTCCTCTCCTCTCCTCTCCTCTCTCTCCAGCTGGCAAAGTGGGGTCTCTCTACCAGGAGTGTTCCCAGTTATTTTTTCCCCCCTCAGTCCCCACACGGCTCAAACCACCCCAGTCCATGAGAATCCAACACTCTGATTCTCCTCTGCCAAAGGAAGATTAATCAAATCCATCTTCACTAATTGGTTCCCTCAAAAAAGCCAGCCTGGATTGGTACCAGGTGTGAGGTCATTAATAGGGATCATCAGCTGGATGAGAGAGACCCTCGATTAATAGGAAAATATCCCGGTTTTATGAGGGAGTCCAAGCTTTGATACCCGCAAAAACGACACAGGATGTTCTGGAGGGCTGTCAAAGAGAGCAGAACCTGGCTCGTCAGGGCCTGTCACCAGCCAGGCTCCAGCCCAGGCTCTCCTGCAGAAAAGCTGCCGAGACGGAAAGCGAGCGAGCTCACGGCAGCACATCGATCCCACAGCCTGGGCCTGCCAGATAAACACTTCAGGAAAAGCTTCCAAAAAAAATAATTTGGACATCCATTATCTCAGCCAGCCCAGCAGAGCGCACAGCCCCAGATTCCCATGGTGCTTCCAGAGGGGTCTGTGGCCCGAGTGGCAGCGCTGCAAAGCCCAGATATGGGATTGGGAGGGGATAAAACAATGGAGCAGGGAGAAGAAGCAGCCTGTGGCTGCAGCGGGGTTTGCTTTGAGGCTGGGGCACAATCAGAGTGGTTCTCCCCTTTTCTCCTGCTCCAAGTTGTGCTTATCAGCCCTGTGGAGATCCCAGCTCTCCTCTGGCTCCTCTGCACAAACATTGGTTTTATCTTTCTTACAGAAAATAAACCCAAGCACAAACCAGAGGATAATTCCTGGCAGTGCCCACTGCTGCTCCCAGTGTGCCCATGGCCAGGCGGCTCCCTCAGGCTGGGGGAGGCAGCTCTGCTCCCTCAGTCCCAGCCCCTGGGTGCTCCTCTCCTGGCCACAGTTCAGCTCTGGGGACACAGATGCCTCTCTCCTGGCATCCCAGCATCTCCCCATGCAGGGGCCAAAGGCTTCTCAGAAAGCTGCCCCCAATGAGGCTTTGCTGCCCCTCTAGGCTGGGGTGGGGTTGTTGGTCACTGCTGCTGCATGAAGAGGGGACAGACAGAGGGACACAACAGTGACAGGGGGGTTGAGGAAAGGGAATTGGAGATTTTGGAGGGATTCTCCTGTTCCTGTTTCCTGGGGGTGAGCAGCACAACTGGGGGGCACCAAGGGCAGCCCCAGCAGCCATTCCAGCTGTGCTGAAACCAGTCTGGCCCTCCCAGGTCTGTGGTGGAGGAGCAGAAAAAAAGGATTATGAGGGACAGAAATGAGGCACGAGGGACCATGGAAGTCATCTCATCCCATCCCACCCCTGCCATGGCAGGGACACCTCCCGCTGTCCCAGGCTGCTCCCAGCCCCAATGTCCAGCCTGGCCGTGGGCACTGCCAGGGATCCAGGGGCAGCCCCAGCTGCTCTGGGAGAGCACTCAGATGCCTGAGGGCCGTGTCCCAGCCTGACTGGGCAGGGAGCAGCACAGCCTGCATGCAGCTGTGCCCAGCGAGCTGCAGCTCAGGCAGAAACAAGTGAAAAATGGGGGTGGGAGTCACCTCCGGAGCATTTCCCTGCTCCTTCAGTGCCCCAGCCCTGCTCTGTCCAGCCCTCACCAGCACAGACTCTGTGTCTGAGCCGTGTCCCAGGGACAGAGCTCTGCTGAGCCAGAGTTAAACTGAGCTCGGCTCAATTGAATCAAGCCCATCTTCACTGGGAATGAGCTGCTAATGTGGTTTAACCAACCCGCTGGAGAAATTAATTTGGATTAATTTTCCTGAAAACTCCCGAGTAGCAGAGCCCTGCATCGCCAGAGGCCGGGGGAGCGCTGGCGAAGTGGCCTCTGCATTAACCCGGTGTCACCAAGTCCTGCTCTGCTCCTTCTCCAGCAGTTTCCCCATTCTGTGGGACCGCAGAACACCAAAGGGCTCTGCTCCAGCAATGCAGATGGGTTCTAAATCACCACACCAGGCTAAAGAGGCCTTGTGCAACAAGTACCTTCCCTGTAATTGGAAATTCCTTTAATACTCCATCGACTGCTTTCTTTATTGCCCTTTGATGAGGTTGAACACAGAAAACACCATCGACCCCAGAGGCCGCGGGCTGGGCCCGGCGCTTTGAGCCCGCTGGGAGGGGCTGGATTCTCCCATTGAATCACAGTTATTGTTCTGCTTGTGGCATTTCTCACGTCTCCTGGTGACAGATGGCTCTGCAAATGACAGCAGATTTGTGTTTCATTAGGACACTTAGCCCGGAGATCGATATTCCGCCACGCACCTCTCGGAGGCGGCCGGGGCCTAATGGGATTTGGGGAGCATGAGCTCCCCGGCAGACAGATGTTTCATTTGGAATAATGCCTCATCGATTCCCGAAGAGCCCTGCTGGAAACCCAGGCGCTCTGACTGGCACCCTGCAACTCCTTCTCTGCCTGGGGGCGTTTTTTGGGTGCTGCCAGGGCAGGTGGGCGCAGCACCGAGGCGCCTCCTGCTCCCTCTCGCCCGGGCACGGCCCTGGCTCCATTCTCCATTGCCCTCTTGTGGTCCTGGAGCAGCAGCTCGGCTGAAAGCCTCCCCACACCCCGAGAATCCCTCCGAAATCACCGCCGAACACGCCAAACAACGCTGTCGGTGTCTTAGAGGAAGGGCACAATATTACCTAAAAGCTTTGTTTTGTTTAACCCCTTTCCCCTCCCTCCCCCTGTTCTATCCTTCCCTCCTCCACTGGCATCATTGATTCCATCCGGGAGTTCCTCTGGATTTCCAGGCTGTATTGATGGATTTGAGTGCTAATGAGTCTTTCCAATGTAGGCAGCGATGCATTAAAAATGCATTTTAAACCTCCTCCTTCTGGAGCATTGATTCGGTGTGACTAACAGTGGGTATCAGGCTTCAGTTATTCACTGCTGGCTGCTCAGACATAACCACAGGAAACTCTGGGAATGAGGTTCCCCAAAGTGCTGGTTGTACTTGGAGGGTGCAAATGAGCAAATGGTTCACTGAGGGGAAGATTCCTGCAGCAGATATTGGGGAAAATCCTTCCCTGTGAGGGTGGGGAGGCCCTGGCACAGGTTCCCAGAGAAGCTGTGGCTGCCCCTGGATCCCTGCAAGTGTCCAAAGCCAGGCTGGAATACCCTGGG
Organism: Corvus hawaiiensis; assembly: GCF_020740725.1. Taxonomy (NCBI): domain Eukaryota; kingdom Metazoa; phylum Chordata; class Aves; order Passeriformes; family Corvidae; genus Corvus; species Corvus hawaiiensis. Next base: position 693,495 of record NC_063235.1, read on the forward strand.
ACAATGGAAGGTGTTGCAGCCATGGGGTGGAATGAAATGATCTTTTAAATCCTTTCCAACCCAACCGCTGTGATTCCATGAATCCAGCCATTGGGATTCCATGGTCTCTGCGGAGGCAGGATGGGAATCCCAAGGAGGAGTTCCTGCCCTGCTGGAGGTGCTCTCCAGGTGCTCTCCACACTTCTAAGGTGGAATTCATACTCAGCCCACCCCGTGTCTGTCTCAGCTGCCACTCAGGACACCCTCAGACAGGGGGCTTCCCCCCAGTGCCACGGTCACTTTGCCCATCCCTGACCTCACTGCTGTCACTCCTGATTTACAGCTGGAGCGCTGGGACCAGTTCCAGGCCTCCCCTGCTCCGTGCATGCTCAGCTCCAGGAGCCTTTGGCACTTAGAGTAGGTAAAAATCTTTTAAACCCCGTTTGATGTTGAGCAGCAGCTTCATGAATTGCAAAACCACTTTGAAATCTGGGTATTACAGGAAAATCTGTTCTGGTTCAGTGCCTCTGTCACTAAAGCTCCTCCTGTGCCCCTTGCCAAGGCAATTAAAGAGTGAGATCCTGAAATCATCAGGTCTGGGCCAGTCCCCACCTCTCCGACCAAATATTTCATCCTCCAGTGCAATTTAGGAAGTTGGAGGGAGAGTCAGGAGTGGGGGGAGTGTGTTTGTCAGGAGAAAGAGCCAGAAGGAGCCCAAGAAGCTTCTCCTTTATGGCATAAATCTCCTCAGTTTCATTTCCTCTGCTCAGAGCGTGGAGTGGAAGGAAAAAAAGCAGCAAAGCCTCGAGGGCAGAGAACTCCTGACCCGTCCCTGCCTTGTCATCATAAAGTCTCCTGGCCCCAAAGTCCCCATTAGAGGCTGGACTTTGAAGAGCAATAAAGAATGTCAGGCTGACAAATCTATGCCATCAGCAGAGATCTCCTCTCCAGTTCACAGGATGATTGCCCAGTTTCATTGCCCCTCTCTGGGCTGGGAGCTGGGATTTCTCTGCTCCAGCTTGGAGAGAGGAACCAGCAGCACCAGATGAGCTCTGTGCCCAGCTCAGCTCTCTCTCCAGCATTACAAATTTGGTTGGATAAATCTTCAGAGATCAACGACTGACAAAATCAAAGCAGATTGCTAAGAAGGGAGGAAAATATAAATGACGGCATTGGCTCAGGGAAATAGAGATACAAATGGATATCAAATCCTGGATATCAAACTTCAGATCAAACACATCCTGGACTGTGGCAAAGAAGCATCTCAGCCAGCAAAAGGACGTGTATTTATTTTCTATGATCACTCTGAATTTCTGATGCTTCTGGAAATGTGGAATTCTGCAGAAAAAGCCCCATTTTACTTCCTGGTGAGAATTATGGGATCATTATCACTCTTATTTGTTCTTGAAGTCCCCAGACAATAACCAGGACAACCCAATCCACAGCATTCCTTTCTTCCTCCTGTCCTTTAACTCCCATAAACCAGGCATGCATCACTGTGGGGTGAGAAATCACATTTATGTGATAAGGGGGGACCTTCTGGCTCTGCACAACTCCCTGACAGGACGTTTGGTGAGGGTCGGGCTCTGCTCCCAGGGAACAGGGACAGGAGGAGAGGAAACAGCCTCAAGCTGTGCCAGGGGAAGTTTAAGCTGGATGTTGGGAAAATTTCTCCACAGAAAGGGCTGTCCAGGCCTGGCCCGGCTGCCCAGGGAGGTGGCGGAGTCCCCATCTCCCCAGGGATTTGAAGCCCTGTGGATGTGGCACTTGGGGACATGGTCAGTGGTGGCCTTGGCAGGGCTGGGAATGGTTGGACTCTGTGATCTCAGAGGCCTTTTCCAACCCAAATGATTCCAGGATAAGATTCCTGCTGAGTGTCCCCTTCAGCTGGGACAGCGCTGCCCTGAAAGAATTCTCTGCTCTCCTCACGTGTGTGGGAAAGTGGCCTCAAAATGTGAATAAAATAACTGAAAGTGCCCAGGATTGTCCTTTTTTTGGGTGCCTTCGGCTGTGCCCACAGCAGGAGCTGCCTCTGCAGACCCTGAGCGGGGCCTGGCTCTGCCTCAGAGCACAGACTGTGCCCGGGCTGTGCCCAAGGTGCCAGAGCCAGGCTGGGCAGTGCCAAGGGTCAGGGTCAGGGTGGCAGCCCCTTGGGCCAGGCTGGGATCTGGATCAGGAGCTTCTCCCTCTTCCCAAGGCTTTCCCACGGCGTCGAGCCCAGCCCCGGAGCTGCCCTGCTCTGCAGGGTTGTTGCCGTGGCAGGTTTTGGGTTTTGTGCGGGCACAGAGCCCACAGCAGCCCCTCAGTGCTCCCTCGTCACTTTTCCCAGTGCAATTCCAAGCAGTCATTGCTTCATCCAAAGGGCACGGACAGATTTGTCCCCAAATATCCCCATTTCTGCTCCACACCTGGGCTTGGCCATGCTGGGGACTCCACTTGTGGTTCACACCTTACGTATTTACATAATAAACTGTGTTTGAGGTATGTTTTTATGCATTATCCTTCATAAATATGGATGTACTACAAGTCCAGGCCTTGTGGAGAGACTAAAAAGCATTTTTGGGCCATGCTGAGGGATATTTAAGCAGTAACAGCTCTGCACTGACTCCCTGAAATCCCCCAGGAGAGAAGAGCTTCCAGGAGCTTCCAGAAAAATCAGATCGGCAGGAATTTGGTAGAAAAGGCTGGATTTTGGGGCCTGTTCCCCACGAGAGCACAGCCCACAGCTGAGGCAGAGGAGAGGCCCAATTAGGTGGGTTAAGTACAATAACAGTGAAATGCTGCACACATTCCACTGCAATAAAAATGATAATGATTCTACTGAAAAATATCATTACTTCACACTCATTTAATTCTGGAAATCTAAATTCACAAAGGAAACAAGAAGCCCTTTAATCTCAGGGTAGATAAATAGCCCAATTTTATTCCTACTATTATTTTTTATCCTTTTCCAAGACGTTTTATAAGACTTCAGAACACGAGAGCTCGGTTTAATTAACATTATCACATTAAAAAGCACAGCCAAAAATTTCATGGCATTTTAATTGAAATATAATACTGTCTCACTTCATTTTTATTCTTTTTTTCCTGCATCGAGCACCACGATGAAAAACAGAGTCCGCACTGCTGGTTGGCCTGGATGAGGTGGATTAGCAGAGAGGGGTGATAAAAGTGGCCATTTGCTCAGCTGAGAGGGGAGGAAAATTCCCATTTCCTTTGTTCCCGCCCCAAAACAATGGCTATGCCTCCACAGGTGATGCCAACTCCATGCAAATACCTTTTGGATGGAGGTTTGTGCACCTGCTGCTCAGGATAATGAGGCAGCTTTGTGTTCCAACAGCCCCTTCCCGCAGAGTGTCTTGGAATGTGTCATGTCCTGGCCTTTGGCAACAGGGCCAGGGAGCTTGGGCTGAAAAATGTCGATATTCCCCTTTTTCAGAGCTCTGGGAATGTTCCTGGCATCTCCTGGGGAAGGAGCAGAGCTGGAAGGGCCTGAAAAGCACGGAGTGGGGCCTGTCCCAGCTCAGGAGGTTGTCTGGCCCAGGATTTGGGAAGGAGCAGAGCTCTGAGGGTCACTGGCAGTCCCTGCACCCAGACCTTCCCTCCCCCGGGCCAGCCCCGGGAGCCAGAGCTGCCATTTCCCTTGGCAAAGCCGAGGGAATCGGTGGGATGGGATTTTCCAGGCTGCGCGTGGGGTTTGGACACCACGATCTTGTCAGGCTGAGCAGGAGCTGCGTGTCCCTCTCCCTCGGGCAGGAACACGGGAGTTACCCTGCTGGGCTTTGCTGAGGCCCGGCCTGGGGCACCTTCCCAGGGCAGGGAGCGGAGCTGGGGAGGGGCTGGAGAATCCTGAGGGAGCTGGGAAGGGACTGGAGAATTCCTGAGGGAGCTGGGAAAGGGGCTGGAGCCCCGGGAGTGGCTGAGGGAGCTGGGAAAGGGGCTGGAGCCCCGGGAGTGGCTGAGGGAGCTGGGAAAGGGGCTCAGCCTGGAGCAAAGGAGGCTCAGGGGCGACCTTGTGGCTCTGCACAAGTCCCTGACAGGAGGGGGCAGTTCTTTTCCCAGCTTTAGTTCTGTACTCAGTCTTTGGGAGGCAGAATTCCAAAAGGAGAGTTTCACTCCCTGGTTCACCAGCTGGCAGAATTCCTCAATGGGATTTCTCCGAGCTGTGGGCAGCATTTGGAAGTTGCAGTGGGAACCCTGCTCAGAATGTTTCTGCTCAGTGTCTTGTCCCCAAAAGCTGCTGTGCTGCTGGAGCCAGCTTCTCCCAGGGAATCATTCTGGGCTTGAGGATGGAGAGTTTTCTGCAGCTGGAGAGGGAGAAAAAGCTGGAAAGAGAGAGAGGTGGCAGGAAAAAAAAGATTTGCAAAATTATTGTCAAGAAAATATCCTGGATTTGTTCTTCAGCGGAGGGAAAAGAGAATTTGAAACCTCTGTGGAAGAAAGCCAGGGTTCATTTCTTTCCTCTGGACAGGAGCTCTAGAACCTGGAGACCTCCACCAAGGGCAGTTTCCCTCCTGATGCTTTAATCCATCCTTGCCCTTGACATAATTTCTTTTCCCAGCCATCCACAGCAGAAATCTTCCAGCAAATATTAACGTTTTCTATACTGGATCAATACATTGATTGATTGGCTTGTGCTCATTGATCTGAATAAAGGAACTGCCTTACAGGAGCACCGGGACTTTGACTAGAATCTAATTCTAGGACTTTTGTGTGTAATACCTGAGAATTCCATATTTTTCTGTATTTGTGGTGGCCACACAGTTCTTGAAGAAGTGAGGCCCTTCAAGGAGCACGCTGGGGGAGGCCTGTGCTGCTCCCTGGGTTTGGTCGTGGATAAGGTGACCTCACCCACGTCTGGCTGGCACAGGGATGGGACGTGTCCTTTCCTTGGGATACAAAAAGCATCTTTAATGAATTGCTTGGGAGCGTTTTGCACCGTGCATTAGCAACGAAACCCTGATAACTGCGCTTATAAATTTATATTTCTCCCTCAGAGCTCTCAAGCTCTTGGCAAACCCAAGAAAGGACAGATCTGAAGGCCCAACTTCAATTCTCCTTTTTGCTCCCGCCCATCCTAAATCAATAGAGATATAAAAGTTGGAGATGAAAACAAATCATGGCAGTGCTGCAGCTTTCAGGGGGAAGCACCGGCTACAAGCAAACAAATCAATAAAACTTCGTATTCTTGGGCATGGGCTGGGGTTGGGTCAATAAATGCTCTGTGTTCTGCGGTATTTCACAGCAGCTGCAGCTCTCTGCCAGGCCCTGAGCCGGGAATGTGGGCAGGGGATGAAATGGGAACTCCACTTTTAACTGTATTTCTCAAATTTAACGTGGTTTGCTTCTACTGGAGAATTTTTGTCTCCCCAGCAGGTGGGAGCAGGCAGAGCCCAGTGCCAGCACAGCCTCCTGCAGCTTCCTTCGTGCAGTTTGTTTCTCTCAAATACAAGGACTGCCCCAGGAAGTGTTCCCTGCATTGTTTCAGCTGGAAGGGCCATTGATTTCAGCAGGCAAACAGAAACCAGCAGGTTTGGAAGCACAAATGGAGGCAGGTGGACTTGGTTCAATCCCAGTGAATCCTGTCTTTAATGTTCAGGCCCCAGTGAGGGAAGGCAAATCTTTATGAACACCCAGCAAAACCTCACCTCAGAATTCAGACCCAGGAGTGAAGAGGCTGCTTTGGTCTGTGCAAGAAGGAGGCAGAGCTGGTTGGAATCCAGGCACGATCCAGATGGAATTTTCTTAATGAATATTATAGGAAATAACACAGGTGGGGCTGCTGGAGGTGGAGGAGGTGTAAGAGGTTGGTGTGTCCTGATGTTGGAAAATTCATATTAAGAGGAGAGGAAAAGGAAAAGGGAAAGGGAAAGGGAAAGGGAAAGGGAAAGGGAAAAGGGAAAAGGAAAAGGAAAAGGGTGTTTTTTCAAGGTTCCCTGTGGTGCTCTGTACTGCTCATGGAGGGTCTGGGGGAGGCTGGGCCTGTGCTCGTTACAGCCAGGCCAGGCCAGCTCAGGTCACTCATTAACCCAAAGCCTCCAGGGCACTCGGAGCACGGGCAGGCAGCCAGGGCAGGCTGGGCAGGGAGCGCCATCGGCGGATTTCCCTCCGGAGCTGCGATGGCCTGGGTGGGAATGGAATCCCTCAGCAGGACAGGGAGTGGGAGCTCCGCACTCGGGGAGGCCTGTGCTGCTCTCTGGATCTGCTCGTGGATGAGGGACCTCACCCACGTCTGGCTGGCACAGGGATGGGACGCGTCCTTTCCTCGGGATACAAAAAGCCGAACGAGATTTGATCAGCTCCTGCCATTACCACCATCACCACAATTCCAGGGACCTGGAGCACTCACAAAGAGCCCCCTGAGTGTCCCCAGCCCTGCCCCAGTCTGGGCCAGCACGGAGGGGGTGCTGCAAAGCCGCCCTTCTCCCTTGGGTGCCCCCCCTAAAACCGCTGCCCTCCTGAAATCCGTCACGGCTGCTCCCAGTGCAGATCCCAGTTCTGCTGGCCGGGCCTCCCCAGCAGCACAGAGCCCGTCTGTCACAGCAGAGTCACCAGGAAATGAATCCTCCCCGGCTGCCACGAACCTCGCAGAGCTCTCCGCTCCGTGGATTTCCTTTCCGCCGCTCCAAGGGGAATATCCAAGCCTGTCTGGGAAGGAGAGAGGCAGCGATTATCTCGGACTTAGCAAAGGGAGGTGGCCCACTCAGACACAACCTGTCCAGTGGCCACCACAGCCTCTGCTGTTCCTGAGTGTCCTGATGGGACAACAAGCGATTCCACAGAGAGGGGAATGGCAGGAGAGGATTCCCCCACCCCAAATCTCCCTGCCAGGGTTGTGGTGGAGCTTTGTTAAGCTCCAGGGGCACCTTAAAGATGTGCCACAGAGAGTGGAGATGGAAGAACCCTTAAGCTCAGCTCAGCTGGTGTTGGGGTCACTTCAGTGCTGAGACTGGACATGATCCCTGTGGAGCCAGGCTGGGAGAGCTGGGAATGTTCACCTGGAGCAGAGAAGGTTCCAGGGAGAGCTCTGAGCCCCTTGCAGGGCCTAAAGGGGCTCCAGGAGAGCTGCAGAGGGACTGGGGACAAGGGATTCAGGGCCAGGAGCCAGGGAACGGCTTCCCAGTGCCAGAGGGCAGGGCTGGGTGGGATCTTGGGCAGGAATTGTTCCCTGGCAGGGTGGGCAGGGGCTGGCATGGAATTGCCAGAGCAGCTGGGGCTGCCCCTGGATCCCTGGCAGTGCCCAAGGCCAGGCTGGACATTGGGGCTGGAGCAGCCTGGCACAGTGAGAGGTGTCCCTGCCCATGGCAGGGTGACACAAACGCAAACCTGAGCCACTCCTGCTGCTGCTCAGCTGCTCTGGGCCCTGTGACCCCTCCTGCCTGCAAAGCCCCTGCCAGCCCCAGCGCTATTTGGGGCACGGCACAAATCCTGGTGTTTTGGGGTTTTTCCCAGCCAGACAGTCGGGTTGGGGGAGGCAGAGGACGGAGCAAGAGGTGCCTGGGCAAATCCGACCTGGCACGGGCTGACTGCAGTGTTTTCCATGGATTTGGCACACACCCTCAGCCTTCTCCTTCCCCACCTCCCTGCCACGTCCTGTGTGCCTGTGAGACCCCAAACAGAACTCACAGGAGCCTTTGTCCCTGTCACTGCCCCCTCAGCCACATCGATTGAGCTCAGTGCTTGTTCCCACGGTTGTTTATGGTTTTTATGATCTGCAGATTTGCAGCCAATCACTCAAACTGCCCAAATCCCCTCCGTCAGGCAAACGCCTTGGATTTATTGTGCTGCACATTTTCCAATGATTATTTGATTCATATTTCCCCTAATGTTTTCAAAGCTTCATTTTATTTTTCAAATTAATGAGAGCTGACAAGAATCACCCCACCCTGTGCTGTACCCACAGGGATTGATGGCTTTGTTGAAGGCACAACCCTTTTAAGTCCCTTGGAAAATTCCGGCGTCTGTGCAGCAACAGTTGGATTTTCTTCTGGGGTCACAGAATCACAGAATGAAGAAGGTTGGAAAAGACCTTGGAGATCATTGAGTCCAAATACTGAGAGACCCGGATATGTGAATCCACTAGAACAGGAGGAATATCCGGTTCCCAAGGGTTAAGCCAAGGCACACAGCATCTCTCTGAGTGTCATTTACCCTTTATTAATTGGGAAGCCAAAGGAGGCACCTGGGAGCTCCTTCCAGGGCTGCCTTCAAGGCCAGGAATTGATTCCTTTCCCACCCTGAGCAGGTGCAGAGCTCCCTGGGAGGGTTTTTATTCTCCCTGACAAGCACTGTTAGAACATTAAAGTGAAGTCCAACAAAGCACTCAGAAGATAAACTGAATTAATCTCCTCTCATTTTAGGTGCTGAGCAGGGATGTGCAGCTCTGTCTGCCAGAGACTCCTCTGGAGCCACGGAACCACAGAACATTTTAGGGTGGGAAAGACCTCCAAGATCATCAAATCCAAGCTTTGACCAGTCCCACCTTGTCCCTCAGTCAGTGGCCCCTTCCAAAGGAGGTGATTCTGCCCCGGCTGAGCTTGGCTGAAGTGGCTGGGGGAGCTGACCCCTCCCCTGCGGCTTCACAAAGGGTTGATGGTGATGAGCTCACGTTTGCCCAGCTGAACACAAATGCACAGCTCAGTGCAGAGGAGCCCCTCAGAGGGCTGTGTTTTACATCCCGGGCAGGCCGAGCTGTGCTTTGTGCAGGGCAGGAGCCGGCAACTCCTCAGGGGATGGGAATGTGGCAAGAAGGGAACGGGACAGTCCCTCTGCTCCTGGATAACCGCCCTGCACCTTCCTGCTGCCCTGAGGCCTCCCTGGGTCACTCCTTCCCTCCTGTAACACCAGAACGATAAAAACTGGAACTGTCCTCTCCCTGAGCTGGGCTCCTGCTCTTCCTGGCTCCCTCCCTGCACCAAACCTGGCCTGGGCAGGGGAGGGTGGGGAAAAGAGCTCCAGGTGTGGTGGGAGGGAGGAGGAGGCTGCTGCTCCCAGAACTCTGCTCATTCCCTGCCCGATCCCGGTGCTGGATGGGCCCCGAGCAGCCATGGGTGACTTTGAGAGGGAAACGCCAGGACCTGTTGGATGGCTCCAGGGATTTATGGGCTGGAGAGCGGGGCAGAGGAGATGGATGGCCAGGGGATAAATCAGTTTGGAGCTTTCCATCATCCCCTGGGTGCTAACAGCCCGGCGCTGCTGATTTGTGGCGATATCATCCTGCCGTGATTCATCTGCAATTCCTGGCACTTGCTCCGCCCTCCAAATCTGGAGCAGGGTCTGGCAGCGTTTGGCACTGGGAAGCCATTCCCTGAGTCCTGGCTCTGAATCCCTTGTCCCCAGTCCCTCTGCAGCTCTCCTGGAGCCCCTTTAGGCCCTGCAAGGGGCTCGCAGCTCTCCCTGGAGCCTTCTCCTCTCCAGCTGAGCACCCCCAGCTCTCCCAGCCCAGCTCCAGAGGGGCTCCAGCCCTGCAGAAGCTCCGTGGCCTCCTCTGGACTCTCTCCAGCAGCTCCAGGTCCTGCTGATGTTGGAATTCCCAGAGCTGGAGCAGCTCTGCAGGTGGGAATACATTCAGCACATCCACATACCCAAACTCTGTTACTAACAGGACATGTCCTGCTTTTTCTCCAGTCTTATTCAGTGGAAGGAAGGGATTCTCGGTGGAAGAAATCCCTGTTTATTCAGGAAACAATAACTTCCTCTGTAGTTATGTCTCCCCCAAGGATTCTGCAGCACCCAGGTGACTCTGGAGCAGATTTTTCATTTCCCTGCCCAGCACAGGGCCCTGTGCTCACAAACCCTGAGAGCAGCAGTTTTGCACTTAAAAAGTTGTGTAAAAAAATCTCCATATAAATCTGTGAAGTAAATATATAAATTTCCAGTCATGCAGAAGCACATTCCCTAATTCCTACATAAAAAGCAGTGCATTGTAACAGTTTTATTATAATGGGAACCTGAGGATGCTTCTTGTTTATGGGCTGCAATAACCACATCATAGACAAAATAAATCCTAAAAGGCGGTGCTGGAATGTTCAGCTGGAGTTTATCAGCTGGGGATGGAGTTGTTTCAAGCCAGCCACAAACACACTCATCATCCACTTGTTATGATCATGGTGATGCTTTTAATTAAAATGTTAAAGGAGAAATAGGAAAAGCTGTGGAAAAACACCTGGGGAAGGTGCAGGAAGAAAGACACTGTTTTGGTCCTTCCTTTTCCTGTGTGTCCCTATTTCCCCCAAAATGCTTTCCCAAAATTCTCCTCTCCTTCTTTCCTATTTCCTTCCTTCCAAGGAACAAATCCTTGTCTGTGAGACACCAGTGCTGCTCCCCAGGAACTGAAATGGGTGCGACAGAAGCTGAAGGAGGGCAGGGATAGGTGGGATTTTGGGCAGGAATTGTTCCCTGGGAGGGTGGGGAGGCCCTGGCACAGGGAAGCTGTGGCTGCCCCATCCCTGGAAGTGTCCAAGGCCAGGCTGGAGCAGCCTGGGACAGTGGGAGGTGTTCCTGCCATGGCAGGGGGGGCACTGGGTGGGATTTAAGGTCCCTTCCCACCCAATCCCATCTGGGATTCTCTCCCTGTGCCCCCCACCACTGTCCCTGTACATTCACAGCAGCTGTGGCTGAAGGAGCTGATAAATTCCAGTGATAAAACTGAGGGACACATCTGGGTGGTTGTTGGACAGAGATATTTCCCTCTGGCTTCACATCCCAGCCTCTCCCATCTCCACAAACAGCAGAGTTCCTGGGACAGGCCCAGGCTCAGGCTCAGGTTTATTTCCCAGCAGTGAAGGGGCAGAGCAGTAGAATGAGTCCCCAGCACTGCTCGGGATGTCACCAGGGGCTGCAAAACACCAGCAACCAGCCCAGAATGAAATGGGAGCTGCCAAAGGGCCGGGGTTAATTCAGGTGCTGGGCTCAGGACACGGCGGTGTAAGAGGCTGCACCAGGGGAGGGTTAGGCTGGAGACTGGAAGGAATTTCTCCATGGAAAGGGTGGCTGGGCATTGGAAGGGATGCCCAGGGAGGTTTGGAGTCCCCATCCCTGCAGGTGTCTAAGGAAGGCCTGGATGTGGCACTCGGTGCCATGGGCCAGTGACAGAGGGGTGTCAGGCCACAGGTTGGCCTCGATGATCCCAAAGGTCCTTCCCAACCCTGTTAATTCTGGGATTCTGTGCCATTCACCTTTCCAGAGGGGCCATTCCGTGGTGCCTGGCAAGGGGAGCCTCGGGGGTGTTCCCAGCTCTGCTCACAAGGATCTGAGCCTTGCAGAGAATATTCAGTCAGTTATTGTTACTGCAGCTAAAGCTGCACTTGTGGCTCCTCAGACACCTCCAGAGGAGTCTCCCCTCGGCTCATCCCCTGGGATCCTGCTCTGCTCCTCCAGCACGGAGCTGCCTCACAGTGTGTCAGCTCTGTTCCACCTCAGGAATTTTCCAGCCAGAGGAGCTGTTACTGACACCTTGTTCAAGTCCTGCTTCACAGCAGCAGGAGCTGCACCAGGGCTGTCTCCAACCAGGCAAATAATTCCCATCCAGCTCCCGCGGGAGAGCTGCAGCTCGAGGGGCTTTAGCCCATTTCCAGCCAGTAACTGCACTGGGGGTTGGCAGCTCTCCTCTCTGAGCCGAACGTGCTCGATTTGCTTTGCCTTTTATCAGATCTTTCCTTGTAATAAATAATAAATTAATAAACACTATAAACAGACAGAGACCAGGGTTAGGCTGGAAGTTTTTCTCTGGGAGGGTGGGGAGGCCCTGGCACAGGGTGCCCAGAGCAGCTGGGGCTGCCCCTGGATCCCTGGCAGTGTCCAAGGCCAGGCTGGACATTGGGGTTGGGAGCAGCCTGGGACAGTGGGAGGTGCCCCTGCCATGGCAGGGGGTGGAATGGGATGGGATTTAAGGTCCCTTCCCATCCAATCCATTCTGGGATTCTGTGATTATTAATTAGGATTTTAATTAGAATTTTTAGAATTTTTGCCCCTTTATAGTCCAGGATCACACATTCTTTAACCCTGTGGAGGCTCAAGTTAATGAAAAGGAGCTGAGGCAGAGAATGAGATGGAACAGAACAATCCCAAATCCAATGGCTGAGGAACCACAGCAAGAAAATGCCACATAAAGTAGGTTCAGTCCAACATAAAACACATTTAAAGCCATGTTAAAACTGCATTTTTAATCATTGCTCCTCCAGGACAGGCTGCAGCAGCAGTGGATAAACCACTCATTCCTACATTTCAACCATCTTTGGCTTCTCTGCTGATCCCACAGCGATGTTTTGGGAGGAGGAGAAGGTTGCAGGCAAGACAAGGATGATTCAGAGATTGGGAGGCCTGGAGGGCTCAGTCCTGTGTCAGCACCGAGCAGCAGAGAGGGGAGTTTGTACGAGGAGGAGGATGGGCCGCTGACTTTGGCTTCAGAGACTTGAGAAGCAGCAACAACAACGATAATAAAAAATAGCCTGAGGTTCTGACCTTTGTGAAACAGAGAATTCAGCTCTGCCTCAGCCTGGGCTGGGATTTCACCTTGTCCTACAGCTGGGATTCAATAAACCATTGCCTGGGGCACAGGTCCAGGACACGGCTGAGCCATTAGCAGAGTCCTGCTGCTTGTCCAAGTGCTGAGCAGGACCTGGAGCTCCATGGGCTGAGCTGGGTTTGTCTCCCTCACCCGAGGGGCAGCAGCAGGAGCAGGAGCTCATCCCGATGTTCCTCTTGGCTTGGGAGTAAAATAAAACCAAGAGAGCCTCACCCCAGTGCCGTGCCACGTGCACATGGAACTGGAAGCCAACATAAAATGTGTCATCTCCTGGCTGGAAAAACATCCCTGTTCTTATTTCTAACTCAGTGGCTCCAATGAAATTGCGGCTGTTATTTATCTTGTAAACATCTTCTCCAATCCGCCACTGTCAGCTCCCATTATTCTCCTCCAAGCCTCCTGATAATGATCCACATCATCATCCCCAGCTCCTCGTCCCTCTGTGTCCAGGGAAGTCACAGCTTTCCTCTGCAAAACATCCCGCTTCTCACAGCCCTCCCAGAGCAGCAAAAGAAATGATACAGGTGACCAGACAGCAGGAGGTGAGGAAGAAAAATATCAAATACCACCGAAAAATCCAATAAAAGGAAAAGTAAACTCATGATTTACTGTGAGGGTGGGGAGGAGCTGGGACTGTGCCCAGAGCAGCTGGGGCTGCCCCTGGATCCCTGGCAGTGCCCAAGGCCGGGCTGGACATTGGGGCTGGGAGCAGCCTGGCACAGTGGGAGGTGTCCCTGCCAGGGCAGGGGTGGAACAAGAGTGGCTTTAAAGTCCCCTCCAACCCAAACCATTCTGTGATTCCGTGATCTGATAAAGCAAATTTTGGGATGAATTTTGGATGCATTCCAGAGCTGGAGCTGCCCCTCCAGCTCCTTACTTCTCTTACCCGTTGGGGCTGGGGAGGCCACTGGGCTGGAGGGATTTCTGTCACGCTGCTGCTCAAGTTGGGCTTCAATAGGGTGGCCCTGCTGGTCCCTGCTCGGGACGTGATGACTGACATCCAAAATCCATCCAAAATATGCCCAAAATCCATCCGAAATCCATCCAAAACACAGCACAGTCCCAGCAGGCTGATGAACAGCCCACCAGGGCTCTTTTCCCAGTGCCTTTGGACATCACCCCCTGCTGCTGAACAACCGTCCTGGGTTTTAAACACCGTTTCACCCGAGCCAGGGAGCTTTTCGTGCAGCCCAGTCCAAAACAAGAGCTGTTAATTAAGCAAACCAGCAGTGAAGGCAGCAGCGATGCCAACATTCCTCCTAATCCCCACGGATGTCGCTGGGAGAAACCACCCAGAGGAGGGGCAGAAGCTCTGAACGATCAGCGGCAACTGCTCAGCTCCTGTTTAATCACCTCAAACGATCTCGGAGAGGAGCACAGACAGGAGCAGGAAGTTTCTCTGCTAATTCCTGGGATGAGAGGCAGCAGGAAGGGATTTATCACCCCGTGAGCACCAAATGGGAGTGAGTGAATGAACGAGTGAGTGGCAGCTTGTCCAGAGCCCGGCACAGGGGCGGAGGCAGAGCAGCAAGCCGTGGTTAATCTCGAGCTCAGCTCCCGAGCCACAGGCACTGTGGCCAGGGTGGCACTGCCACTTGGCTGCCCACCAGAGAAACCCAGCGTCAAGCAGGAGTTCTTTTCCTGATGGATGCATTCCTGAGAATGGGGAGTCATAAAAGAGAAAAACAGACTGGTTGTGCTCTGGTAGCAACAACCTGTGCAGTCATTATCATCAGCTGCCCCTGTGGATTGGGATGCTGTGTCTGTGCGAGGCACTTTCCGAGGTAATTTATCAGCACATGGATTTATGGACTCCACAAATGCTGCCTGGGCCCTTGTTTTCCCCTCCAGTTCCCCAGAAATGCCTCTATTTAGGTTTTGGCAGGATTGCCGCTCCTCTGTGGCACTGCTGGGTGGGAGGAGTGGCCCGGGCTCCCAGCTGGGCAATGAATCAGGAATGCTGAGCCCAGGGGTGGCAGTGGCTCTCAGAGGCTCTTGCTGCTGGCCTTGTGTCCGAGGTGTCCCAAAGAATCCCCTCCCACCTCTGTTCTCATTTCCAGGGTTGGGAACACCTCCTCCCACCCCTGCAGTCCCTGGTTCCTCCACAGCTCCTTTTCTAAATCCCAGAATCCCAGAATGGTTTGGGTTGGAAGGGACCTTAAATCCCACCCAGTGCCACCCCAGAGACACCTCCCACTGTGCCAGGCTGCTCCAGCCCCAATGTCCAGCCTGGCCTTGGGCACTGCCAGGGATCCAGGGGCAGCCCCAGCTGCTCTGGCAATTCCATGCCAGCCCCTGGCCCCCCTGCCAGGGAACAATTCCTTCCCAAGATCCCATCCAGCCCTGCCCTCTGGCACTGGGAAGCCATTGCCTGGGTCCTGGCCCTGAATCCCTTGGAAACATTCTCTCTCCATCTTTCTTGTAGCTCCTTCAGGTCCTGGAAGAGGCAATCAGGTCACCCTGGAGCCTTCTCTTCTCCAGGCTGGACAATCCCAGCTCTCCCAGCCTTTCCTCCCAGCAGAGGGGCTCTGTCCCTTGGATCATCCTGGAGCCTCCTCTGGACTCTCTCCAGCAGCTCCACATCCTCTTGATGTTGAAATTCCCAGGGCTGGGGCAGCTCTGCAGGTGGGGCCTCACCTGAGCCCAAGCCCTTTCCTGCTGCCCACGCTGGGGGATCAGCCCAGGGCTGGAATATTTTAAGCCTGGAGTGTGGTCAGCACTGGAGCACTTCCCAGTGGACGCATTCCCGGCTCCTTCTGAAACACGTGGGCAGTTCATTTCCACATCCGGACGGAGTCTCTGGGACACTTTGTGACCCTGAAAAAAGTGGGTAACAAAGTGTGCCCAGGCCACCTCTGGCACAGCCGGGCTCAGCCTCGCTGCCAGCAGCCTCCCCTGGCCTGAGCTCCATCCCCGGCTGCTGGAGCTGTGCTTGCCCAGCTCTGTTGACAGCAGCGCTTCCAGCACCGGTGGAAGTTGTGCAAACCCAGGCAGGAGCCACAGGAAACAGGAGGCTGATGAAAAGCAACGCACAAAAACAACGTGGGGGGAACTTGGTTTGGATGCTCCAACAAGAGCGTTCTGCAGGAAGACATTCTTTTTCCTGGATATTGAAGGGAAGGAGCTGAAATCACTGGAAATAATCCAGCTCCCCCTGACAGCGTGAATAAAAATCCCATATGTACAAAGTGTGCTTTCTACAGATGGCAGTGTGAGGAGAGATCAGAGGCTTGGGGAACAAAAATATCAGCCCCAAATCACCTGATTCTGAGTGCTTTTCCCAGCTCCACGTCCCTCTCAGGCCCTTTTTCTCCCATGGGATGGTTTTTACTGGTGAACTCCAGAGCAGAACAGTGTGGGTGTGACAGGGCAGAGGTTTCTTGTCCCCTCTGTGCATCCACAAGCTCGTGTAGGCAGGTGAAATTAATTCCTTCCTTTGCCATTCCCAGAGAATTCTCCATCCCAAAGTTAATTCTGAGTGCATTTTGAATCAAGGCTACAGGTAGATTGGGTAAAAAATTCAAGCTAAGCTCTGCAGAAGGAACATTTACATGCAGCAGTGGTAAAAGTGGGCAAATGCATTTTAAAAATTAATTGTATCATAAATTAAAAAGTTAATTAATGACCACGCTTAGCATTCTGCTTTCAACACGTGTGATGATGGTGCAGTTTTTACAAGAATCTCATGAACTCTTTGGCCATTTACGAGGTTGTGATGAGGAGCAAAGAGCTCAGGTTGGGGAACCAAATGTGGGGAAATCTCAGAGGCCTCAATTCTCACAGGCCTCAAATCTCACAGGCCTCAAATCTCACAGGCCTCAAGTCTTACAGGCATCAAATATTACAGGCCTCAAATCTTAAAGTCCTCAAACAACTGCTTTTTTTCACAGGTAGAGACAAAAAGATTTGTTCTACAAATACGTGATGTGGTAAAATGATCCGTGCAGTTTAACAAGCCTGGTTGCAGACAAGGGCTTGTGCTGCATCCCTAAATCTCAGCCCTCCCCTGCCATCTCCTTGCGTTCCAGCATTCTACAACAATTTCTCATGAAATTTTAATCCCCTCTTACTGCAGGTGAATAATTTATGGCAGACAGAGGCTGGCAGTCACCAGCCATGGCCCTGCTGGGGGAAGGGGGTGTCGGAGCAGGACAGGCCCAGGTGATGAAAATCAGCAGCGCTGAACCACGCCCAGGCGTCCATTCTGATTCCCTGGGCTGACAGAGCTGGGAATAGGACTGGAAATCCGTGTTTCCATGAGGTGATCTCACCAGGAGCCATTGGCAGGTGGGGTTTTGGAGCCAAACCACAGCTGAGCTCAGGTGGAGCTCCCACTTCAGGAAAGATTTCCCTTTTTCAGGGAATTACCTGTGTTTGGCAGCCTGTGACCAGGGGCAGCCAAACTCCATTTCATTTATCTCTGCCCTGAGCTCCTGATTCCAGCTCTTATCCTGGCAGGAATCAGCTGAGATCTTCCCAGGAGACATCTTTGACTCAAGACCAGTGGATTCCTGATTTTCCCCAGCCCAAACAAGCAGTGACTCAGAGTTTGTTTTGGGAAAAGCTCTTTGATCCATGTTCCTTCCAGGCTGGATTTTCATTTTGCCCTAAAAATCAATGCATGGAAAGGCAACCCATGGCTTCCCACCACACAGTCCTGTCAAAGCTTTTTTTTTTTGTCATGTCTTTTTCATGATTTGAAAAAGAGGGGGGAAAAAAAAAAGGAAAAGAGGGATAAGAGGGAATAGAAGAGCTTTTGCTGTTCGCCCCATGGAGTAGCCGTTCCCAAGTCACTGCTCTCTCATTTCAATTCAAGTTCCCTGGGTACAAAGCAGAAACCATCTGGATAAAGCTGAGCAAAAATTGGGATTCCTCCTCTGTGGCAAATCCCTGTGGTTCAATCCTTTATTGTCATTGAAACTGGGACGGGAAGGGAATGTTTGTTACTGAACTGAAATTCCAGAAGTTTCCATGAGACATTTTTGAAGTGAAGGGAACAGATTGATGCATTTTGAGCTGAAGGCTTTGCCAGTTTTTGCTGAGCTGCTCTCAAACATTCCCTCAGTTCTGGGCTGGATTTTCGCCTTTGTGGTGCAGTGTCACATCACAGCTGAAGATTTGCCACCATTCCTGGATGAATCCTGCAAAAAGTACCAGGAATGACTGAACAAGGAAATACTTCATGGTTCCTCATTCACAGAAGTAACTTTTGAAGGAGAAAAGCTTAAATTTTCCCCATTTGAAAGTTGCACATTCAGGACACCAACACACGACTGAGCTCTTCCCTGTCACTGCTGTTTGAGTTAGATGATGCTTCATGGAACTGCTCAGGCTGGAAAAGCCCTCTGAGATCATCGAGTCCAGCCTTTAACCCAGGCCTGCCAAGGCCACCACTGACCGTGTCCCCAGGTGCCACAACCACAAGTTTTGAAATCCCTGCAGGGATGGGGACTCCACCCTTGTCCTGGAGAGCTGCGCCAGGGCTGGACAACGCTTTCCGTGAAGAAGTTTTCCCAATATCCAACCTGATCCTCCCATGGCACAGCCTGAGGCCTTCTCCTCTTGTCCTGTCCCTTGTACTTGGCACTTAACCAGAGAAAACTGAAGAAATTCCAACTGATCCCAAAAGCCAGCTCCCTGTTCTGCTGTTGGAAGGGATTTGCAACTTTTATGAGGAGCACTGAAGAACTGACCAAGGTGCAAAGGAGTTAAGCCCAGCTCTGTAGAACATGCTCAGAGCAGAGCTTGAGCTTACATAGACCAGGCCCTGGGCCCAGGCGACTTTCCCAAGGTCAGAACAGGAGCCAGAACTGACAGATCCCTTTGTCCCCTTGTTTAATCAAAGCCATTAAATTTAAGTGTGAATTCTACCACCCCTTTAATCCTTCTTCACAATAAGAAGCCCTATTAAATCCTTAATGTGCCTGCTTTAATTATAACCTATCAAAGCCGGGATCAATTCCGGGCGGTAAACACGGAGCTGGGATTCTGCAGCAGGATGAGATCACGCCTCTTAAAATGCAAATGGAGGCTGAGGCATTAAACCTGTAATAAAGCTCAATTAATCTTTTCCCCTTAAAACACACACAAAATATTTAATCTCAGTCTAAACTTGGGGGCTGTTTGAATCAGAGCCAGGGAAGGCAGCTTTGGTCATAGGGAGCTGGGATGTTTTATCCTTAAATTCCCACAAATTTCGGGAGGTGGACGTGTGGGGAGGGGGTTGGGGAGCAGATCCATTAAAGTTTGGAATGAAAGTGATTATTTTGGGAGGATTATATCTATTAAAATATCCCATTATCTCGTGGAGCTTTTAAAATCCCCCACATGAAGAGGCATCCCCAGGGAGACGAGAGTTACCTGAGTGAGGACACAAGAGCCATCCCTGTCTCGGGCTGGGAGAGGGAAATCCTTGGATTGAAGTGATTTACAGCTGTTTTCTGCCTGCCAGGGCTGAGAGGGAGCAGAGCTGTACATCAGAAGGGTGAATTACAGGAGAGATGCTCTTGTGCTCTCATGGAAGAGCAAAGGCTGCTCCGTGTCCTGTGCCCTTCCCACCTCCCGGGGCAGGAGCAGAGCACTCAAGGGGGTTTCCAGACATCCTGTGCTGGGTGTTCCAACCCCTCTCCTCCTCCTGGAGCACCAGTTCGGCACAAGGCAGCACCCCCGCCGTGTTCCTCCCGCAGCGGGGGGATAAAACCCCCGGCACGGTGTGGTGTTCACGCTCAGCTCGGGGCGGTTCCTTCCCCGGGGCCGGGAGCACGGGCAGCGCTCGTGGATCCCATCAGCGACTTTGTGTTTGCTGCTCCTGAGCCGTGCAGAAACAGGAATATAAATGCCAGAGCTGGGAGTGTTAATAAACAGGCGTTTGGGGATAATAAAGATATTTCATTCGATGAAAGAGAAATGTTCCACACTGGCTGCGTATTTTTAAAGGAATATTTATGTCAGGAAACAAAGATACTTCTAAACAAAAAGTCACTTTGAATACAAACACGAATGTTCTGTTTTGACAATGTGGGAACAGGATCCTGATGTATTATTGAAGCAGCCTGGGTATTTCTGGTCCCTGCCTGAAATATGAATACACGGAATCCAGCACGCTCATATGGAACGTTCTGCTGCGAAAAACTGCCTGGGTTTGGGTGGAAAAATGTTCAATTGGGAGATTATAGAGCGAGTCCCTGGGAACAAAGTGAGTGTGGAGGTTTGGACACTGCTCAGGCGCCTGTGTTGACACTGGATGCTCTGTAGGGGAGAGATATGGGTTTATTATCAGTGTTACTCAGCTCTGATAACGAGCTGGGCCTTGCAGAGAATATCAATGGAGCTGCACAGCTGGGCAAATAACGACAATATTTGTCTTCATGTAATTTTTGATGAGAAACCTTGGCCAAAAGCCCAATGAAATTTAGTTGTAATGAATTACTGGATAATTCAACAAATGAAGTCAGAACAGGCGGAAAACTGACGGAGGACAAGGCTGCCGCACCTCCCAGGCTGTGTGAGCAGCAGCAAACAGGGGTGGGAAATGTCACCGGGACAACTGGACAGACCCTGGTGACTCCCAGCAGCTCCGGTGGCATTAATGGGAGTGCTGAGGCGGAACCCTGGAATATGAGATGTGAAATTCATGGAATGGGGCAGCTCAGAGGACCCCAGAGGGTCACTGGTGCCACTCCCCGCTCTGGCAGGGCCATCCCAGAGCACAGGGCACGGGATTGCGTCCATGTGGCTCTGGAATATCCTGTGAGGAGACTCCGGCCCCTCTCTGGGAACCATCCAACACCAGGAACTTTCGTTCTTTTCCTAAAAAACACTTTCTTTTTGCTCGGTTTTGGCTGGAAAGCCCAAATTGCCTGAAGCACCCCAGAAAGGCACGAGATTGGTACAAAGTCTTTTCCAGTGATTCCAACGGCAGCTGATTATCTCTGCCAGCAGAATCACCTGGGGGGACACACGTGGGCTCCCACGAGGGGCAGCGATGAAAACAGACTCGTGTCACCTCCAGGCTGTCATTTCTCTCCAAGCAAGCCTGAACAGATTGATTTCCAGGTCTCCTTCAGCGGAACTTAATCAATTTGGAGTGGATTTAGCCGGGCATATGGATGATCATGCGGCTGGCACCGCTCCCTCCCCTCAGACGGTGACAGGAATTTCAATCACAGCCACCAGTGGCTCCCAGCTTGGAACACAAACACCTTTCATGCATTTGGAGCAGTAATTCCTCCTGTCTGGCGCCTGGGATGGAGTGGGAACAGGGGCTGTGATTCCAGAGGGTGCCTCAGAACCTCTGTGTCCCCTTGGGTTGTTCTGAGTTCCTCCAGAGGGAAATGCTCCATGTTTATCCGCAGGAAATTCCTCAGGTGGGCCTCCAAAAAGGGGGATTTGAGTCTAGAAGAGAGGTTGATGGAAGGGTGAACACGTGCTCCAACTCCCGAGTGATTCCTACTTGGAGAAGCAACAGGGAATGGAGAAAACCGGGATGGATTCACTTCCATAAATGTGGGATTCGGTCCTGGCTGAGGAGCCTTTGGCTGCCTGGACACTGCAGGGCCTGGCAGGTGCTGTGGGAGACCGGAGGCCTCTGGGAGCCACAGCTCCAGGATTTGCCAGAATTGTCCAAGTGGAGAAACTCCTCCTTTTTTGGAACCTGACTGAGACCCCAGGACCAGCCTAAACCCAGACCCTGGAGTGGGAGCAGCAGAAGGAACCACAAGCCCAGGCTGAGGGATTCCATCCCTGGAGATGCTGCTGGAGAAAAAACATCGTTTATAGGGAGGTACAGAATTGACAGCACAGGTAGTGGGGAAAAACCAACCTTTGGGAATGAAATCCCAGCTTTCCCTGACTCTTTGGGAGTTGGGAGCAAGGGGATGGAATTTCCTTCCATCCAGGAGGGGCTGTTGGGCTCCCAACCCCCCTGGAAGCAGCTGGGGGACCTCAGTTAACCCTGGAGCTTTCCAAAGCCTTTGGGATTTTTCCTGATTAACTGAAGGCTCTTTGCAGCTCTGCCCTGGCAAAAATGGCTGCGAATGAGATAATCAGAGGCTGAAGTAGGAGTTGTGCTTATTGATTTTTTCGTTTTTTAACAAGTAGTGCCTATTTTTCCAAAAAATATGAGGAAAATATAGATTTTTTTTTTTTAAATAGCTGTTAAATTTCTTGTGGTTTTTTTCTTTGAGTTATTATTTAGAATCCTATTGAAATTTTCTGTTTACTTGTAACTAAATTTTCATTAAATGTAAAAACTTCAGTGATTATTTCGGTGTCTTCATACAATTATCAATGAAGATGTTCACAGACACTTTGAAAGAAGTGAAAAAACGCCCTCATTTTAAAAGATACCAACTAAGAAAAGCTCAGAACTGTTTGTTCAGTTATTTGCTCTCTCCCTCTCTCTCGGGTTAAAAAAAACCACTTAAAATGACAACGACAGAAAGAACCAACTTGTGAGTGATGCTGGAATCAGCAAAGGGCTGTTAAAGCATCTCGGAATTCCCGAGATTAATTTGTTTATCAGTACAATGCAGAGGGAGACGGGAATGAGGGAGAAATCCACGCTGGAGCTCCAGGTGGAGCGTTGGTGTGGGGAGCAGCTGGGCACGAATTGCTGCTGCGGAACGGAAATGGGAAACGGGGTCTTTAGGGCAAAACTCCACCCTCCGGTGGGGAGGCTGCAGCAGGGAAAGGGAAATCCCGGGATAACACCGCCCTGCCCTGACCCCACGTGTCCCTGGTGGAGATGGAGCTTTTCCCTCCTCCGCCACAGCCCCACCAGTTCCCCTCTGTCTCTCTCTCCCTCCTGCAAAATTTGCCTTTTCCCAGTGTTTCCCTGAATCCTGGATGGATTTGGGCATTTCCTGGTGTCACAGCTCCACTGCTCCCCACAAAGGCAATTTGCAGTGTCAGCTGCTGTCCCAGCCATTGGAACCCCCGAGAGGGACCAGCCTGGGCCCTGTGGTTTGCAGTTCGGGATGTACCCAAGCACAGCTTCCTTCCAGGACCTCTGGAGCACTCCACGGATCCCAGGGCTGAGCAATCAGTTCCAGCTCCGGCCGCAATGGCCATGGCTGACACCATCAATGAGAAATATTCCAGCTTCTGCCACGGAATTGCACTTTGTGATGTCCTTCTCAGCTCCTCCCAGCCCTGTGGGCTGAAAACTGAAAATGAGATGGAGCTGCTCCGTGTTGGCTCTGGGAAACGGGAATGAAACAGGAAAGTGAAGCTCCTCAGCCTGTTGGGGAGGGACTTTCACTCCCTCCCCGTTCCCTCTCCTGTTAATTAAAACGTGAACCCTGCTCCAGACCTGAGAATCCCATCTCCATTCTGGCGAGTTCTCATCACACACTTCAGGAAGGCAGAGCGGATCCTCTCCAGGAGCAGCCAAGGGTGTTGATGGATGCTCTGCCAGCCTCGGACATGTCCCTGCCCTGTCCCCTGCTCAGCACTCAGGGCAGGGTTCGCCTTGTGACACCCACGGGGTCAGGGCCTGAGCGCTGGGCTGGTCCCTCATGGCAGGTGGGACAAGGGGCACAGGAGGGGCCTGTGCTGCTCCTTTCCACCACCTGAGCACAGGGATGGGAGCTGGAATCCCCTGGAGAGCCGAGAAATCCCGGGAAAGCTGTGGGCACCAACCTTTCCACTGCGGCAGGGCTGCACCAGAGTCCCAAAGCAGCAGCAGCCAGGCCTGGCTGTGGGGAGCCCGTCAGCCTTTAGAAACTGTGCTGGGCTTGATTCCTGCTCCCACAATCTGGATTGGCTGGTGGCTGTTCGGGAACTTCAGTCTCTGCTCCCAGAACGGCTGGATTGGATTGTGGCTGTTCGGGAACTTCAGCCCTGCCATCAGGCATGAGCCAAATTACAGAGAGAGCCTGGTGCACAGAGCCCTGAGTCAGCCTCAGCATCTCCAGGGTCTCATTCCCTGTCAGCTCCAGCCTCTCCAGGCAGAATTGTGACAAACCAGACGTGGGCACTGGGCTGGAGTTCTCGCGGTGACATTCATTAACAACATCGTGGTGACAGATCTTGAAGAGTCAGTAAGTGCTGGTAAACATCTTTCTCCCCAGCTCAGAGCTGCACTCCCACCCCGAGGACTAACCCAAGGTCGTGCATCACAAAATTGAAAGAGAACAAACAAAAAGCTCTCCTCAAGTCTGCCAGACAAGTTCCTTCTCCTCGGGACCATCTGCAGCAGCTGTGCCAAAAGAGATTGCTGGGAATGGCCTGGATATGTGCAAGTCCTGAAGTGCCAAGCGCCCTTGGCCACATTGCCCTGCTGCCCCGAGGCGTCTGTCAGGAGTGCTGGTCATCACAGGCACATCATGGCTCACAGCTCCTGAAATCCCCCTGCGCTCCCTGCTCATTTATGGTGTGTGAGGAGAGACGAGGCAGCCTCTCCTCGTGTCTGGGGGAGCTGTCCTGGTTTCCCCAAGGTGCAGTTTCCCTGCCCAGCAGCCCCAGTGGCATCCCCCATCCCGGGGCTTTTCCTTGGAGCGGGGATATTCACACACC
Source organism: Corvus hawaiiensis (assembly GCF_020740725.1). Lineage (NCBI taxonomy): Eukaryota > Metazoa > Chordata > Aves > Passeriformes > Corvidae > Corvus > Corvus hawaiiensis. Next base: position 717,517 of record NC_063235.1, read on the forward strand.
GGGAATGTGCCAGGCTGGTGTGCAGCCTCCCCACTCCCGTGGCAGTGAATCCAAAGGCTCCTGTGTGGAGAGGTTCCAGCAGCAATCCCAGGTGCCTCGGACACCGCTTTTTGTTTCAGCAATAAAGCTCTTGGGAATGACACTTGTGCAAATACACTTGTGGAATCCCGAGCACGATGCATTCACGTCCCGTGTGGTGGCTCCTGGAGTCTGTCACTTACATTGCAGTTGCCGTGGTTATAATTCCATCAACCGCTGCCTTGTGGTGCCATTTGGGAGCGCTGGAATTTTCCAGTCCATTAAAGCTGCCTCAGAGCTTGCCTGGCTCTGGCTGATCCCGTCTCTGCTCCTCAGTTACGAGGCACAGGCTGGCACAGGACAAGGCAGAGTGGAGCAAACACCCAACGAGGCTCTGTCCCTTTATGGGGGGAGAAAACCCACAAACCCCCCAGTGATGAACCCCATTTATGGCCTTGTCATTTCTAGGATGGGGAAATGGCTTCCCAGTGCCAGAGGGCAGGGCTGGGTGGGATCTTGGGAAGGAATTGTTCCCTGGCAGGGTGGGCAGGGGCTGGCATGGAGTTGCCAGAGCAGCTGGGGCTGCCCCTGGATCCCTGGCAGTGCCCAAGGCCAGGCTGGACATTGGGGCTGGAGCAGCCTGGCACAGTGGGAGGTGTCCCTGGGGCTGACACTAGATGGGATTTAATGTCCCTTCCCACCCAAACCATTCCATGGTGCTGTGACTGCTCTGGAGCCATTTAAAGCCCAGTGACAACATTTGCTCCCCACGGGACCCGAAGCCAGGCCAGCCCTGCAGTCTGTTGGCAAATCTGTTCTCAGATTCGCTGCAGCACTGGAAAAGAATAACAACTACAACAAAAGATGGCAAAACAAAGCTGCAAAAAACCCATGAGTCACCAAAAAAAAAAATTCCCTGAACAAACAAGGGGAGCTTTAATTTTTATAGCAGCATGTTTAATTGGTTTCATTTATCTGGGAATTTGGTTTGTTTGTTTTAGGCATAATAAACACTGCAGGCTGTGGTTAATTCGAGATCTACAGCCTGTCCCCCGTGGGGCTGGGATGGGCTCACTGCTGTCCTGCCCTCGGGGTTTCCTCCTGGAGAGCCAAACCTGGCTAATTCTGAATCTGGGCTTTTGGAAAACTCAGCATGGAGACCTAAGCCCTTCATCTCTGCAGTTCTCCTCTGGACAGGGATAATAAAAATCAAATTAGAAGTGCCAGGAGAGGCAGGATGTGCAGGTGAGCCCCGCTGGGAGCACAAGGCCACGGGGCTGCGGTTGGGATTCAGCCCTGGTTTTGGAGCAGGGCTTTGCAGTCCTGCCCTGGCTGGGCTTTGCCAGCTCTGAGTCATTTTCTGGCCTAACTCTCAGTCCTTGTTTGCTCCGAGGAGCCGCTGATCTGACCTGACGGGATTCAACAGCTCCATTACAAAGGATAAAGGATTGTCTTTAGCAGGAGAGAGAGACAGGAAGAGACAGAGCCGAGAGTCTTTCATCAGAACCCTGAATTAACCTTCCCAGAAGGGAATCCATGTGGACTGTGGCTTTTATTTATAAACCTCCTCCTTCCTCCAGGCTTTCTCTACTCGCAAGGAGAAGCAGAGCCATGGAGAAAGGCAGGGTTTGAGGATATCCTGGCTGAGGGGGTCTGCGTGGCTGTGCCAGAGAGCCCAAATAGTGGGAATTAATTAAAGCCCGAAGCACAAAAAGGTAAATACAACTCCTGTCCCACGAAACAAAGGAGAAATCTCATCAACAGCTGTGGAAGGTGCCCCTGCTGAGCTCCAAGCAGCCTGAACTCTCTTCTCAGGACTTTTGCAAATAGAGGGATTATTTTCCCTTTATTGCATTAGAAGGGGGGTGGGAGGGTGAGCAATTGAGAAACTTCATTATGCACTGAAAGAGGAAATGATTCCAAGAAAAATGTATTTCTCCATATGGGAAAGCAGGGCTATTTGAGACTCACACTGGGTTCTTCTTCCCCTGCCACTTGCAAAGGCTTTTCATTCCACTTGTATTTCATGTTTCAAGTGGATTATTTCCTCCCATTGATAAGGGGATAATTCAGTTAGGCCTTGCAGATAGTTATTTCTTTGCTCAGAAGGATATTTTGCATGCAAGGATCACATTTTTTTTCCTTTTTCTTTTTTAAAACACCACCTAGAGCCTGTGGAAATGAGATATATTAGCGAGGGCTGAATGGCTGATCACAGGGAGAGCGAGGGGCAAATTAAACCGTGCTGGGAGGAAAGCAATACTTTGCCCAGCCACGAGGACTTGGAGGAGTCAGTGTGTAGTAAAGTGGTGTTCTGCCACTTCAGGCAGCTCCTCTGGGTCCCTCAATCCTCTGCTGCTCAGGCAACGCTGCTTTGCAACCAGGGAAACAGTGCAGGAGAGACAGCCCCAAAATCCCCCGCACTTCCCTTCTCCTGGGATTTTGGCCACTGGATTGGCTGCCCTGGGCCTTTTGGCAGCGGGAAATGCCTCAGATGGGGCAACAAACGTTGTCACCCAGCCCTGGGGCCAAAAATGTTCCTGTCACCCTATGAATGTCCCATGGGGGTTGCCAAAGGAGCAGAGCCTGGTTATTTGGTTTGGATCCCTGGGAGGTGAAGTGCTGGCATCAGGTGGCACATGGACAGCAGCCAGAGGGTGCCAGGTGTGGGTCTGGACCCTTGGTCTGCACTGGGGGATGAGACCTGGACCAGTTCAGGATCACGTCAGGCCCTTTTTCCCAGGCACAGTTTGGATACAGGCACTGCTTTGGAGCCAGTTTAACCTCCTGGCATTTCAGTCAAGGCCCCTCAGGGTGATGGGCACAGACAGTGGCAGCTCCCGGGGCACATCTGGAGCCCTGGGTGGGTTTATCTAAGAGATAAAGCTCAGATTTGGCAGCGTGGCTGGCAGTGTTTCCATGGCCACTGTCCCCACAGCCTGAGCCCCACCGCCTGCTCCAAACCCTCCACGGATGGCCCAGAGAGGAAATGCCAGAGGAATCGGCCAGGCCTGGTCCTGGCAGGCTGCTCAGGGATTCCTCTGACAGAACCAGCAGCGATTTGTCCCTGACTCGGGGCCGCCTTTCCCAGCGCCGTGGCTCAGGCCAGCCCTGAGGGGACAGCGGGGCGGCCCTGTGGCACCGGGCACGTGTGGCACCGCCACCATCCCAGAGCTTCCTGGCGTGCCAGCCAGGCCTCCCAGCTTGTGCAGACACGTGGCTCTGTCGAGTGGTGTTTTTGGGAGAGCAGAGCTCGTTAAAGCTCCTTCCCCGTGAGGAGCAGCCGGGCCTGAGCCGCGCGCAGGCCGCACAAAGGGCCCGTGGCTGCTGATTTGCAGAGCCCTCGTTAGGAGCGTGTCAGAACCACTCCAGTGTTCATTGATAGGGTCACCCACCCCCTCCAGCTCCCAGGGAAGTGAAGATTGTCAGTCACACCTCGCAGTTTAAAGCTCCACATCCTTTTACCAACCCCCAGCTTTGTGTTTTTCCGGTGTGCAGCTGTTGATGCGCCGAGTTTCGAGCCTGTTTTGTAGAAGGCTTCAATTAAACACCTCTAAGGACAATCCCTCGTTAGTATGAGACTGCTGCCGCCGTGCTCCTCAGCCCCTCCTGGCTACTTCTCTCTCGATTTGGGTGAATTACAGGGGGTTTTCTGAGCTGCATTCAAATGATGCTGGGTTCAGAGCAGCGCTCTGCGTTTGGGAGGGAAGAGCTGTGGCCTGGAATGTTAATGTGGGATGGCAGCTCCAGAGGAGGCACTCGCAGTGTGCTCTTCCCAACCCTGGGATTGCAGCCTGGCTCCTCTCCCTGCCCTCAAACCACTTCCTAAGGACGCCCTGCAGGTCACTCAGGACATGTGAGCTGTCCCCGACCTCTGGGACACACCAGAGAATTCATCCCCACTCCCTGAACTCTTAAAAACGTTCCTGACTGTGTGAGAGGTGCTCAGCTCTTCCCACGTGTGGCAGCAAATCCGTGTCAGGAGAGGTGGCCCAGCTGTGCAGCGCAAGGAAAAGCCAGTCCCCAGCAAAGACTTTTAAACTGGGAAGGGTGGGGCATTTTCAGGGAGCTCCCAGTCCCTTCAGTGGGTGTTTCATGGAATCACGGAATGGTTTGGGTTGGAAGGGGCTGTAAATCCCATCCAGTTCCTGGGCAGGGACACCTTCCACTGGAGCAGGGTGCTCAGGGTGGCCTGGAACAGATTTAATCCTATTGTGAGCACCCAAACCAACCGCTGAGAAAGATCCGTTTTAATGAGTGTTTGATGCTCCAGGAGGGGCAAAATGAGCAAAACTCTTGTTACAAATTAAAAAATGATTCTCTCCTGTCATCCAGGAGGGACTGGGTAGATTTGTACAGCTCTCAGGGTTTGGGGGAAGCTCCTGTGTCCCTAAACCTCCTTCCACCATGGGAATTAACACAAGCAGAGGCATCACTTGGGGTCCTGCTCTCCCCTCCTCACCTCCCTCTCCCTGTGGGTGAATTTTTGGGTGTGTGGGTGTTTCAGAGGGACCCAAAGCCCCCCCCGAGTTCGGGCAGGCTCCAAGTGTGTTCCCCAGAACGGCGCTCATTCGTCTGTTTGACATAAATACTGTTTTCAGGTTAATGTGTTTAACTTAATGAGGCATTTATTTGCAGTAAGAACTCTTTAAGAAGCTCTGTTTTCTTCCAGTGAGCTGAGCTGACGAGGGGATTAATAACAGGCTTGAACAAGCAGGCTAAGAAAATAAATCTACCAACGTCCTCTGTGCAGGTTGTGAAGGATGCTTGGATTGATCCCAGCAAAGGCAATCATTTCTGACAGGATGGAGGGAAATAAAGCACATTCTCCTTGCCTGCACATCTCACTTGTTCCTGTCAGGGGCTATCTGCTCCCCCAGTGCTTCTCTCCCGACCTCAGGAAATGGCTGACCCGAGCACAGCCAGCAGCAGGACGAGGTTTCTAGGGAGCCAGAGGGATTCCAGGATACACTGAATGGGGCCAGCAACAGAAGGATTTTTCCCAGCCCTTCGCCAGGTGAAGGAATTGGGATATTCCCCATGTACAGGGATAGACCCCTGAGTTCCTTCCCATCACTGGGCTGTGCACTGTTCCCTTTGCTCCCTGGCCAGACACAACACAGGGATTCCAGACCCGCCTGGCCCAGCCCTGTGCTCTGGGATGGCCCTGCTGGAGCAGTGACCCCTGTCCCTGATCCCTTCCAGCCTGTCCCATTCCACGATTCCATGATTCTGTTTTCTATGATGTCATTGCCCAAGTAACAAAATTAACTCCTCAAGCCTGGAAGGTTTTTCCTTTTCCTGCAATGTATAAACAGGGAGCTGAGAAACAAACACGGATAAAGTTCATGGACTGAGCTGCCTCACCAGGACATCTCCTGCTGGCTCTCTTAGGAAATCCCCATGTTTGCAGGAGTCCAGACAACAATTGTTAAAAAGGGACCAAAACTTGGAAGGCATCCCAGAGGCCTGGCCTCAAACCGAGGATTTTTGTGGCTGGTACTGAGGAGGGGAGGGAAGGTGCAGCCAAACTGTCCCTTAGGAGATCCTACAGTGCTGTTTTCCTCTGGTTCCAGGTCATTGCCCTGTTCAGTGTGTAAATCTTCTTCCCTTAAAATGTCAGGTTATGTGGAGAGGAACGAGCACAGCGAGGCTGCTTTAGCCTGCACTGGACATCCAAAGGCTTCCACAGGGGAATATCATCAATATTAACCCAGGGATATGACAGAGATACAAAACTCTTTGTCCTAAATCGACTCTCAGATAATTTGCCAAACACAAAAATCATTGAGGTTAATCTGCCATGGAAAAATGCTATCTTTCTTCTTCTTACTGAAGCAAAGATTCCTCCGTCCTTTGGGAATGGTCACAGGGCAGAGACCCCCCCACTGCAGGACTCACCTGAACCCCAGGTGACAGTGAAACATCTGCAGCAAGAGAAATGCCCTGTCCACAGAGGTGCCACCAGCCTGAAGGGGCTCCAGGAGAGCTGCAGAGGGACTGGGGACAAGGGATTCAGGGCCAGGAGCCAGGCAATGGCTTCCCAGTGCCAGAGGGCAGGGCTGGATGGGATCTTGGGAAGGAATTGTTCCCTGGCAGGGTGGGCAGGGGCTGGCATGGAATTGCCAGAGCAGCTGGGGCTGCCCCTGGATCCCTGGCAGTGCCCAAGGCCAGGCTGGACATTGGGGCTGGAGCAGCCTGGCACAGTGGGAGGTGTCCGTGCCAGGGCAGGGTTGGCACTGGGTGGGATTTAAGGTCCCTTCCGGCCCAAGCCATTCCAGGATTCTGTGATTTAGAATCGGAGCTGTGGAGGTACCAGAGAATCCAGGGCTGAACCGTGTGGGGTGTGCTGCCCACACGAGACTTTTCTGTGAGAGGTAGGAAACTAAAGGAGGAAAAAAAAGCACTTGGGGAAGATTTGCTGGTGTTTCAACAGGGAGAAAACAGCCACACGAGAAACTTCCTTTGTGTTCTCGTGTTTTCAAACTCTTCCCCTCACGTCAGGACATCAGAGTTCACCTCTGCCACCGACCTTGTGTTCACCTCTCACCTGGGGTCACACCAGGAAGGCTCTGGCCTGATGTCCCTTCCCTCTTCCCAGCTTTACAGACTCCAGGCTTTCCTCTAGAATACAGTGAAATATCATAACCCCTGTCTGGGCTTGGCCCCTGGCGCTCACCTTTTCCCTGACCTACCTCAGTCCAAGTTATTTTCCACCTCAGAGTGCAGCTTTCAGCAAAGCCACTCCCTGAGACCTCTCTCTTCATTACCTGCCTGTTGCTAATTAGATTTTCACAGGTTTCTTTCTGCTCAGCAACCCTTAAACATCAACTTCCACATCCTTTGGTCCCTCCTGGGAACCTGTTGGCCACCAGGATTCAATCTGGTGGGTTTGGAAACATTTCAAACCCTGCAGCACGGCCAGGAGTCCATCTGTCAAGTGAGCATCTGTGGCTCACAATTCCAGCTGGTTTGTCCACAGAATACGGGAAATTTAAAATGTGCTGCTGCTTTTTCAGAGCAAGGACAGGATAAAGTCTTCCCTGATCACCTGAAATACGGCTGGAGCTCTCACATGTCAGGGATGGATCAATACAGAACTCCCTGAATGTTGGCTTGGACAGTTCGTGGATTGATGGGATTTGCATTAGAGAGACATAAAGCACTTTAGGGAGGAGGAGTGGAAATTCTGCTACCAAAAAATAAAATATGCTCAAGGAACCTTTTAGTCTTTCTTGGACACCTTCCAGCTGAGAATCCCAGTGTTTTTTATGGAGCAAGGCTCTGTCTGACAGAGCTGCACCAGTCGATGGGAGTCTGCTCGGAGCCCAGAGGGGGCTTTGGTACCACAACAGCCACGGAACTGGGGCACTTCTGAAATTCAGCACCGAACAGGCCACAGAACGGGGGCCATTTCTCCAATTTAACATAGAACAGGTCATGGGATTGCAGGAATTTCTGAAATTTACCACAGACAGGCCACAGAACTGGGGCATTTCTGAAATTTAACACTGATCAGCCACAGGAGTGGTGTAATTCCTGAAATTTAACACTGAGCAGCCACAGAATTGGGGTAATTCCTGAAATTTAACACAGAGCAGGGCACAGGATTGGGGGCATTTCTGAAATTCAGCACAGAGCAGGCCATGGGGTTGGGGTAATTCATTAAATTTACCACAGAACACGCCACAGGAGGAGGGCACATCTTCAATTTAACATAGAAAAGACCATGGGACTGGGGGCATTTCTTCAGTTTAACACAGATCAGGCCGCAAGACTGGGGACATTTCTTAAATTTACCACAGAACAGGCCACGGGAAGGAGAGCACATCTTCGGTCTACCACTGGAGGAGAGCCCAAGTCCTCGTGTGACCCTGGCTCAGGCTCCTGGGGCAGGACTTTGCTCACCCAAAGCAGAGCCTGGTGAGGTCAGAAGGGGCCCTGCTGTGGCCCTGCTCAGCCCCAAAGGTTTGTTCCCCCAGAGAAAAGCAAGTTAAACCTCCTGGGGGGGTTACAAGTGCTCTGTGACCCCCACAAACAAGAGGGAGCTCAGAGCAGAGATTCTTACAGCAACCCCAACACTTCAAAACATCCATTTGAAAGAGCCAAACCCCTCCCTGTGCTCATTGTTTGTAGCAAATGGGGCTGTAGCTGAATAAATCAGCACAATGCACATTTGGGCAATTTCACCCGGGACTGTGGGAAGGAAAGCATTAATTCAGCAATGGATATTAATGCTGGAAAAGAAGCAGCTCCTATCTGTTGCCTCAGTTGCAGACAAAATGCAATTCCTTGCAATGATATTATTCTGGATTACATGCTGAAGCACATTAACATATCCCCCAGTGTTTTGTGATCTCATAATGAAACTTCTATTACCAATCATCCATGAAAGAGATGCTGTTGTGGGGAAAAAACCCTTGGAGAGACTCCAGGCTGAGAAAGCAGCACCACAGCAGAGTTTGAGAGCTCTTGGTGGGGTCACCACAGGACAAACAAGTGGGACAGGGAAAATTTACCCAATTTACCCCCTCCACTCAGCAGCCTCTTGTTCAGTGGGTGCTGAGATGGGCTTTGCCTCTGCCTCCCTCTGCTGCAGCAGTGCTGCACCCTCTGGGATGGCTCTGAACGGAGCGAGTGGTGATCATCCCCCTGGATTGGGACACTTCCACTCTTCCAGGTCCATCTGCAGCTGGCGAGCAGCTCCTGCCCTGCTGGATAAAATCCCCATGCAGAGAACGGGGGATTTGGAGAGACAGCGGGGATTTCATGGGTTTGGGACGGAGCTTTAGGTACCAAACCTGGGCACTGCTCTGCAGCTGCTTCTGGTGGAGCTCGAGAGTTTGGGGACAAGTCATTGTGACAGAAAAGACAGCTGCAATTGGCAGGGAAAGAAGCTCAGCTGAGCCAGAGCTGCTTTCCTTGAAATGTGCTGTGGTGCCTCGAATTACACCCATTTCAGCTGGGTTTGATAAGAATGTTACTGCAGGTTAAACAAATATCAAAGGATCACTGCAGACAGGAACGAGCTGCATTGTTAGAACCGTGCTGGAGAAGATAATTACCTATTACATTGTAAACCTCACACTTTATTTTTTTTTAATAATCATTGTTTAAATACATTTACTGCCTTATTAAAAATTAACCTTTGGGAAGCATAATTCACTGTCGAACACTTGCATGTTTGGAAACCCAGGTGGGGAAATCTGCAAGTTAATAAGTCTGATTCTTCTCAGGTCTTGGCCACAGCCTCTGTCCACGAGCTGGGTAATCTGACTTTCTCTTTTGCAGTGAGCAGCACCAGCAGCTCTGAGCAGAAGCTGTGATTCTGTTCTGATCCTTCCCAAAACCAGGCTGGGACTTCCCGATGCCAAGGACAGCCGTGGTCAGCAGGAACAGGGGCAGGAAGGGGCTGGGGACAGCTCCACACGGTGCTCCCCACCTCGAGGCAGTACCGGAGTAGGGCTCCAGCCCATGAGGATTTCCAGCATTAAAGGACGATGTCCTGGGCAGTCCTGGGAGGGGTCAGAGGGGTCTCTGAGGTGCCCATTTTCCTCTCTGGAATCTGGAGCATCCAATGGTAACTCTGGGCCAAGATGTGCCCCAGACCCTCAGGGGGAATCAGCTGTGTCCACCCACACCGAGTGCAGTCCTCTGGAACAAGCCCAGAGAGATCATATCCTGATCCAGCCCGGGATATCCATGGTCATGGAAAGAGCCAATCCTCCCCTCTGAAGGGAAGGGCTCCTTCCAAGGACTTGTCTTAATTCCCTCAGTTTGCATTTCCTGAAAACCCGCGTGGCTGACACAGCAATTCCTTCCCAGGCGTGCTGCCTGGGGCACTGCATCCCTCAGATCCAAAGCCCTGGGAGGTGACAAAACATCTCCAGCTCCAGGGGAAGATGGGACCCTTGGACTTCCCCCGCGGGATCCATGTTCAGCACGAGGTAAACGTGCCAGCAGTCCCTGAGCTCGGAATGTTCCTGCTTGGAGGAGGCTGTCCCACGCCATGCAAATGCTGAGTAGTTTTTAATGAAACCCAGTTTTGCCTCAAAACTGCAATTATATTATCAGCAGTTAATTATCACCTGTCAAGCCGAGGGGGTTTGGTTCTCCCGGAGTTCTGTAGAGCTGAATTCCTCCGTGCAGGATGAGGAGCCCTTTTTGTTGGGAGATGTTCATGTTTGAGCTGCTCTCGTGGCTCCTGGGACGGCAACGAGCTTTGATTTCCTGGGAGATGACAGGCTCAGTGCTGCTGAAGTGGCTCATCCGGAGATCAGACAGCACAATGGTGAATGTAGCCTAATGGCTGTTTACATTGTGCTCTCGCATCGTTCAGACACATTTTCTCCTCGGGTATTTCATAAACTGTTTGTAGCTGTGGCTCTGTGCTGAGGCATGAGTGTCTCTGAGAGCTGCGTTTGAGGGAACAGCTTTTGCTACACCTGAGCTTTCTTCATTTCTTCCAGAGGAGGACAAGGATCCTCACAATATTTCAGCACCTTGGTTCTGTTGCAAATTCAATTTCAATCCTTTGAAAGAGAACCAGAGTTTGGATGTTCCTTCTGACACTCTTCACATTTCATAAAAAGCCTTTTAAACAGCTTTTCTCCTGGTTTTACGGAAAAGTGAATACGGAAAACTGGCAAAAGCATAATTGCTCTTCACCAGGGGAGGGTTGGCTGGGGAGGGAAGGGAAGGCAAGGCAAGGTAAGGCAAGGCAAGGCAAGGCAAGGCAAGGGAGATGCTCTCCGTCAGGACATTTCCCACACAGATGTGCTGAGCTCTAGGCCAGAGTCGACGCCCCACACCCGCTGTGACCCCAAAACCACCTTTGGTGCTTCTCACTGAGCAGGAGATCAGCACCACGATCTCTGCAGCAGCTGATGCTGCCCCTTACCCCACGTGGCAATAAAGGCAGGCAAACCCCGTAAAATACCACACAGTCACATTACAGGCTCTGCAAATCACTCTCATCCTGCCCGAGGGCACCCAGCGGAGGATATTTTCTCTTTCCCTTGGCGGCCTTTCTTTCTCGCTGGCCCACAGTTGCCTTTGTCCGATTGCAGCCATTGAAATGAAGGATTTTTGCAGCTTGCATCTGCTAAGTACCTGCTCATTAACCAGCTGACACTCCCACTCCGCGGCGGGCAGGAATTCCTTTATCTGCCGTGATGAAGGGAGCAGCCCTTCGAAGATGCACCCATAAATTCTTGCATTCATTTGAGTGCCGAGCAGCGTGAGCACAATGGACAGATCGCGGCTGAGGCTGGGACAATAAAAGTGCCACGGCTGTTGATGGAAGTGCCATCCGCCCATCAGCACGGCTCCAGCCGGCGTGGCTCCGTGAACGCAGGGTTCGGGAGGTGCTGGGAAGGAGAGGGGCCATTGCTGGGGACGTTGTTAGGGGCTCAAATCCATTCTCCTTCAGCCTGCCTGCCCTGACCTGTAGTGCTGCCCAGACCCACACCTCCCTCACAGGCTGCTTGTTGCGCCTGTATCCCCTCAGCCAGGCTGAGTGTGGTGCCAGCACGCCCGGGGTGGCCCCGGGTGTCCCTCTGGTGCCAGCACTGAGTGCCCACAGCCCCTGGGCAGTGCCCGTTCCGAGCTGGACACAGCGAGGCCGCACCACTGGAGCTGAAGCCCTGCGGGAGCAGCTTGGGAGCTTTCCTTGGAGACAAACAGAGGATATCAGCGCCTGCGCTGCCAGCTCAGGCAGCACTGGGTGCCTGCGCCCGTGGTCACTGCCGGGGCTGTCTCCTCCCTTTTTGTCCTGCTGCATTTCCAGGGACTGCACCGGGAATTTGACCTGCACCCAGCCTGAAGGAGACACCAAACCCTCCTCTTGGAGCAGCAGGGAGATCCGTGGAATCACAGAATCACCGAAGGTCACCAAGTCCAACCACCCAGCCAGCCCCACCACCACGGGCACCACTGACCGTGTCCCCAGGTGCCACCCCCACGTTGTTTGAGCACCTGCAGGGGTGGCGACTCCACCAGTTCCCTCGACAGTCTCTCCCAATGATTTCCAACCCGTTCTGTGAGGAAATATTCCCTCCAATCTCATCTAAACCTCCCCTGAAGCAACTTGAGGCTGTTCCCTCCCACCCTGGGCTGCTGCGTTTCCTTTGCTGCTCCCTGGATGAACCAGCGGGGTCCAACCAGCCCACGGCCAAGGCTGGGCCACACTGGGGGCTCGGAGCAGCTCCTGGATATAGCCAAGGATTTCTCACTCATGGAGAGGCTGGAGCAGCCCCCACACACCAGGATGTCTTTCTGGCTGTTTCTGTTCATGGACAACTCATTTAGGACAAACTTCCTGTGCGGGAGAACTTCCCCTCCAGACTGGAGCTGTCCACGCTAAACGAGGACAGAGTGGGAAGAAAACCAGGGGAGAAACGGAGCAGCATGAGAATGAAAAGTGCTGAACTCCAGGCAGTCACTCTCATTCCTCATAATTCCAGATCAACACCAGCATCTCCAATTTTCTGCATTGTGCTGTAATTTCCCTTAATGCTGAATTAGGTCCTAATCATTTGTATAATTTGAAATATTATTTCTTTGGGTGGGCGCAGAGGGTTCAGGGTATTTTGGGGTTGTTTTTTTTCTTTTTCCCTGGAATGTTTTAATGAAAATTATGCCTTTATAGGAGCATCCTTTACTTTAAAAAGGAGGGGAGGAGCGTTATTACTTACACGGAGGGATAATGGGAGTGGAGCCATTCAGGCAATTTACTTTTCAGCTGAGGATTACATTAAATACTTCCACTGTGGTGCCCAGTCCCAATCACTCCTCCCCACCTGCTCTCCCACAGGTGTTGGCACTGAAGTTTTGTTCCAGTCACTTCTCCCACCTAAAATGAAGCCCTCCAAGAGCAGCCACCCCCACATCGTGTGAAATTCTCTGCCTGAAAAGCGCTGTAATTAAAAATATTGCAGCCTGTGAGAGGCCAGCCCTGCATTCCTGCGGATGTTTTGCCCAGCCAGGGGTGGGGATGTCCCAGCGCTGCCTCTGAGCCGGTGCTGCATGCCGGGTTCCACCCCGGGGCACTGCAGAGAGTGGGAAATGTGTGAGGCTTTGCACCCGCAGCAGCGTCACCTCTGAGAGCTCTGCGAACGCCAGCTCCGCGTCAGCTCCAAGGACCGGGGCTGCGCCAAGTTTTCCCTTTATCAATTCCAGGCATTTTTCAGTGAATTCTTTAGCACTGCCGGGACCTCGTGCCCCCAGCCTGTCACTTCATTCTGCTCCAGAAGGTCAAGGGAAAGTGAAAGAGGCTCCTGCAGGTTGGAGCCACCAGGAATGAAAGTTTCCACGCCAGTTTTCCCTGCCTTTAATGCACATGGGATTGAAGGAATGGGGAAAATCCCACCAAGGACAGGCCTTACCCAACCTGCTGCTTAGCGAGGATTGTCCTGCCCCAGGGATGTGCTGAGGCCACACCTTCTGCTCTGAAATCCGGGATTTCTCACCCCCAGAGCATCGGGAAGCCCCTGCCCAGCACTGATGGACTCACTGATGGAGGTGGCACCTCCTGGTTTGTGGCCGTGGCTCACCCTGGCAAAGTGTGGGAGCTGGGGAGGAGCTCATCCGTGAACCTGCAGCATCCCACCCATCCCGGTATTCCAAGAGAAAAGGGATCTCCCTCACCAACCCTGAGCTTTCCCTGGAGTGCTCAGAGGCACCTCAGACACGCAGCCAAATGCCCAATCCCTCCCTCATCCTTTGGAATTAAGAGCAGTTTTTCCACATTTTACAGGTTTGGGAACAGCCACAGAAATGGTGGAGTCCCAGGGAATTGGATCCCTCACCTTTTACATCTTCTGGGGGATCATTTCTTCTCCACAGCTCAGCAGGAAATTATTTTTTATAAACTGTAAACAAAATGCTCAGAGAGGATAAAAATCCCCCGGGCCTGAGCCCAAGCAGGGCACCAACCATCCCTGTTTTCATTTGGGCTGCGGATAAACTCCAACCTCATTTCTTATCTGGAAAGTTGCACTAATCCACCTTGGAGCCAACAATTGCAGTGGGGTAAGACACTGGAATCAAAGGCACTCTGAGGATTTGCACCAGCTGAAACCCACGGCAGACATGAGGTAATTGCAGTGAGAAGGGAATCAAAGAAATGTCTTTTTTTTTGTGCTGACAACTTTAAAACCATGCTTCTCATGTGTGAAATGAAAGATTTGTATAATTGCTCATCCTTTGAACTTGGGTTTATTAAAACTGTGACATGCACATTAAAATGAGATTATAGAGGAAGGGAGGAGAAACACAGAGTGAGTAATTGCCACATAAAGCAGGGACTGGGGAAGGGAAACAGCCGGGGCTGGTGGCAGGGCTGCTGAGCAGGGGATGCAGGGCTGGGGTAAAGTTCCTCTGAGGGCAAAGGCAAAGAAAAAAATAAAGTTTTTTAGTGTTTTGATACCTTTTCCTGGTCTTCAAATCAAGAGTCAAACACGGTTAGAAGGGAAAAGGGATTTTACCTTGGGATTTATTTTAAGGATCCTTAGGTGCACACGTCCAGGTCGAATGCACCTCAGTGCCCCCCGCAATGCCCACCCCGATAGATCGGGTAGATCATTATAGGTGTTACTAATTAGCAGATCTATCAAAGATTCCCCAAGGAGAGGCTCGAGTGAGCCCCCCTCCCCAAGGAGCCTTCCCCTGGATGGTTCTATCTGAGTTTACAGAATGTGTTCTGGAGAGGACCTTGGGCTCTGGGACACACTGATCCCCGGCTACGAAGCTTCTAAAATGTTTAATCTCTCAGCTTGACAAACAAGGCCAAGAATGGAGGCAAAAAGCACTGAGAATACAGGAGCTGTAAAAAGGTATAAAAGGGGTTTAAAAGAAAAGGCGAAAAATCACCATGGCATCAGTTTGCTGCCCTGCCAACACCATCCCTGCAACAGGAGCCAGAGCCCAACCTGACCCCACATTCTGGGGCTGTTTGGTGCAGTTGGCTCCTGGTTACGGACCTGGCAACAGCCCACGAGGCTTCCAAGCCCCAAATTCAGGAGCAGCTGCACCTGGCCAGGGGTGTCGTGGTGACAGAGGGATGTCCCCACAGCCCAGCCCCTCATGACAGCACAGCAGGCTTGGGCTGAAAAATGTCGATATTCCCCTTTTTCAGAGCTCTGGGAATGTTCCTGGCATCTCCTGGGGAAGGAGCAGAGCTGGAAGGGCCTGAAAAGCACGGAGTGGGGCCTGTCCCAGCTCAGGAGGTTGTCTGGCCCAGGATTTGGGAAGGAGCAGAGCTCTGAGGGTCACTGGCAGTCCCTGCACCCAGACCTTCCCTCCCCCGGGCCAGCCCCGGGAGCCAGAGCTGCCATTTCCCTTGGCAAAGCCGAGGGAATCGGTGGGATGGGATTTTCCAGGCTGCGTATGGGGTTTGGACACCACGATCTTGTCAGGCTGAGCGGGAGCTGCGTGTCCCTCTCCCTCGGGCAGGAACACGGGAGTTACCCTGCTGGGCTTTGCTGAGGCCCGGCCTGGGGCACCTTCCCAGGGCAGGGAGCGGAGCTGGGGAGGGGCTGGAGAATCCTGAGGGAGCTGGGAAGGGGCTGGAGAATTCCTGAGGGAGCTGGGAAAGGGGCTGGAGCCCCGGGAGTGGCTGAGGGAGCTGGGAAAGGGGCTCAGCCTGGAGCAAAGGAGGCTCAGGGGGGACCTTGTGGCTCTGCACAACTCCCTGACAGGAGGGGGCAGCTGGGGAGGGTCAGGTTTGGGATCCCACCCAAAATCTCAAGCCTGGCCATCACAGCTGTTTCCCAACAAGGAATAAAAAGGCTAAAGGGAAATTTGGTGCCAGCAAAAGAAAACCTGCCAGGGTTATTTGGGCTTTGGGCTCTGCTGCAGCGATGTCGGTGCTGAGAGCGTTTCTACAGTGCCTGGGAAGGATGGGATGGGATGGGGTTGGTGCTGCTGCTGCTCAGGACAGGCACCCTCAGACAGCCTCTGTCACCTCGAAAATGCTGTGACAGAGGGGGATGGAGGGAGAAAAGGGGAAGAAAGTGTTTAAACTGACAAGGCCTTTCTTTAATTTTAAGTCGCTCCAAATCCCAGCTCTCTGGATTTACATGGCTTATGAACCACGCGTGCCACGGAGAGGAACAAAAGCCTTAAACGCTGGGGATGAATCCTGAGTTACCCACAGCAGGAGGAATCCTGCTGCTGGGCTGGCTGGGCTGGAGCCCCGTGGCACCTCTGAGAGCCGGGATGGGGACAGGCCAGCAGGGAAAATGGGGAGGAAAACCCGAACCCCTTCCAAGGCAGGGCAGCTGGCAGCCCTTCAGCTGAGGGATTTCTGTGTCCTCTGGGACTCGCCTCCCTCCTCTCCTGGCGCTGAGGCAGAGAGGAGCTGCAGGGATGTGCTGGGGTGGCTCTGCAGAGCCGAGGCAAAGGGAAAACAGAGGGGGCAGGGAGGGAAAGGATCCGTGGTGAAGGTGGGGCTGGTGCAGAGGTGTCAAACAGCCCCAGAGACAGGAGTGGCCCAGAAAAAGGAAGGGAGACTCAAGGGAATTCAGCCTGGAGCAGAGAAAGCTTTGAGGTGACTCCACTGCAGCCTCCCAGTGCCTGAAGGAGCCTCAGGGAAGGTGGAGAGAGACTTTGGACAAGGGATTCAGGGCCGGGACCCAGGGAATGGCTTCCCAGTGCCAGAGGGCAGGGCTGGATGGGATCTTGGGAAGGAATTGTTCCCTGGCAGGGTGGGCAGGGGCTGGCATGGAATTGCCAGAGCAGCTGGGGCTGCCCCTGGATCCCTGGCAGTGCCCAAGGCCAGGCTGGACACTGGGGCTGGAGCAGCCTGGCACAGTGGGAGGTGGAGGAAAATGAGGAAAAACTCCTTTATTTTGGGCATGACAGAGCCTTGGAAGAGGCTGCCTGGAGGAGGAGTGGAGGCTCCTGTTCTGGAGACGTCTCAGAGCCCTCCTAAGGTGGAGCTGCCTTAGCAGGGCAGGGACCAGGGGATTTCCAGCCCCATCCAGCCTGGAATTCTGTGCTGTGTGCACATTTTACACTCCACTCTCACTGATGCTGTCATTAGTGCCGTTATTTGACAGATATTTTCTTCTTCTTTAACCCTTTTGCCCTGAATGTGGACTATAAAAAGAAGCTTTGCAATTTTCTCCTTTTTTTTTCCCCATAAAATTGCTCAGAGAAGCAAAATCGTTGTTATTATGACTAAATGCTCTTGCTCTTTTTATGTTAAAAAAAAAGTAAAAAAATAAAATCTTTAACAATAGCAGGGAGGGCAAAATTACATTTCTCCGCAAAGTGGCTTTGGTGTTTTAACACGCTGATTTTCCAGGAGAAAAGCTTCAGGGATCACATCAAATGAATGTTGCCATCAGAGTAAGAGATCTGTCCTCAGATGGGGAAAATATATTTTAATTTGACAGAGGGCTCCAAGGGACTCTGACAGAAACACAGAACGCCTTTTGCTGGCAGGGGCGGTCAGGAGCTGGAGAAAACCACATTTCTGCAGGAGAACGGTGCTGGGGAGCTCTGGGCACAGCCGGGATTGGGGGAAGTGACATTTTCCTGCCAGTGAAGCTCTGGATCATCATTCCTGGCTGGAATATCCTGTTCAGACACGGGGAGCAGTAACTGGATAATCCTTTCACACAGGGATGAAGATCAGAAGCCACCACAACTTTTTGTCACCATCAGAAAGTGGTTTGGAGGTGGTTTGAGTTTGCCCCCATCCCCAGGGCCCTGCCCTGGGGCGGGTTTGGAGGTGGGGAGAGGAGAAGGATCCTCCACCTTCCCCCGTGTCCTGCTGGAAATGAAGGAGAAGGATCCTCCACCTTCCCCCGTGTCCTGCTGGAAATGAAGGAGAAGGATCCTCCGCCTTCCCCCGTGTCCTGCTGGAAATGAAGGGGAAGGATCCTCCACCTTCCCCCGTGTCCTGCTGGAAATGAAGGGGAAGGATCCTCCACCTTCCCCCGTGTCCTGCTGGAAATGAAGGGGAAGGATCCTCCACCTTCCCCCGTGTCCTGCTGGAAATGAAGGGGAAGGATCCTCCACCTTCTGCAGTGTCCTGCTGGAAATGAAGGGGAAGGATCCTCCACCTTCCCCCGTGTCCTGCTGGAAATGAAGGGGAAGGATCCTCCACCTTCTGCAGTGTCCTGCTGGAAATGAAGGGGAAGGATCCTCCGCCTTCCCCCATGTCCTGCTGGAAATGAAGGAGAAGGATCCTCCGCCTTCCCCCGTGTCCTGCTGGAAATGAAGGGGAAGGATCCTCCGCCTTCCCCCATGTCCTGCTGGAAATGAAGGAGAAGGATCCTCCGCCTTCCCCCGTGTCCTGCTGGAAATGAAGGGGAAGGATCCTCCACCTTCCCCCGTGTCCTGCTGGAAATGAAGGGGAAGGATCCTCCACCTTCCCCCGTGTCCTGCTGGAAATGAAGGGGAAGGATCCTCCGCCTTCCCCCGTGTCCTGCTGGAAATGAAGGGGAAGGATCCTCCACCTTCCCCCATGTCCTGCTGGAAATGAAGGAGAAGGATCCTCCACCTTCCCCCATGTCCTGCTGGAAATGAAGGGGAAGGATCCTCCGCCTTCCCCCGTGTCCTGCTGGAAATGAAGGAGAAGGATCCTCCACCTTCCCCCGTGTCCTGCTGGAAATGAAGGACACTTTTCCAGGCCGCTGCTGCCCTGATGACAGGGACACATCCCCTCCCTGTTTCAACAAATCTTGGGATGGAAATTCCCCTTCCAGCTGGGCCCATCCCTCTCTAGAACCGATGTTTTCTTTGTTGTTTTCCCCCAGTTTCATTTTTCCCCTGTCTCTCCTTTCCCCCCATTTTTGGTGCTTTACAGCTCATGGAGTTTGGAGAGGGAATGGAAGGAGTGTGGGTTCATTGGCTGGATGTTTTTAACAAACTTCTCCTTGGTTTGAGGAGTGCGAGGGATAAATCACAGCCTCCACTGCTGTGGGCTCTGACAGCACCCTGGAAATATTTTTAAAAAACTGAATAAAAAATTACATCTTTATCTAATGAATAAATCACCCCTGTGCATAAACAGCCCAGGCAGGTCCTCACCATGGCAATGCAGGAATATTTACAGTACCTGGGCCAGAAAATCACAGCCTGATCCTAGATCCTTAAATCACACCCTGATCACCAAATCCTTAAATCACAGCCTGATCCCTGAATTCTTAAATCACAGACTGATCCCAAATCCTTAAATCACAGCCTGATTCCTGAATCCTGATCTGGCAGCCCCGGAGCAGGGATGAGAGAACAGCAAATGTTTCACACAGAAGCTCAACGGCATCGCTGGGACTTCGTGGACTTTGGTGCATCTGGACCAGGCCAGTTTGGGAAAATGGAGATCTCTGACACTTCCAGGCAGAACCTTCCAGGCTGAGCCTTCCCTCCAGGGTTGGAGGGACCTTAAATCCCACCCAGTGCCACCCCTGCCATGGGCAGGGACACCTCCCACTGTGCCAGGCTGCTCCAGCCCCAATGTCCAGCCTGGCCTTGGGCACTGCCAGGGATCCAGGGGCAGCCCCAGCTGCTCTGGCAATTCCATGCCAGCCCCTGCCCACCCTGCCAGGGAACAATTCCTTCCCCAGATCCCACCCAGCCCTGCCCTCTGGCACTGGGAAGCCATTGCCTGGGTCCTGGCCCTGAATCCCTTGTCCATGATTCCTACCAGCTCAGTCCAGCCTGGGAGCAGCACGGGCTCGTCCCAGAGGAGGAGGAATTCACCATTATTGAGGAGTGGGGCCTTGGAGAAGGGAAGGGAAGAGCCAGGAGGAGCTGCTGTGATCGGCTCGATGAAGAAGGTGCAGCCCCAGACAGAAGAGCGGCCGCAGGTCCCATTCCACGCTCGCCAGGAGCGAAGCAGGAAGAGAAGAGGGGTTGGTGAGGGCTGAGGGGGATGTGAGAGCTCGGGGAGAGGCCCCAGCCCTCCCTGTGGGAGGTTATCCCGCCAGCCTGGCGTCTCTTCAGCCGGGACGAAAGAGAGAGCTCCGCATCCGCGCCTGCCCCGTTATCCCGCTGAATTCCCGAGCGGAAACGCGTGAAATGTGAAGTGAGAGTTCAGGCAACTGAGCGAGCCTCTAGAATGTGTGCTGGGCAATAATTAGCTAATTAACAGTCCTCTGCTTGGCTGCAGAGGAATGTGCCATCCATTTCCCCTGGAATGTGGAGCAATGAACCTGTAAAGGATTCGGAACCCTCCCATCACTGTCAGGCCCAGGTGAGTGAGGATGAGCTGGCTCAGAGCTGAGAGGTCATCCCAGACCTTAGAGGTGACCTGAGAGGTCTTCTCCAGCCTAAAAGAGTCTGGGATTCTCTGAACGAGGTCTTCAGGCCATATAAAAGGGCTTTTCTGTCTGTGTCCAAGTGTCCAGGGCCAGGCTGGATGGGGCCTGGAGCAGCCTGGGACAGGGGAAGGTGTCCCTGGACTGGGTGGGCTTTAGGGTCCCTTCCAACCCCAACCATCCTGGGACTCCCTGACTCCCTGGCAGCATCCAGGTCCTGTGGATAGGATTATCTCTGTGCATTGTGGGGTCTGTAAACACGGATCAGTGCTTCCCTATAAATCAGAAAATCATGGATCATCCCAGAACAGCCCCCTGTAATATCAGTGACAGCGAACTGGTGCTCCCACCCCTCCCCTCACGTTCGTCACTGCTGTGGCACCGCGGCACCGGTGACAAAGCCCTCGGTTCCTGCTGCTGCTCCCCACCTCCCCCCGGGCCTTCCAGCAAAGCCTTGGGAATGATTAATTAAAGGGGAAAAACAAAAGACAGCGACTTAATTCAGAGGCACAACAGCTTTAGCAATGGAGTCCTGTTATTTGTCTGGTTTTTAATGGAGCTCTTGCAGAAACGCTTCATTTTCATACGAATGCAGCAGGGAAACGTCCCCGCTTGTGCCACTGGGACCGGGATAATTAATGGATCTAATGGGAAAGTTTAAGGTTCATTAGGTTTGGAATTTCGGCAGGTTTTTAATCAAGCATGTTCCAGCAAATCATTAAGAGCTAAACACAATTTGTAAAATCGCGCCGTGCTGGCAGCTGGCTGAGGGCACAGCCGGTGGCACCTCTGCCGCCTGTCACATCAGGCAGGGCAGCCGCAGGTGGCACAGCCCGATCCCGGCCTTTGGCAGGGAGCAGAGGGGCTGGGAAGGGGTCGATTTTGCCAATAATGGTGGCAATTAAGGGACAGCCGAGTCAAAGTCAGCGGTGTCAGGTGATGTCCCCTCCCCGCCATCAGCGTGTCACTCATCAAGGTGTTAATTATGGTACAACGGGCCTGTGGCAGCTCAGGCCATGCTGGGAGATTCCCAATTTAAAGGGTCCCAGGAATCCCCGATCCCAGCAGGAGGGAGAGGCTGAGCAGGGACTGCTGTCCCCACCCAGAGCCCGGCAATGAGGCACCCAGGACCCCCGGTGGCTCCTCAGACACAGCACGGTGCCATCGGCGGGGCCAGCGTGTCACCAGCTGAAGGCTTCGGGTCATTCCTCATTCATAAATGCCTGGGATCCCAAAGAAAAGGGCTCTGGGAGCCGCTGTGCCAGCCCGGCGTGGCACTGAGGGGGACTCTGAAGGAAGTTTGGGGCCGGATACAAACCCACAGCTCCCACAGGATCCTGAAGGCACAAACAGTGAGGAATTCTGTCTCCTGAAAGCCTGTGGGCATGTGGGGAACCTTCAGCAGAGCCCTGATGAACCACGCTTCCCTCCCAGTTCCAGCCATCCCTCCCTGTGTTCTCTGCTTGTTTTCCTCAAGCTTCCTTTAAGCTTACAAGGTTTTCTTCCCTATTTTCTCGTCCCTTTTCTCTTTTCTTTAGATGAAGAAACGCTGGGCCAGCAGGATTTCCCACGTTTCAGGTAAGTCCAGGTAACAATCACGGACACAGCGTGGCTGAGAGCTCAGCTGGGCAAGAGCAGGAGCCCAAGCCCTGTGCAGCGTGAGAGGCAATCAGTGCTGGGTCATTAATTAACCCCCAGCTCCCCATTCCTACTCTGCTCCAAGAGAGAGGCTCCAGCCCTCAGACACTGCTCCGTCTTTCTGGGATCCAAAATGCGGGAGCAGAGGCTCCCCTGCCCAGCAGGAAAGTGCTGCCGGAGGTTGGTTCGTGTGCTCTGAGCGTTCACAGAGAGGGAAGGGCGGAGCTGATGGGCTGGGAGGGAGCCTGGGGCTGCCCCTGCATCCCTGGAAGTGCCCGAGGCAGGGCTGGAGCACCGCGGGATGGTGGGAGGTGTCCCTGCCCATGGCAGGGGGAATGGGATGAGTTTGAATTTCCCTTCCTTCCCCTGGCAAACGGTGAGGATTTGGCGGATGCCCTCCGGCGCTGGTTTTCATCCTGCACCCTCGCGTTTCCAGCCCTGCCGCGATCCCTCAGGCAGCGCTGCCCGGCAGATGTCAGCTTTCACTCAAACTTTGCCAACAGCATCTGATCTGTATTTTATCAATTTGCTTTATCCTGCACGTGTTGTCATCCATCTGCTGGAACCTGGGATCAGAGCTCGAGTTCAGCTCCAAATCTGATTGCCCCAGTCCCTTCTGGCACTGGAATTTCTGGGACAATTAACCAGGCTCGACAGAGAACCTCTTCTCGTGCCAAGCTTTAATGCTGAGCAGCAATATTTGGGTTTATAAACCAGCAATTATAACGGGAGGGGAGTGCTGAACATCAGCATTTGGGTTTATCCCAGCTGGATGCCAGTGGGGCGTCTTCATTCCCCACCTCGAGCATTTCATCTTCCCACGGAAGAGGGAAAAAAGAGATTAAAAAGAAACATTTTTGCAAGCTCTGCTGAGAAGGAAAAGGCTTTTATTCTTCTTTGCTCCCCTGCTTCTGAACCCAGATCTCCCCAAAAGCTCTGTGTGGCCCTGACACCCTCCTGGAGGTGCCTTTTAAATTGCGTTCCTTTCATGTCCCACTGAACCAAACATCTCTGGCCTTGTTTCTGTCACAGGAGATGTGAATTCCCAGGGATTTGTTGTGGCAGTGACCACCCAGGTGACACTGAGGAGGCAGCTGAGTTTACTCCTGCTTTGAAGACCTTTCATGTGTTCCTTTAATGCTCCAAAACGTCACAAAATGGGTTCAATCCCTATTTTTAAATATACCTGAACAAATCCCCCTCTGCTTTTGGGGTTTGCAGCTCTCCATGGAAGGCCCAGCCCTGGCTCTGGCTCCTCCTGACTGCGGAGTGAGGATGCTTTGATGACTCGGTGTTTTCCAGGAGCCAGGAATTTGCTCCACCACCTGTTGGAAGTGGGGCAGGGAGTGGTCACTTTTAAGGGATGTGACTTTTCCAGCCGTGCTCATTCCATCACTGTGATCATTCCACAGCTTTAGGAGTGTTAAAACCCAACTTTACACATCTTTGGAGCTTCTACAAATGGTCTCGTGTCTGACTGTAATAAAAGCACATCCTCTGCCCCAAAAGTTCATGGCCTTGGTCATTTTCACAGCTTCTTGTTTATTTTCTGCTGGTTTAAGTCACTCTCAAGTCTCAGCTTTGTCTTGAGTGCCATCACAAATGTCATTAAACATCCCTCCCTCAGACAAATTCCACATTCACCCTCCTCCTCCCCACAGCACCTTCTCAAAAACGTGAATATCAGCAGTGATTTAGGGGTAATTTCACCGGTTTTGACACCGTGTTGAGCATCTGCTCTTTGATGTGCACTTCAGCAGCAGGGAAATTTAACTTTAACAGTCTCTGTAGCATTTCCAATTACTTTTGATTATGAAATTGGGGGGAATTCAGTGAACTTTGCCAACCTGCTTTTGATGGGTTTCACGGCTTTTATATTTCTGTAAATGGGGAGGTTTGTGGGAGGAAAAGATCTGATTCCTGATGGGGCACAGATCAGGCAGCGGGAATGATGTCATTTGTCCCGACACAATGGCTGCTCCCTCTCTAATTGCATGGAATCAACCTCCCTGATGATAAAACACTTTCTTTGACACCGAGCACACACAAAACCCGGAACTTTCCACAGCCATCCCAGGAAAGGAGATGAAAACACTCAATGGCGGGAGCAGGGAAGAGAGCGATGGCTCACTCCGAGGGTTACTCCTCTGCTCTCCTGTGGGACAAGGGTAAAAATCGGAATTAGACACAATAAAGGCCTAAAGGAGCCCCATGAACAGCGCCTGACCCGAGGCAGCTCCGGGTCCTGTGCCCTGGGAATGTGGCTGGAGCTGCTGTGGGGGGCAGTGAGGGGATGGGTCACAGCCACGGGACAGGGACAGTGTCCCTGAGCCAGGGCCGGCCGGGGGGCACCCAGGGAGCTCATTTTGGCACAAATGGGCCTTCTCTCGGTGACTGCTCACAGCTGTTTTCTATTTATCTCCCTCCCAGGGGGGGAATGGGACAACGGAGCTCTTCCAGAGGCTCCAAAGGGGATGTGAGAATGTCAGGACAAGCTGGAAACACCTCACAGCCAGGCCAGGGATCAAAATGGGCTGTTCTGACTGTCAGGACAGGCTGGAAACACCCAGAGCTCCAAACGTGCTGTTCTGGCTGTCAGGACAAGCTGAAGTCCCCCCACAGCCAGGCCAAGCCTCAAAGGGCCTTGGCCCTACACAGGGGTGTTCCAGCACCCCCAAGTTCCTGCAGGAGCTCCTTTTCCCAGCAGTCCAGCCCAAAAAGTGGGATAATCCAGGGAAAGCAACAGGAATTCCTCGCTCCTGGCCTGTCAGGGCAGCACGGTGTCCACAGGGCAAACCCCAAAGCAAAGGCTCGTGAAAGAACCTCCGTGGGGTGTGTGAGACGCAGGGAGCTCCTGGCCCCAGCAGCAAAGCCTCAGCTGCAGAGATTGCTGCCCCGAGAGGCTGGGACTGCTCCCAGATGTGTCCCTGTCACCTCCTGCACACATTGGTTACACCCAATTTCCCAGGTCTAGTTTGGAATCCGAAACTCTCCAGATGCTGAAGCGGGAAGGAAGATCCTGGCTCTTTTCTCTTCACATTTCACCCCAAAACTCCGCATTTCCCTCCCTTTAGGATCCTTCCGTTACCTCCCCTACTTAAACAAACACAGCATTATTGTCCTGTAGGGGTCGGGAGCTGCTGTGTGAAATAGGAATTGTCGTGTGCAGTGGCACATGTCTGCTGCAATTCCAGTGCTTCTCACCCTCCTGGGCATAATTACCAGGAAGAATGAAAAAAAGGTTCCTTGGAAGCTCGGCACAATTCACGCCCCGAGCCCCTCCTGGTGCAAATGAAAGCAATTTCATTGCTGTTCCACTTCTGATCAGCGCGCAGCAAATCAAATATCAATCAGCCAAAGCTTGGGTGATCCAGGAGCTGATTCCAGAGTGACACTGCCTCGGTAATGAGCCCCTGTGTGGCACAGAGGAATGGGAGTTATTGAATTCCAGGAACAGGCAATTTGTACCCTCTCAGAGCCGCTCCAGTCTCGTGTCGCTCTGTCACTGCTGAGTGCCACTGACTGGCACGGGGAGCCGGGCTCGGCGCAGTTTGTTCCCCCTGGTTATCTCCGATCCCCGGGGGCTGCGAGCACAGAATGTGACAGGCCAAACCTGCAGAGATATCCTGGAGCCTGGGCAGGATCCTGGCGGGGGACACAGCCTGGCAGTGCCACATCAGTGCTGCCACTTGGGAGCTGCTGCACAGCCCAGGGCCTGCCAGGGCAGAGATCCCTTCATGGGGATCACAGGCACCGGCTGGTTCAGTCAGGGACCGGCAGCTCTGAGTGCTGGCTCGGTGGTCAAAGGACCAATCTGACACCAAAATAGAAAAAAACCTGCCCAGAGACGTTTGCTGCTCGTTACTTTTCCATCGGCTCGGCCACTTGGCTGCTCTGGGTGACCAGGGCTGGGAACGAGGAGAGGGCCCACGGTGAGCGAGGGCAGAACCTGGGGCTGCTTGTGCAGATCTCTGTCAGTGGCACCACGACTGCAGCCTGAGGGCACAAAAGCTGCTCTGGGCTGGGCTGGGCCTGGTGTCACCCGCTGTCACCCTCCTTTGGCCCTTTGTGCCACCTCAGCCCCTGTCCTGTGCTGCTCAGAGACGTCGCCTTCATCCCCTGGTACCTTCCTGGGATGCCTCTGGGTCCCCAGGGCATGGTGTCCTCCCCTCGGGTCCGTGCAGGGCCACGGGAGCAGGGTGACGGCAGCAGAGGAGCAGCTCTCTCCCACCACTGCGCTTCCGAAAGAAAAGGGGGATTTTGCCACTCCCTGTTCCAATTCCCACTCACATTTGTTTGTTTAATTCCCCCTGTACCTATTCTGATTACTCTGATGTGATTCTTCCTACCTTTCCTTCCAGAAATGCTGGAAGCTGCCGCGTGTCACCCAGAGCGGTCACCCTCTGTCCCCAGCAGCTCAGAGCACTGGCAGTGACACCCGAACTCGCCCCCATCCCCTTCTCCTGCCGCGCCCCAGCTGCAGATCCTGACATCAGTGATTTGGGGGACAAACGAGGGGATCCCCGAGTTCCCAGCTGCCCATGAGAGCAGCTGGATGCACCCGTGGAGCTGCCAGAACACGGCTGGGGTGGCCCAGGGGAAGGAATAAAGATTTATTACGGGAAGCCCTGCAGTTGTTGTGATCCTTGTGTTGTCTCCATGTCACTGATAACCCACCCCAACAGGATGCTCCAGGTGTGCTTGGAGCCAGCATTCCATGTGTGACCCTCAGGTCTTCCCAAATTCTGTTGCCCCAAGGAGCTGAGGAAGTTTATTGAACAACCTGTCCTTAACACTGATGCTTTCTTTCCCACTCTTTTCCCTCCCTGCTCTTTTAAAAATCTCTTTAGTGATTTAAAACTCAGGACCGTTTTTCTCTTCTTATCAGGTTTTTCACTTTAACCTCTCTGCTGTTCCCCTCTGAAGCAGATCAGAGCTTATCAAAGCTCAGATCTCCTCTCTGGGAGGATGGGCTTGTATTTACAGCCAGTGGGCCAAAGCTGAGAGCTGAAAATGCCGTTTTTCTGAGCTGATCAACCAGTCCTGAGAGCCTGAGAGCTGCTGGGGGGAATCCAGCCGGGCAGGGCACAGCCAGGGGACACAGAGGGACACAGGGAAGCCACTCACAGGGACAGGGATGTGAGAGGTCACCTCTCACATCCCCCTTTTTGTGCTATCCCAGGGCACCCCCTACAAACTCTGTTCTCAGAGCAGGACTGGAGCAGAAATCCCAGAAACCTTCCCTGGGAATTATCTCCCAGTGTTTTCTATTTAGAAACTTCAGGTGAAGTTTTAGTTGAGCTGCAGGATTTTGACAGAATTCCCAGCGAGGGCAGCTCCAGCCGCAGCTGTTTCAGATCATTTCCGTGAGGTGCTGGTACAGCTGAGGGGTCAATCCTGGATAACCGGGAAAGGAAAACCCCAGGTCTGGAACACCCGAAATCCTCAGCCAAGGCAGAGTGGGGGCCGTTCTCAGAGGACAGAAAAGACCTTGGCTGCCCCGGGCGAACACAGCCCGGGAAATGCCGCGAGTGAAGGGCTCGAGGTGCTGTCCCAGCTCCTGTGCACATCCGTGATTTCCACAGGAGCTGCTGCTGCTTCCAGCACAAACCAACCCCACAGGGCTCCAGGGCCTCATTCCCAGCACGCCCTGGCCTCTCCGGGAAGCTCCCGGTTCCCCACAGAGCCCAGCTGGGATGTGCCAGGATGCTCCCGTCTCCGCCTGACAGCTCCTGCCTGGCTTTGGCCATTTGCTGCTGGTTCAGGTGCACTTGGCAGGTTTGCTCCTCTTTGAGTGTCCCCAGCTCCGGTGCTCCCAACGCAGATTGAGATGAGGCAGATTTACATCATTCCAGGCCTGCAATCGATTTTCCTCCGCCGTGATTTGTGGCTCCCCTGCAGCTGCACCTGCCTGACAGAGATCTGGGGTTAACTACATCCTTTCACAGGCTCACAACCTCCTCTCGGTGCAGAGGTCTCAGCCAGCCTCTGGTTCACAGCACAAATCATTATTTTCAGCTGCTTTGTCATTTTGTAGCTCGATGTCTGAGAGTTCCGGCCGCCCCAGCGAAGCTGCCATTCCAGCAGGCTGCCCGTGGATCCATCCAGCGGCTCCGTGCAGCCAGGGAATTTTGCTGACATCGTCCCCCTCTCGCTCTGGATGATTGGCACTGCAGAGCTGCCTTTTGGAAATGCACACAAGTGGAGCTGATTTTCAGGCTTGGCTGGAGAATCTACATCCCGAGTTGGGGTTTTTTTGGGGTTTTTTGTTTTGGTTGTTTCAGTGTTTTAACATCCCGCAATTAACATGGAAAATCTCTTTTGAAGAGCTTTTGTCTGGGAGACAGATTAAATAGGAGCAGACACGTCCTAAGCACTGCAGGAGCAGCCTCTGTGGAGGATTCAAGGATGAAGAATAAGAAAAGGTCAGATTTCTGCTGGGGCTGCAATCAGTGCGAGTGTTCCCTTGAAGACTGAATTATTAAAGGTCCTTTGGCATCTAATGAAGTCAAATTATTTCACAGAATCCTGTCCTGTGTCTGAGGCATGTCCAGCCCTTCACAAACTGGATGGCTCAGGAAATGTGCCCTTTGTGAGAGGTTCCTGTGTCCAGCAGCTCGGGGATGCAGCCCCAGGCAGCGGCTGATTCCCAGGAATCCTGAGCGAGGACAGGTCCGGCTCCCTGAGCAGAGTGGTGCTGATGGATTTCCCCTTTTCCACCTGGAATGTGGGAGATTTGCTTCCAAAATTCAGTGTGTGAGCACAGCCAGGCGCCCAGGGCCAGAGCACAGGGTTCCAGAGCTGAATTATCCCACCTGGATCTGCTTCCCAAACTGGCAGCTCCTCCCATCAGCCCTGGTGCTTTCTGTCCCACTTTTACCCCTTCCAACCTCTCCTTTTCCATCTCTGGCGTTGCCCTGTGGGTGTTACAGGAGGAACTGTTGGATCCTCACGTCATTCATAGTTTTCAGAGCTGGGGAGCTGGGATTTGATTGACTTTGGGGCACACCAGCCTGCAAATGGGTATAAAACCCCACACTGGTTTGGGTGGGAGGGACCTTAAAGCCCATCCAGAGCCACCCCTGCCCTGGGCAGGGACACCTCCCACTGTCCCAGCCTGGCCTGGGACACTGCCAGGGATGGGCAAAATGGGCAAACTGGTCCGCCAAGGCTGGCAGGAACACCTGCAGGGCACAGCGTGCCCAAAGACAGGGCACCCTCACTTCTGGAAGGTAAGTGCAGAGCACTAAAATCCAGCCAAGTAAAAAGATCCATGCGGAAATTCCTCCTGATGCCCAGCCTGACCCTCCCCTGGCACAGCTTGAGGCCATTTCCCCTTGTCCTGTCACTGATTTCCTGGGAAAAGAGGCCAAACCCCACCTTGCTGAAGCCCCTCGGGTTGCTGGGTCCTTATTCCTGCTCCAGGAGGCCACGTCCAGCCCACGTCACTGTCACTGAGCCCAGCTTCACGGGCACAGCGGCACAAACAGCTCTGCTCCGATTCTCTCGTGCCAGGGCAGAACCAAAGCTGGCAGGGCCCCTCTGCCGCCCGCCGGGCTCGGCTCCTCTGCAGCGAGCGGGGCCGCTCGAGATGAGCGGGGATTGCTTCCCTCCCTGTCATGATCCACTAATGCAAGCGGGGGTCGTGATGGTTCGTTTATCGATCTCAGAGTGTAAAAGAACACAAGAGATTTCAGTTTTAATCAAAACAGTGCACCTTTATTAAGTGCCCACAACACAGTAATGCAATAGAAGAGAGTAAGAGAGAGAGAGAGAGAGAGAGAAACAAAGTAGAGAGGGGAAAAAAGAGGGGCAATAGCTACCAACAGATGAGACGAAGTCCTCGTGGTCTTCCGCCAATAGATTCGTCTTCTTTCCGTGGGGAGATCTCCGACTTGGTTATTTCAGAAAGTCCCTTTATAGTCCTTTTCAGAAGCGAGGGGCAACTGGCCAAGAGGTGGGGAAATCTACAGCCGTTGTTATGAGGCCCGTTGCTTTGGGAAACAGGTACAGGACAGACGTACAGGTGTACAGGTCATTCCTTTGCGCTTCAGTGCAGTCCTTCCCGCCTGGGCAGCAAGAACGGCGCAGTCCACTGTGACCTGCACAAATTCCCTCAGGAATGCGTACCAGTTCCCAGCGGGCACACCTGCAGGCAACAGTTGGCAGACATCCCACCTTAGGCAGGTCGGAACTCCTGTGTTCAGTCTCTGTCCTTGGCGATGATCGTGAGGCAGATGAGGGATCTTTGGACCGTCTCTTACACTCCCTCCCCTCCCAATTCCCCCTTTGCTCACACAAATCATTTCCCATGACCAGGGGTTTTCTCCAGAGCAGGAATCCCTATCTCTCCTCAAGAACCAGAACTTTCTAAGGACAGAAAGAGGTGAAGTTCCCCCCAAAAGCTCCCTCAGCTTTGGGTGCCACCCTCACCCCAGCCTGGACTGGGGCCAATCTCTCTGGTTTTGCTCCAAGGCAGAGTGGAGCGGGGGGAAGAGCAAACTGAATTTGACAAACGGTGTTCTTAATCAATTTACATCCAATTAGGATTAATTAACTGCTGGCTGAAGTATCACCCCATGTAATTATGTATCACAATAAATAATCCCGGGCTGCTGGGGGGAGGCAGAGCAGGGAAACTCCTCCAGTTGTAGTGGGATGGTCCTTACACACCCTAAATCCAGCTCCCAGCACGGATCCAACCCTTCCCTGTCCCTCTTTTCCCCAAAAAGGGAATGTTTGCACCGAATCCTTGCCCTCGGTGAGATCATCAGGTTGGCATTGCAGGACTGGGGAGGCTCAGGGAATGCCCAGGTGGCCACCAGCCCCTGGGAGGACTCCCCAGTCTGGGATTTCAGATTTTCTCTGCTCTTTTGAGACATGTGGAGCCTTTCCCCACGGCAGGCCAGGGCAAGCTGAGGGGGAGAAGTGCAGCCAGAAGAGCGAATCCTTTTAAATTTATTTTTTAATGTGGCAGCAAAGGCGTAACCAAAATTTCACAGGGGACAAACAATGGCCAGGAGGTCCAAGGTGAGGTGAGCAGGGCTCCAGTCTGGGAGGTGTTAAGGACGATACAAACAGGACAACAAAACCACAAAAAACGGGGAAAAAAGGCTCCTTTTAGGAGAAGGAAAGCAGGAAAGGAAACACAGTCTCAGGCTGGCTCCCCAGCAAGCTCCAGCCCTTTGCTCTGCACTTCCCTGCTTGATCCTCCCTGTTCTCTGAGCAAATTCAGTGTGACACTCACAGAGAGGCCGCTCGTGCAAAATGGGCAGATTCTTGTCAGGTTGTATAAACGGATTAGCCAAAGTGACACCATGTGGGAGGCAGAACCATCTGAGGAGGAACAAAATCACCTCTCCCTCACAAGGTCTGGGTTTCACCTTCCATTCCAATTCCATTGGAAGTGGCACTGAGGGTAATGGACTTGGTGAGATGTTAAATGGAAGAGCACAGGCGGGATAAATAATCTGCGAGCGCTGGTGGTGTCAGCAGAGCAGGAAGAGCCCAGGGCTGGGAGAGGCTGCAGGATTGCTGCGGGTGCAGAGGTTAAAAAGTGCTTTCTAATAACCCCAAAATGCGAGTTGGAGCCATACTTCGAGTGCCTGCTAAGAGATGAGCCCAGCTGAGGCTATTTTAGTGTTGGAAAGGTAAAACTGCGCAGGTGTGACCCCAGAATTGCTCTGTGGCTGCTGAGCTGCTGGTGAGGGGCTGGGATCTGGTCCCAGGTGGAACTGAGGGGGGACACAGGAGGAACCAGGGTGAGGTTCATTCCCACAGAGCCCATTCCTCGTGCCCTGTCAGGCCGGGATGGATTCCTGTCTGTCCTGGACCGACTCTCATTGGCCTCTGAGCCCCTGTGGCCTGCCAGGGATGGGGACTGGGGGTGCCCCTTGCCAGGAGCAGACGGCTCCCGCCGCGTGTGCTGATGATATCCAGGGTTTTCCTGCTGTCTCCAAGCTGCATCTCCTGGGTTAGGGAGTTTGGAAAACGCTCTGAAGCTCAGGGTGGGATTCCTGGGGCTGTGCAAAGCCAGGGGTTGGGCTTGGTGATCCTCGTGGATCCCTTCTAGCCCAGGATATTCCACAGTTCTGTGAGTTTTCCACTCCCAGCCCCAGCAATTCCCGGTTATCCAAGGGGTGAAGGTGACAGCCTCAGGCTGGCCATGCCCTGTGACCCTCTGGCTTCAGGGACAGGGGGAGGGACAGGATCTGCTCCATCCCCCCCGACTCCACCAGCAGCTCCAGGGCTCTGATCAGCAGAGCTTCCCTCCCCGGGAATCACGTTGTTGTTATTCAGAATGATCCTTGTTCTGAACGCCCAGCCCCGTCCCTTCTGCGAGCACCCCACGGAAGGCGGAAACGCAGCCTGGAATATTTCTGTATCCGAGTGTCCTGAAGAGGAACGTGTTTATATCCCAGTGCCTGTGGCTGGGGAACCTGCCCGGCCCAGCCCATCTCCCGGCTGCCATTTAATGCCTCCCCAACCCGCGTTTAAACAGAGCTGGGATCGCCCCCCGCCCTCCAGACGGAGAGGATTTCCCCTGCTCCGGCCGGGAGCACTCGAGGCCGAGGAGGGAGAGCAGCGGGGTCCCGCGGCCGCGCTGACCTCGAGCTGGGGGAGGAGGTTTCCATCGAGCCCCAGCTCCTCTCGCCCTCTGCTCGGCTCCAGCTGCCCTCCCCTGCCCCCGCAGCATCCCTGCCCGCCGGGAGCCGGGCACTCCGCTCCCCTCCGGGTGTGCGGCACGGTGTCCCCGCCGTTTGGTGTCGGGGCAGCCCGTGCCTCTCCAGGCTGGAATTCCAAGCGCTCCTGCCAGGAGCAGTTTCCCGGGAGCGCAGGCACAGCTGACTGCTGCCACCGCAAGGCTGCAGCCATTCCTGATCCCGAGCATTCCATCATCCTCTGGCAGGTGAAGGGATGCAAAAGCATCTCCCAGCCCTCATCTGACCCACAGGACAAGGCCACAGAAACATTCCTTCCAAAATCCGGGGCAAATCCTGCCGGATCAAGGCTCCTCTTGCTGGAGGGCTCTCCCAGCTCCTGGAATGCTGGAGAGGAGCTCGGTGGGATGATTCCTTCCCCACTCATCTTTGGACTTCCCTGCTCCACACGGGAGCCCAGTGCCAGGCCTGAGGTGGGAACTCAGTGCCCCAAATGCTCTGGGAAATGTGGTCTTGGGTCTTCCATTTGCTGACTGTATGACCTACAAATTATCTCAAATTATCTTTTATTTCCTTTTTTAAATGTTTATTTCTACAGCAACACCACTCCCTGTCCTCATTCCACTCTTTAAACCGTGGGGGATCATCACCAGGGCACCACACTGGGAATTCTCCTGTCCTGGGGATGGAGGCCCCTCCAGGCTCCAGGGAAAGTTTTCCTCTGGCAACAAGGGGCTGGCAACCCCATCCAGGCAGAGAGGGGCCAGATCCCCCCAGGAATAAATCCTTGGAGCTCTGGGAGCTCAGCAGAGCTGCACCAGCAGCACGGGCCAGGGGATGAGCCCAGCACAAACCCAGATGTGGAATTTGCCCTTTCCCAGCTCCTGCCATCCAGATCTCCGCAGTGCCTGCGGTCCCTGGAGCCCAGGGGAGGCTTTAAATCCACAATCTCTGTATTAAAGCCTCTGCTGGAGAGACATTTGTCCTCTAACAGCATCATCAGCTGCTCAGGAGACAGAGAGAGCCAAAGCTTTCTCACCTCGTGGTTGCTCTGTTAGCGCTGGTGGGAGTTGTTCATCTTGGCCCGGCTCCCTGGCAGGTGTGAAATGAAAATGTGTGCAGGGTCCTTTTCCGGAGGTGAATTACCCCCATCCTTCAACCAAAATAATCAGAAAGGACCTTCTGAACCAGTCCCTGGCAATCACAGGAAGAGGAAGCTAAAAATTCCACTCAGCTCGCCCTCACATCATCACTGCCCTGAATTAAGATGAAATTCCTTCATGTCCCAAGGCCAGGAGCTGTTCAGACTCCAGCGGGCCGTGGCAGGAGGGCAGGGAAGCCTGGCTGCATTTTCCCTGCTCTGGTGGGTACCTGTGGAAGGAAATGGATGCAGCCCCACACCAGCACTGGGCTGGGGCTCTGCAGAGTGAATTTTCCTGATCCATCTGCAGCTCGATTCCCTGGAATCACTCCCTGTTCCAGCCCTGGGGATGCTCCAAGGCCGCCCTTTATTCCCTCCATACTGCCAGGCTCTGCTTCCAGCAGGGCAGGAATTGGCTGTGAGTGTGGAATGGGGGGTCCTGGCTGCTCCCAGGGCTGTCCTGGCTGCAGAGGATGGGCAGGGATGCACAAACAAGGCTGGCATTTTCCCCTGGCACATCCGTGGGCTCTGTGTTGTTCCCAGGGCCGGAGAGGCAGCGTTTGCTTTGCCCATCCTGTGGCTGCCACAGCCCCGAGCCCAGCAGCAGCCCCAGGGTGGCTGTGAAGGAGGGGAGATTTATCTCCCTTCTCAACCCAGAACCTCCTCCATATCCTAGGAATGAGACAGGAACCTGTGCTTGGAATGCACCAGGAATCCTTCCCATGCCAGGCCTGGGGTCGAACACCAGCAGCACCAAATCCCCTCAGTGGGAACTTCTCCCAAACTTCCCACAGCCAGCTGCTGCTGCTGATCCAAAGGAACAATTCCTGCCCTCCCAGCAGACTGCAAACCTGTTTGCCCGAATTCCACATTTACTGAGCATCTCCGCTCCTTTTTCAGAAAGAAAAACATTTCCTCTCCTCTGGGCAGCAGAGAGAGAAAAGCTGTCACATGTGAGGAGCTGCAGCCGTCGTCCAAGGAGCTCCTGATTCCTGCTTGGAGCTCCCCGGGTGGCTTTGGGCAAATCCCACTGCCCAAGGAGCTCCTGATTCCTTCTTGGCTCCACTTTTCCCCCTCAGCTTGCCCTGGCCTGCCGTGGGGAAAGGCTCCACACATCTCAAAAGAGCAGAGAAAATCCGAGATCCCAGACTGGGGAGTCCTCCCAGGGCCTGGTGGCCACCTGGGCATTCCCTGAGCCTCCCCAGTCCTGCAATGCCAACCTGATGATCTCACCGAGGGCAAGGATTTGGGTGACTTTGGGCAGATCCTGGTGTCCCTGCACGGTCCCAGTTTAGCAGAACACGAAATCCCTGCTTCTGTCCCAGGGAGTTTCAGTGCTGAGCTCCCTCCCAGCCCCTCTGCTGCAGTGTCCCCTCACAGCACGGGGACAGCGGGGCCAAAGAACCCGCAGGACTTCCAGATTAACGTTTCCCTGAGGATAAAACACCCACATCAACCTGGATCCGGCTGGGATTGCTTCAAAGGGAAAGGTGAAACTCTGGAAGTATTCCTGCAAGTCCTGGCAGCCTGATGGCAGCCCCAGTCAGAGATCAGGGGAGCCTTCAGAGCTCTCGGAGCAGCAAAAACCCCAAAATGTGTGCACAGGGTTGGGCCCGCTAGTGCAGACCAGGAGTCCATTAGCAGAAATCCCAGCTGTCCTCAGGGGGGGAGAATAACTGAGCCAGCATTCCTGGAAATCTGTGGGAACCCCCAAACTGCTCCACACGGACCTGGATTTGGGATTTGGGCTTGGAGCTGCATTTGGGATTTGGGCTTGGCTCTGCCAGGAGCAAACCCAGCTCCCAAGAGGGGGTGTCCCACTGGCCAGGCCGGGCAGATCCTGCAGGAACACACTGCCCAGGATTTGGGCTGGACAGGGGAATGGATCCCAGGGAACAGGGACAGGAGGAGAGGGAGCAGCCTCA
Source organism: Corvus hawaiiensis (assembly GCF_020740725.1). Classification (NCBI taxonomy): domain Eukaryota; kingdom Metazoa; phylum Chordata; class Aves; order Passeriformes; family Corvidae; genus Corvus; species Corvus hawaiiensis. Next base: position 753,170 of record NC_063235.1, read on the forward strand.
GGCTGGGCCAGGGGAGGCTCAGGGTGGGCAGCAGCAGGAATTTCCCCATGGAAAGGGTGCTCAGGGATTGGAAGTACCCAGGGGGGTGTGGAGTGCCCATCCCTGGAGGTGCCCAAGGAATTCCTGGAGGTGGCACTGAGTGCTCTGGGCTGGATCAGTCGCAGCTTGGATTTGATGATCCTGGAGCTCTTTTCCAGCCTAAACAATTCCATGATTCTGTGCCTTCCACATCTCCCTCTTAACCAAACACCCCTGGGTGTCTCTTTGGGTTTTCATCTCGTTTTCCAGAGTTCCTGACCAAGCCACGGATCTGTCCCTTCAGCCCACACGGAGCTAACCTGAGCCTCGCCATGCATCCAATCCCGCAGCATACGGAGAGACAATTCCAGGCCATCTGGATGCTCAGCACCATCAGGTGCTGCGCTCCTTACACCTGTTGGGAAGCAGGATAATTAAAGGGGGGATGAGATCTCACTCCCGGCTTTGGTGCATTTTATCAATCCCTGCTTGTCCCTTCTGGCTGCGGGACCAAAGCCCTGCTCTGCAATTTGCAGACAAAGCCCATCTGCATCAGGCAGAAATAAAGACGAGAGAAGCCTCGTAGCCCGAGCAGATGTTTTTCATTAGAAAATAATTTGTCAAAAGGTAGAGAGACTCCTACTCATAATTTTCAGAGCAGCTTCTCTCACTTTGGAGGGTAACGAGACTCAATTTAATTGCAAATGGGCTGCACGGCGTGAGAACAAGGGGAGGGAAGGCAGTGAGAACATGTGCTGGGCTTTTAATCAAAATCCTTCCCCAGATAAAGAACTGGGCTCTCTTCTCCCTGGGACAAGGGTTGGTTTCTGATTTAAGGTCAGAGCTGCTGGGTGCCCACCTTCGGAGAGAAAGGACAGGAAAACTTCACTGCATCCGTGAGTCCATTGGCTGAAAAGTGGCCATTAACGCCTGAGAATCCCAGAATCCCGAATATCCTGAGCGGGATGGACCCACAGGGATGAGGAACCCAACCCCTGGCCATGCCCAGACCCACCAACAACCCCACCCTGTGCCTGAGGGTGTCCGAGCCAGGCCAGGCTTTTCCCTCCTTCTGCAGCTCCTTATCAACCAAATTCCACCAAAAGGAGCCCAAACAGTGGAGCGCTGCAAGGGGAAACCAAGGAATGAGGGTGGGAAGGACCAAGGAGCTGCTGGAGAGCTCTGTGCTCCCGGAGGCCCTGGGGCTTTCTTCTTTCCTGCAGGCAAAACTCTGATCTGCCCTTCACAAGGCGGCAAAGAACATCAGAATCCCGCCCGTTCCATCAGAATCCCTCCTGTTCCATCAGAATCCCGCCCGCTCCATCAGAATCCCTCCTGTTCCATCAGAATCCCGCCCGCTCCATCAGAATCCCGCCTGTTCCATCAGAATCTCACCCGTTCCATCAGAATCCCGCCCGTTCCATCAGAATCCCGCCCGTTCCATCAGAATCTCACCCGTTCCATCAGAATCCCACTTGTTCCATCAGAATCCCGCCCGCTCCATCAGAATCCCGCCCGTTCCATCAGAATCCCTCCCGTTCCATCAGAATCCCGCCCGCTCCATCAGAATCCCGCCCGCTCCATCAGAATCCCGCCCGTTCCATCAGAATCCCTCCCGTTCCATCAGAATCCCGCCCGCTCCATCAGAATCCCTCCCGTTCCATCAGAATCCCGCCCGCTCCATCAGAATCCCTCCCGTTCCATCAGAATCCCGCCCGCTCCATCAGAATCCCTCCCGTTCCATCAGAATCTCGCCCGTTCCATCAGAATCCCACTTGTTCCATCAGAATCCCGCCCGCTCCATCAGAATCCCTCCTGTTCCATCAGAATCCCGCCCGCTCCGTCAGAATCCCGCCTGTTCCATCAGAATCCCTCCCGTTCCATCAGAATCCTGCCCGCTCCATCAGAATCCCGCCCGCTCCATCAGAATCCCGCCCGTTCCATCAGAATCCCTCCCGTTCCATCAGAATCCCGCCCGCTCCATCAGAATCCCGCCCGCTCCATCAGAATCCCGCCCGTTCCATCAGAATCCCTCCCGTTCCATCAGAATCCCGCCCGCTCCATCAGAATCCCTCCCGTTCCATCAGAATCCCGCCCGCTCCATCAGAATCCCTCCCGTTCCATCAGAATCCCGCCCGCTCCATCAGAATCCCTCCCGTTCCATCAGAATCTCGCCCGTTCCATCAGAATCCCACTTGTTCCATCAGAATCCCGCCCGCTCCATCAGAATCCCTCCTGTTCCATCAGAATCCCGCCCGCTCCGTCAGAATCCCGCCTGTTCCATCAGAATCCCTCCCGTTCCATCAGAATCCTGCCCGCTCCATCAGAATCCCGCCCGTTCCATCAGAATCCCGCCCGCTCCATCAGAATCCCACCCAGTCCATCAGAATCCCACTTGTTCCATCAGAATCCCTCCTGTTCCATCAGAATCCCTCCCGGTCCATCAGAATCCCGCCCGCTCCATCAGAATCCCTCCCGGTCCATCAGAATCCCTCCCGTTCCATCAGAATCCCTCCCGCTCCATCAGAATCCCACTTGTTCCATCAGAATCCCGCCTGTTCCATCAGAATCCCACTTGTTCCATCAGAATCCCGCCTGTTCCATCAGAATCCCGCCTGCTCCCGGCCTGAGCTGCCAAAGCCCCGTCGTGCAGAGTTTAAGGGATGATTCTCCCTTCCCTGTTCCTAAAATCGGGAGATTTCTCCTCCCCTCAGTGGCTCTGGGCTGATCCGAATGAACAAATCGCAGTCCCTGAGGGCCTGTGGGGAATGCCTGGGAGGGAATTCCACTGAATTCCAGGAGCCAGGATTCCCCTTCAGAGCATTTCCAGGACCTTTTCACAATGCAGAACCAAGCACAGCCCCGTTCCAGCAGGGACACTGGTCCCAGGCCCAAATCCTTCTCCCATTCCCATAGAAAATGAGGATGGTGTCGTTTTTCCAAGTTATTTTTCATGGCTGCACCTGTAACACTGCAAAGGTAACAAAAATAAGGAGAAATCTGGAATTTAAATGGTGCAAAGGGATGTTCCTTCGATAAAAACAGGCTGATGTGGCTGGGACACATCATCCTTGCTGACCAAGGAAATGTTGAATTTTTAAAGGCAAATACAGTGCTTGGAATTCCGGGCAATAATTCCAATTTTCCATGGAAAACTTTACATAGAAATAAATTGCCCTGGCCGTTTATTGTTCAAGTTTTGTGCACTTTTTTCTTAATTTTCAAAGGCCTTTCTTATCATTGCAGGATTTCTTCTGTTTTCTTGTATCATTTTCAGCACATGGAGATGCAGTTGGGGATATTCTGGGTATTTATCGAAGGCGTGAGTTCAATTTCCACAGCATCTGATTCATAAATGAAAACATGAGTTAAAGAGGAGAGACCTGAATTTTCTAAAGAAATGGGTAATTATGGAGAACGGGGGAAAATGGAGCTCCGTGCACTTGCTGAGTCCCCCCAAGTCTGTAACGATGCAAACCAATGTTTGGCTGCTTAATCAACCCAGGGAGACTTTGCAGGTCTGGAAAAATGGGGCAGAAATCCCGAAGGGAAATGATTCCTTATTGACATTCCTGAGCCTGGCTCGGTGTGAGAACAGAGCAGCAGAAAGAGGAGAAATGACAAGGGGGGAAAGAAAATAAAACACCCAAACATTTCCCAGCACTGCTGAAGCTTCACTTAAATCTCTGAAGTTGAAATTCCAAACTTCCTGGAAATCTGAGCGATTTAAATCACCTCATTAGGTATTTAACTCCTCTGCCACGGGAGATAAAATCAACCAAAGCCGCTCCTGAACGTCTTGGGGCCTTCTTGGGAAGGAACATGAAGCACCAAGAGCTCATCAGGAGTCCCGTCCCAGCTCTGGGACTATGAGGAGCTCCTTCATCAGCCTGAGCAGGCGGCTGCTCCCTCTCCAGGAAGGCTCCTGAGCCCCTTAGGGAGGCAAACAGCAGAGTTTTGGGAGGAGAGGAGGATCCTGGCGGGGCAGTGACACTCCAGCCCCTGCCCGGCCCCTTTGGCACAGCCACAAGCCAGGGGTTGGCCTTATTCTCCACAAATACAGAAATAAACCCATCCAGGAGCACTGCAGGTCCCAGCCAACATTTACCGAAATCATTTCCCACCTGTTCTCCCTGGTTTTGAATTTCCCTCCTCTGCTTCCCCTTTGCTTCCCTTTCCTGCCCCTGTCCTGCACAATCTCCTCCTTCCGTCCCACCAGCTGCTCTTTATCTCATTTTTTGGAGGGTTATTGAACGCTATTGATGAATTAATATCAATTAACTTGCAAGACAAATGGTTTTAAGGAGTTCAAGCCACCGGGCCCTTCTCTCTTTCCCCCTCTGGGGTTTGCAGAGTGCTGCATGTGCATCGTGCACTGGAGGATTTTAGGGAATTTGGGGTTTTTTTAATAGGGATCTACAGCCAAGCACCCAGATCCCACTGGAATCCCGTGGATTTGGGTTCCTCAGGACGAGGGGATGTCAGAGCCTGGCAGTGAGGGAGCTGAGCCTGAGCAGCAGCGGGACACGAAGAGCAGCGTTCCCAGCCAGTCCCACCCCTCCCAGGAGCGATTCCTGCACATCCCCATCCCTCCCAAACTCCTGCAATCCTCTGCCAGCCCCTCCTGGCCTGCCCATCCTGGCACTCAATCCCACACTCGCTGCCAGTGGCATTTCTTATTGATTTTTAAAAAGCTTCTGCTTCCCCCGCTCTGGCACTTTAATAGTCCAGCCCTGCAACTTCTTCATCCAGGACTTGCTTTTTGTTTTATTTTTATTTTTTCTTTTGCCAGGCTCTTCTTGAGGCTCATCCTTCTAATTTATGAGTTTGTCCTGCTAAAAAATAAAATCAGAATAAAACTGGAAGCATTTGTGGCTGGAGCTGTCGCTGTCTCTGCCTCACGGTTGGCAGCATCCCCTTGCAGCTGCTGCTCGAGGGGTTGGATCTCTTCAGAGCTGTGCAAGAGTTTCATTTTCAGCCAGGTTGGAGCTGCGGAAGCACCTGAGGAGAGCCCTGGCCAGAGGCCCCTAGAGCAGGGTGGGTGTTGTGGTGACCCCAGAACTGTCCCTCAGACACTGGGGGGGAGCAGCAGCGTTTCACTCTGAGATGGAGCTGTGCTTTGCTGTCCCTCCTGTGTCTGATGTGAGGAAAGGCTCCTTCTGGCCCCTGGGGCCACCCCGGGTGAGGCAGGGCAGGGATTTGGGGCTCAGGCTGAGCTTGGATCAGTTCTGCCAGAACTGAACCCGATCTGCACCTTCACACAAGGAGTGCAGGCGTCAGCTGGCACCAGGGGCTGCGAACCCCCCCCAGCCGTGCCCCTGTGGGTTCAAACCCCCCCAACCCAGCCCCTGTGGGTTCAACATCCCCCCAACCCAGCCCCTGTGGGTTCAACATCCCCCCAACCCAGCCCCTGTGGGTTCAACATCCCCCCAGCCCAGCCCCTGTGGGTTCAACATCCCCCCAACCCTGCCCCTGTGGGTTCAACATCCCCCCAGCCCAGCCCCTGTGGGTTCAACATCCCCCCAACCCTGCCCCTGTGGGTTCAACATCCCCCCAGCCCAGCTCCTGTGGGTTCAAACCCCCCAGCTCTGCCCCTGTGGGTCTCAAACCCCCCCAGCCCAGCCCCTGTGGGTTCAAAGCCCCCAGCCCAGCCCCTGTGGGTCTCAATCCCCCCAGCCCAGCTCCTGTGGGTTCAAAGCCCCCAGCCCAGCCCCTGTGGGTCTCAAACCCCCCCAGCCCAGCCCCTGTGGGTTCAAAGCCCCCCAGCCCAGCCCCTGTGGGTTCAAAGGGTTCAAACCCCCCCAGCCCAGCCCCTGTGGGTTCAAACCCCCCAGCTCTGCCCCTGTGGGTCTCAAACCCCCCCAGCTCTGCCCCTGTGGGTTCAAACCCCCCAGCCCAGCCCCTGTGGGTTCAAACCCCCCAGCTCTGCCCCTGTGGGTTCAAAGGATTCAAACCCCCCCAGCCCAGGCCCTGTGGGTTCAAAGCCCCCCAGCCCAGCCCCTGTGGGTTCAAAGCCCCCCAGCCCAGTCCCTGTGGGTTCAAAGGGTTCAAATCCCCCCAGCCCAGCCCCTGTGGGTTCAAAGCCCCCCAGCCCAGCCCCTGTGGGTTCAAACCCCCCCAGCCCAGCCCCTGTGGGTTCAAACCCCCCCAGCCCAGTCCCTGTGGGTTCAAAGCCCCCCAACCCAGCCCCTGTGGGTTCAAAGCCCCCAGCCCAGCACCCCTGGGTGAGGAGGGCACAGGCAGGGGATCAAACCTCACATCCCCTGCTCAGATCAGCTCCAGGCCTGGTCCTTAGGCACAATTCCCGATTATTCCATTTATCTGTTCTCCCTCTTTGGCTTTTCTCCATGGCCACAGCCAATGTGGGCCCAGATCCCAAATTAAACTGGAGTTCAGTGCCTGAGGCCCAGCATGGGCTGGACAAACTCCTGGCACTGCCGAGGGCCCGGGGAAGGTGTCCCTGGCATGGCAGGGCTGGAACTGGAGGAGCTTTAAAATCCCAGCCCGAGCTGGGATTCTGTGATTTTGTGAGGCTCTGAAATTACGAGGTGAAATAACGATTTATCAGACAGTCCAGGCTCCAAGTTCTGTTTGGGCAGACTGGCTGTGGACTCGAGAAATCCCTCCAGTGCATCTTGTCCCGAAGTTCCCACTGGAAACGCCTGATTTCAACTGAGCACTGTGATGATAAACGGGGAAGTTTCCTCTGCCCGAGGAGAGAGCGGATCCCACAGGTCCCGCTGCGTTTTGGGGACATCTCCTCCAAACTCCGACTCTTCCCCTCCAACTCCAAACCTTCCTAAGCTGCTTTTCTTTCAGCAGCGAGGAGAAAGGGATTAGGATCATCCGGAGCGAGGAATGAATGCTCCCAAGGTTTTGTGTAGCGGCGGTGGTGGCAAAGCTGGATTAAAAACTCCTGGCAATTTGGATTTCAGCTCCTTTTAGACGGAGAGATCGAAGTAAAAAGCAGCATCCCAACAAAAGGGAGCAGCTGAGGCTGTCCCGTGGCTGCACAGTGGGAATGGGCTCCTGGAAAATCCTCCCTAAGACAGCTGAGCTGTTACAATGAGTGTTAATTAACGGGGCTGAGGCTCCCGGGAGAAGCTGGCAGGGGATATCCGGGGACAGAGCCCTGTTTTCCAGAGGCATCGGTGTGCAGATACATGGGCAAAGGGCAAGGCACGGGGAGAGCCAGACGTGCTCAGGGATTTTTCCACGTGCAGAGGGAAATGGGAGTGGATGGAGCCATCCAGGTTTCCCACTGTCGCTGATCCCGGTTCATCCCGGGGGCTCAGAGGACCCCAGGACTCTCCAGACCCTGAATAAAGGGAGCTCGAGCACCACAAACACTGCAGCCAAAGCTCTGAGGGCACACAAGGCTCCGCTCAGCTCGTTGATCAGCTCTGGGCACACCAGGCTGGGCTTTCCCGGGAAAACAAAGGGGTTGGAGGGGTTCACAGGCAGCATCGTGACCCCAAAATGCCCAAGGCAGCTGGGCAGGGGCCAGGCGCTGAGAGGGTTTGGGAATGGGCACAGAAATAGAGGGAGAGTCGCAGTCCTGGGGGTCTGAGAGGTTTTCCATTCCCAGTGGGAGTCCTGGCTGGCACAAGGAGGGGGAAGAACGGCTCCGTCCACCTTTCGGTTGGGGTCACCTCTGACCCCAGCCTCCGGCCCTGAGGTGGCCGTGCCCACGGTCCCTCTGCCCACACAGGGTGACTCAGGGCTGAGCTCCAATGTCCTGCTCAGGGTGAACACCCCCAGTGAGCTGGACTGACACCAGGGACCCCAAACGTCCCTGTGTGCCCAGCACGAGGTGACCCCGATGTGCCAGGAGCAAGAGGAGAGGCAAGGGGACCCCAAACAGCCCGAGGTGGCCCAGGTGTCCCAGGAGCAAGGACGAGAGGAGGGAGACGTGCAGGACTTGCCCGCAGGCAGGGTCTGAGCAGTCCGGGCTCGCAAATCCCCATGGGCCGCCACCAGGGCTGTGCTGTCACCCGGGACCTGCTGCCACCCGGGACCTGCTGCCACCAGGGCTGTGCTGCCACCAGGGCTGTGCTGCCACCAGGGCTCTGCTGCCACCAGGGCTGTGCTGCCACCAGGGCCCTGCTGTCACCAGGGCTGTGCTGCCACCAGGGCTGTGCTGCCACCAGGGCCCTGCTGTCACCAGGGCTGTGCTGCCACCAGGGCTCTGCTGCCACCAGGGCTGTGCTGCCACCAGGACTGTGCTGTCACCCGGGACCTGCTGCCACCAGGGCCCTGCTGCCACCAGGGCTGTGCTGCCACCAGGGCTGTGCTGCCACCAGGGCTCTGCTGCCACCACGGCTGTGCTGCCACCAGGGCTGTGCTGCCACCAGGGCTGTGCTGCCACCAGGGCTGTGCTGCCACCAGGGCCCTGCTGTCACCAGGGCTGTGCTGCCACCAGGGCCCTGCTGCCACCAGGGCCCTGCTGTCACCAGGGCTGTGCTGCCACCAGGGCTCTGCTGCCACCACGGCTGTGCTGCCACCAGGGCTGTGCTGCCACCAGGACTGTGCTGTCACCCGGGACCTGCTGCCACCAGGGCCCTGCTGCCACCAGGGCCCTGCTGCCACCAGGGCTGTGCTGCCACCAGGGCTCTGCTGCCACCAGGGCTGTGCTGCCACCCGGGCTGTGCTGCCACCAGGGTTCTGCTGCCACCCGGGCTGTGCTGCCACCAGGGTTCTGCTGCCACCCGGGCTGTGCTGCCACCAGGGCTGTGCTGCCACCAGGGCTCTGCTGCCACCAGGGCTCTGCTGCCACCCGGGCTGTGCTGCCACCAGGGCTCTGTTGTCACCCAGGGCTCTGCTGCCACCAGGGCTCTACTGCCACCCGGGCTGTGCTGCCACCAGGGCTCTGCTGCCACCCGGGCTGTGCTGCCACCCGGGCTGTGCTGCCACCAGGGCTCTGTTGTCACCCAGGGCTCTACTGCCACCCGGGCTGTGCTGCCACCAGGGCTCTGCTGCCACCAGGGCCGTGCTGCCACCAGGGCCGTGCTGTCACCCGGGCTCTGCTGCCACCAGGGCTGTGCTGCCACCAGGGCTCTGTTGTCACCCAGGGCTCTGCTGCCACCAGGGCTCTGCTGCCACCCGGGCTGTGCTGCCACCAGGGCTCTGTTGTCACCCAGGGCTCTGCTGCCACCCGGGCTGTGCTGCCACCCGGGCTGTGCTGCCACCAGGGCTCTGCTGCCACCCGGGCTGTGCTGCCACCCGGGCTGTGCTGCCAGCCACGGCTCCGCAGAGCTGCCAGCACTCTCCATCCTCCTCCGGGAAGCTGCCAGGCACAAGTGAAAACCCAATAAATTAAAATGCTGCCCATTTCAGTTTCCTTTAATTGTTCTCTCTCGGCTGAGGTGGCTGATGGTGATTCATCTCCCTGGCAGCGAGTGCCAGACTGCAGGATGGATGTGGGGGATGCAGGAGGAATATTCGGGATGAGTGATGGCTGACAGAGCCGCGCTGCTCCTGGGGAGCTGCTCTCAGCCGGGGGGTTCCTTGCATGTTCAGCCTCCCTGATTCCCGAGCATCTCCGAGCACACGGGCTCGGGTCAGCGCTGTGCCCTTTACCCCCCCCATTTCTCATCTCCCACTTCTCACCTGCCATTATTTACCCGGCAAAAACCAACCCCAGGGCACGGGGAGGGAGGAATTGTGCTGTCCTGGCACTGCCAGGGAGATGCCCCTTTCCCAGGTGGAGAAATGTCCCTGGAAGCTGCAGGGAGGCTCCACTCGTCCCCACCCTTCAGCTCTGAGCAGATGGGGAGGTCCTGCCCGGGGCAGGGGTGCAGAGCACTGTGACAGTCCAGGACAAGGGATCGGGGATTAGGGAAGAGGAGCCCCTTCTCCCTTTCCTCCCGCAGCCCACAGGAAGGTGGGGAAGGCCTGGCAAAGGATGGGACTGTTCTGGTGGGCTTGGAGCAATGGCTGCTGCCTCCTGGGAGGGATGGGACTGTCCGTGACTGTCGTTCCCATCCCTCCGCATCCCTGGAGCTCGGATTGCTGAGGAATTCAGGCTCAAATTGAGCACAGATTGGCCCCTCCCGGTGATTGCAGGGATGCGCTGGCTCCTGGGCGAAATTCCTGACCTCTGGTAGTGGCTAATTACATCAGATCTCCCGGTGCAGACTCGGAGCGGCAGCGAGCCCGGGGTGACAGCGCCGGGAATGTGCAGGACGGGGAGGAGGAAAGCGGGAAAGAGCCGAGGGGAGGGGTTTCATTTGCTCCATTCCCATCCCGCCCCATTCCTTCTCCCGCAGGTTCGGGAAAGGTCCCGGAGTGAGGAGGGGGGAGCTGCACAGCCGGGGGGGACAGGGACGAGCGTGTTCTTCATCAGCGCGGTCCTCTCACTCAGAGAGTGCGTTTGTGTATTTCTGCCTTGTTTCAGTTCTGAAAAGCCAAGCTCTGGAAGGCTGGTTTGGAACTAAAGAGGCAGCAGCGAACCTTGGAAATGATTCCTGGAGGAGCTGCAGCTCTCCCTGGCCGGGAGGCACCGGTATCCCTGAGAGCAGGGGCCACGCATTCCTGCCTGCTGGTCCTTGAAGGGAACATGGAGCTCTGAGGCACCCAGAAAAGCCGAAATATCTGCTAAATGTTGGCAGAGAAGCTGGAATATCCTCGCATCCTAATGCCGGCCAGCAGCAGTGGGGTGGGGGGGACATTCCCAAAGCGCTCCCAAACAGGAGCTGTCCCTGCGCTGACGTTGCCTCAGGGGGTTCTGGATTTGGAATCCTGGGGAGGGAAGGCACAGCCCTGCTGTGCAAACGTGGAAATGTCACCAAAAAGGTCCCCCCGGGCTTGTCGGACCCGCCCAGCCCGGCGGCTTTGGGTGGCCCAGCTCACCCCTCCCGGGGCTGGTGCAGACCCCGAGCTCCAGCTGAGCGCAGAGCCTTTCGCCCGGAGGGAGAACAAAGAGCGTAGCTGAGATTTCGCCTCTTGGGAACTCTGCTGGGTGGGTTTTGGCTGCGTTTCATGGACACTTCATTCTCCAGGGCGACAAAGGCACCCAGGGTGATGTTTGTGGCTGTCCAGGCTGGAGGGTGATGGAATCCTCTGGTCGCTGCCCTTGCAGCACCGAGAACAGCCACGTCTGGCAGGGCCAGGAGTGCAGCAGGGCCCGGCTCCAGCAGCAATTTAGAAAGGGGGGAGAAGAAAGGGAAAAAGCCAATTACGTGTAATTGGATTCAGTAAACTGAATTATCTCCCCATTAAAGCCGTGCTTGTTTTGTAGATAGTGGGACATTCAAACTATCAAAGGCATTAATTGATTCATCCCCTTTTTCGAGTGCTTTCTCAACAGTGCCTCTATTCAGGAGCTGCAACCTTTTGTTCCCGGGGGGAATGGGAATTATCCAGCCCGTGTTTGTATCCTGGGAGCTCCATTCATTCCGGCCTTTTTGTCGTGGTGGTGTTTTAACTCAGAAAACCGAGCCGAGACTCCTGCAAAACACAATGGAAGGTTTATTTCTCCTTTTGTGCTGCCTTCAGTACTGCTGGAGGTGTAATTTAACCAGGGAGAAGGGCAGAGGGGTGTTCGGAGGCTGATTCTGAGGCAGCCAGATCGCAGGTGTGGGAGGGAAGCCAAGGAACACCCGGAGCCCCTCGGTGGTGCTGGGCGGCTTGGGCTGCACGTTCTCCACAGCGCCGGGGCTGCACTGAGGCATTTCTGTAATTCCTGTGCCCTCTGCAGCCGCCGGAGACGCTGAGTGAAGGATTTTCCATGCTCCGAGAGCATCCCAAAGGATCCCTGGGCCGGTGCTGACCCCAAAGCCTCGGCGCAGTGCCATAAATAAACACTCCTGCACTGCTGGGACGGCGCTTCCATAGCCGGGGTGTCCAGGAATTGTCCCGTGCCTCTGCCCCTGGGCTGGACTGAGGGTGCGGCCCCCACATCCTGTGCCTGCCCCAGTGGCCGCTGGATGCTGCGACAGCCGTGGAATCAGCCAGCTCCAGGAGTTATTTAGGCAAATTGAAAGCGCTTTGTCAGCTTGATGGGCAGCGTTTCAGGCCGGAATGGTCCCATTGGCATTTCCCTCCTTCGGGATCAATAACTCCTAAAGGATTACAATTTCATTTTTAAAGGGTAATTCGATCAAGAATTTGAAAACAGAGGGCATTCTTAAAATTAAACCTTAATCCGATTTAGTTCTTTTAAAAAATTGTACTTGCAGAAGAAAGGAGAGCAATTTCCAAAGCACCCCTCACCTTGGACTGAAAGGGGAAACTCCTTCTGTATTCCTGGCAGGAATCTGTCCCTTCCCTTTCCTTGACCTGCTCTTCCCCGTGCCAGTTCCATCCAGAAAAGTCTCCATTAATTCCCTGAAAAGAATCTTCCCCAAATCCCAAGTTGGGCTGAGTTTTTCAGGGTGGTGCCACCCCTCTTTTTTTTTTTCAGGGTGGTCCCGCAGCAGTGGGAGCGGCTGACAGGGAAAAGCCGATTTATTCCATGAAAACATTCCTGCTCTTTTCATCTCCTGGTGCTTCCTTGGGCACGTCACAGGCAGCTCTGAAAGGGGTTAAAGGAATGGATGGCACGGAAATGACACAGAAAAGGCAAAGAGAACCTGCTCTGCTCTCCTCCAAGAAGAGACATTTTCATGGTTCCTTCTCCTGTTTTTCATCCCTTGCTTCCCAGGCCCGAATCCTGCTGCCCTTTGGAATGACCAATGTCCAGTCAGTGACAGCAAATCCCAAAGGAAATCCCGGGGCACCACAGCGGATTCCCAGAGTGCAGCAGCCACGGGGGCACTGCAGAAAGCGGCGGGTGGCAAAGGGTGACAAAGAGGGGTGATCCAAACCCCACAGTTCCTTTGGGTTTCCTTAGGAAAACCCATCAAGCCAAGCCTCCCCTAAATAACCCTTTTTGCCATGGACACTGCAGGTGGAGCAGGTGACACCTGGCACAGGGTGATGATAACGAGGATGAGGATGAGGATGAGGATGAAGACAAGGCCCCACTGTGCTCAAAGCCTCCCAAGGCCACCCCGGCAGAGCTGTCCCCATGAGGACACTGCTCCTGGAGAAATTCTCCCCCACAGCACATGGAGGTGAAAACATTTCCTGCTCGTGCTCTCCTGCGGAGCTCCGGCTTCTGATCCGCGCTGGGCCGTGCATGCTCTGAGGGAATCGTGGGGGAAATGCACCAGAGGCCCCAGAGAGCTGGGAGGGAAACGCTCAGCGATGGATTTGTGGGAGGTGATGTCCCAAGCCTCAGGCTGCTGTTGTGGAGCACAGAGGGACCCCAACACAAGGACCCTGCAGAGATTCAGTTCAGGACGTGAAGCTCCTGCAACTGAACGAAAACAGAGAACAAGAAGGGGAGGGAGGGAGTTCTGCTGAACCAGGGGATGGGAGGGGGCAGGAGAGGATTTGCCATAATGAGAACATTTAAGGACATAGCACCATATCCATAGGGTCGGTAAAGCCTTGGAGCAAAATGCAAGGGGAGAGGCACAGGCCTGGGTGGGAAACAGTCTGGGACAGTGGCGGGGTGGTGCCCATCCCCTAATCCCTAATTCCCGAGCAGTTTCCTGTTCTCCTTTGAGCCAAGCGCTCTTCAACAGGAGGGGTTTGAGTGTCTGCACCTCCTTGTGTGAATATATCCAGAATGGCTGTTTTAAATGTAAAAATCATTAACTAATTAATTAATTAATTTTAAACAAAAACATCTAAAAGGTTGGGGAGAGATGGGCTCTTTGTGTTTCTTCAAAGAAATGAATTTTCAACCACAGTTCTCCCTTTGCTTTATGTACCTGACTCAAAACCACCCCCCAAACCCAAAAAACTGTTCCCATTTTTTACACATTTCTCTTTCGTGCTGATTATCTGAGCGTGCTGTCACTTCCTGGCTGCAAACACAGTTTTGTCATAATCCCTTCAGAAGAAAAACCCCCAAAAAAACCCCAGGAATGCAGAATATGAATTGCAATGATCTGTCCTTTTCAATTCATGGCTCAAACAAGCAGCTGATTTACAGTGGTGCAGACACTTGCTGCAGGCTAATTAAAACCAACGTATTGTTGGCAGATCATTTATTGAGGGAAAACAAATTGACAAAGGATAAATTAAGTTGCCACACAATTAACTGGGAAAAAAAAGTAAAAATATGCCCAGCTGAAATAGGAAATGGATCTGTACATTTATCAATATCTCAGCTGGGGCTGAATGGAGAAGTTTCAGCTTCCCTGCAGAGAAAGAGAAGAAGGAGATGGAGCTGAAATCATCTTGGAGGAATTCTGGGGTTCGGATTTGCAGGGACGGCAGTGAAGGAAGCCAGAGCAGGGCAAGATTCCGTGAATTTGGCAGTCCAGGGGTCTTGTTGGTGCAAGGACAGGAAGGAATTCCTGCCTGAGAGGGCGGGCGGGGGAGTTGGACTGGAATTCCTGGAGACCCTGAGCCCACGGGTCAGGTGTTCCCCAGGTGGGTTTTCTTGGGTGGTTGGGTTTCTCTGTTTGTGCCTCAGCCTCTGTTCAAAACTGCCAAGAGACTTTGGGGCAGAAAGGTTTGGGTTTATCAGAGGGAAAATGGATTTTACTGTTTCAAAGCAGCTTTTCTACTCAAAAAGAGAAAAAACAAAACGTTCAGAGTAGTGAAAGAAAAGTTTTTTGGTTTGTTTGGGGTTTGGTTTTTTTGGGACTAAAGGTGCTTCAGGAAAGTGGCTGCTCTGCATGAAAATGCAACTCTTACCAAAATAAAGGGATTCAGTAGAGAATTAAAAATAGAAGTTCAATAGAGAATTAAAAGTAGAGATTCAATAGAGAATTAAAAGTAGAGATTCAATAGAGAATTGAAAGTAGAGGTTCAAGGGGGTCCCTTTGCCCTGATCCTGGCTGGGAAGGGGTGACACACCCTGGGTTTGCTTCCCTCTGTTCCCACTCCTCTGTACCTGGGATTTCCTTCTGGCCACGCCACTCTGAAGGTCGAGAAACACCAAAAACCAGGCAGCTCAAACCAGACCTGGGCTTGCAGCTCCAATCTGAGGGTGCCAGGAGTCCCTGGGAATTTGAATCATCTTTATTGCCTGCCTCTGACTCATTCCTGGGCCTGACTCAGCCTCCTCCTTAGGATTTTTCCCCCTGTGGAAAACCCAGCTTGGTTTATCCAGAGCTCTGCCTTCCCTTTGATTCAGGGTCACTCTCAGGGGTTTTTGTGCAGCTGTTGTGGCAGCTGTCCCTGTCCTGGCACAGCTCTGCCTCTGCCCTCCCTGGGCACAGCTGGAGCCAAACATCACTGAGCCCTGCGCTGGTGGCCCCAGGCCCTTCCCATTCCCGAGCCCTCCAACATTCCTCCTGCCACCATTCCTGAGCCCTCCAACATTCCCTGCAGCTCTGCCACCATTCCCGAGCCCTCCAGCATTCCCTGCAGCTCTGCCACCATTCCCGAGCCCTCCAACATTCCCTGCAGCTCTGCCACCATTCCCGAGCCCTCCAACATTCCCTGCAGCTCTGCCACCATTCCTGAGCCCTCCAGCATTCCCTGCAGCTCTGCCACCATTCCCGAGCCCTCCAACATTCCCTGCAGCTCTGCCACCATTCCCTGCAGCTCTGCCACCATTCCCGAGCCCTCCAACATTCCCTGCAGCTCTGCCACCATTCCCGAGCCCTCCAGCATTCCCTGTAGCTCTGCCACCATTCCCGAGCCCTCCAACATTCCCTGCAGCTCTGCCACCATTCCTGAGCCCTCCAGCATTCCCTGCAGCTCTGCCACCATTCCCTGCAGCTCTGCCACCATTCCTGAGCCCTCCAGATTTCCCTGCAGCTCTGCCACCATTCCTGAGCCCTCCAGCATTCCCTGCAGCTCTGCCACCATTCCTGAGCCCTCCAGATTTCCCTGCAGCTCTGCCACCATTCCCGAGCCCTCCAACATTCCCTGCAGCTCTGCCACCATTCCTGAGCCCTCCACCATTCCCTGCAGCTCTGCCACCATTCCTGAGCCCTCCCACATTCCCTGCAGCTCCTGCCACCATTCCTGAGCCCTCCAGCATTCCCTGCAGCTCTGCCACCATTCCCGAGCCCTCCACCATTCCCTGCAGCTCTGTAACCATTCCCTGCAGCTCTGCCACCATTCCCTGCAGCTCTGCCACCATTCCCTGCAGCTCCTGCCACCATTCCCTGCAGCTCTGTCACCATTCCCTGCAGCTCCTGCCACCATTCCCTGCAGCTCTGGCCACTCAGAGCCCTCATCCAACATCCAGAGGGAGGTTTGGGAGGAGGGAGCCCAGCCAGGGCTGCCCAGGGGCAGAGGAGCCCGAGCTGCTCCTGTGCTCTGGTGGGGACAGGCTGGTGGCCACGGACTGGGCAGCCCTGGACACTGTGCTGGGATCAGACTGATCCCAGGGGTCACCCCAGAGCCCTGGACGCTGTGCTGGGATCAGACTGATCCCAGGGGTCACCCCAGAGCCCTGGACACTGTGCTGGGATCAGACTGATCCCAGGGGTCACCCCAGAGCCCTGGACGCTGTGCTGGGATCAGACTGATCCCAGGGGTCACCCCAGAGCCCTGGACGCTGTGCTGGGATCAGACTGATCCCAGGGGTCACCCCAGAGCCCTGGACACTGTGCTGGGATCAGACTGATCCCAGGGGTCACCCCAGAGCCCTGGACGCTGTGCTGGGATCAGACTGATCCCAGGGGTCACCCCAGAGCCCTGGACACTGTGCTGGGATCAGACTGATCCCAGGGGTCACCCCAGAGCCCTGGACACTGTGCTGGGATCAGATTGATCCAGGGGTGATCCCAGGGCCCAGGACATCAGGAAAAGGGAAGGATCAGCTGCTGTGCTGGCAGTTAAATCCCAGAGCCACTCGGGTGGAAAAGCACTCTGAGATCAGCGAGTGCAGCCCTCCCCAGCGCTGCCAGGGCCACCTCCGGCCACGTCCCCGAGTGCCAGGGATGGGGACTCCACCACGGCCCAGGGCAGCTGTGCCAGGGCTTGATCAACCTTTCAGTGAAGGTATTTTCTCCCATATCCAACCTGAGCCTCCTTTTCTCCAGGCTGAGCCCCCCAGCTCCCTCAGGAGCTCTCCGGACCCTTCTCCTGCTGCTCCAGCCCCGCTGCTGAAGAAAAAACAGGAATGAACCCTCTGAGCCCCAAAATTCTCCATTTGTGCTGCTCAGAGCTGAGCGTGGCATCCCCGAGTCCCACAGGTGAGCGAGGCTGGAGCCACAGCCGGGTTCACCTGCTGGAACCTCCCCAGAGATTTCCGACCTTCGGAATGGGACTGGGGCCGGGGAATTCAGTGACCCAACGCTGCGGGAAAAATCTGCTGGCCTCGGTAATGGGGATGTTTGTTCCTTATTTCTCCCTGGGAAACTTCTCCTGGAGTATTTCTGGGGGAGGAAACAGCGAGCAGAGCGCGGGGTGTGCGTCAGGCCAGAGTTTCATTAGCATGGAGATCAGGTGGGCTCCGAAAGCCCGGCAAAGGCGAGCCAGAGAACAGCTCCAGATGAAATCCCCGCAGCACTTGTGGAGCGCCAGCGTCTGAGGAGGGCGAGCAGCTCGAGGCAGCAGAGGCCTGGCTCTGATGAATTTAATCAGCAGTGGGAACTTTGTTTGTATCAGGCAGAAGGAACAGCCCAGAGCCAGTTGCTGGAGCACATTGTGGTGGAACATATTTTATTTATCACTGAGTGCTGTATCAGAAGGAATTTTCTTCAGATCCTGCCTTCGCCCCGTGTTTTTATTTTGTTTCTCTCATCTGTTCATCTCCCCTCGATGTTTGATGCATTTTTCATCCTCTGCCTTCGCTGGGCTTTGCCTCTCTCCCTCTTTCCCAAAGTTGTCCTGTGTGGGGGTGGTCCCAGGAATTTGGGGCTCTCATGGAAGCTTTTCTTGGGAAAATTCCTCCCCTGGGAACTCCTCCCAGAGCAAACCAGTGGGACCAGTGGGACTCTGAGAGTGCACCTGCCTCGAGCTGCACTCCCACGAGAGACCCCGGAGCTCCATGGAAATTCCAGGCACTGGTTCCACGAGGAAATGAAGACAGCAGTGAGGAAGACACGAGGTGCTGTTCAGCTGCAGCAGAACTCGAGCCAGGTTCAGCCATTTCCCCTCAGGATTCCCAGGAAGGCAGAGGAAACATCTGGGCTTTAGGATGGATCTTACCAGAGTCGGTTCTGTGGCTGCATTGGGAAACTCCCAGAAACTGGGATTATTTCCCTTCACTCTGGGCACTTTGAGGGATCACAGGCACCTGCTGAGCCCGGTCTGGGTTTATCCTGAGGCTGTGGAGGCCTCTGGAGCCCTGGATTTGGGAAAGGCATCTCCAGCTCAGGCTGGGCTGGCCGTGGAGAGCTGAGCACCCTGTTTTTCCATCTGTCATGGATGGGCAGAGACTCGGAGCACAAAAAAAATCTTCACAATTTCTTCACGATGAAGCAACCAAACTCTATATCTAAGTTACTCCAGAGTCTGTGAGGGAGTCTGGGCATGCCAGGAAAAGTCCAGCCTGGAGCATCTGTGGGCAGTCTGGGGCTGAATTTCCCGTGCTCAGGTTTGGGAAAGTCCAGCCTGGATCAGCTGGGGATGGTCTGGGACTGCCCTTCCTGTGCTCAGGTTTGGGAAAGTCCAGCCTGGATCAGCTGGGAATGGTCTGGGACTGCCCTTCCTGTGCTGAGTGTGGCACAAGCTGAACAAGCAGCACCTTTGAGTGCCCTCAGCACTGCCCTTCCCAAGCTCCTTCCCGGGGTTTCCCAGCCTGAGCAGAGCTCCCAGAGCAGTCTGTGGATGAGCAGAGGGGGAATTAACGGGGGATTGAGTGGCTTGGGGTTACACTCAATTAACACTGTTGATGAGTGGGGTCAGCTGATGACTTTCTCTGTCTTTGCCCTGCAGAGGAGCCTCAGGCTGCTGGGCCAGGCACCCGTGGGTGAGCAGGGGGTGCTCAGCCCGGTGGCCGCTCCGGCTGCGGCTGCAGCATTCCCCAGAGCTGTGGGAAGCAGGGAGCCAGCACCGAGCTCGGCCACAGAGCTCACAGGGCCCGGCCCTGGGCCTGATTCAGGCACAGGGAACAAAACCTGGAGCTCTCAGGACTCCGGGTCTGAAACCTCCCCCACGGGGCAGCTACTCCTGGTGCTGCCTGAGGAGAGGAAGAAAGAACAGCTGGGATTTTTTCTTCTTTTGGAAGCGTTTGTTCCAAACCCACCGAGCTCTTTGTGCCCCAGGACATAACCAGGAACAGTGCCCTGGGTGCCAGGGCTGCTGCCCGGCTCCTGACACGGTTAAACACCGCTGGCCCTGCCTCTCCAGGCCTGGCCACTGCAGACTTGTGGTGCCTCTGCCTCTTTTCAGTCCTGTTCCTTTTTATTTCTGCGTTCGGGCATCGACTCTGCAGCCACGGGGGTCTGGCTTCAGCTGCTTAAATCTTGGGTTTGGTCCAGGGCTTGTCCTGCATGCCCTGTGCCTGAGGAGCTCCCATGGGCCACTCAGGAGTCCTTGTGTTTGGATTTCTTCATCCAAGGCCTTCCCCAGCCCAAATTCCCATCCCAATCCCTGCTTTCCCCCAGCCAGGAGGGAGTGAAGGTCGTTTGGGTGGAATTGCAGGGTGGCAGGAAATCAGCTCCAAAAGCTCCGAGTGCTTTATGGGAGCAAACCTTGTTCCCATTAGGAAAATCCCGATCTGCTGTGACATTGTGAGGCCGGGCTGGGACGTGCACAGTATTTCCTTGGCATGTCTGGCAGCTGGATCAGTGGTTAATATATCTATTAAATGCTACATCGAGATGTAAGAGCAGCCAATAAAACTTGTTTATTTACCTCTGAAAGCTCTGACAGAGCAGAGCCCATCACTCCCTGGATATATTTCCCCATTCCCATCTCCCAGCTATTGGGAATGACAGCAATAAAAGGAAGAGCCATAGATTTTCTCTCCCAGCCTGCATTTACCGGGGACAAAACAAAGCCTATCAAAATGTGTTTATTTATTTATCTCTCCCTGGAACGCACCCAGAGCGGAAGTCCTGATGTGTTTGTACAATTGCATGGAATATCCAGGAGGGACCAATAACCCCCGGGTCCCTCCCTGGGATCAATCTCCAGGAAAATCGGAGCGTTTGGGCTTTATTGGAATTTATGGCCGCATTTACTGTCCCCAGGCTGGGACAACCAAGGGTTTCCTTGGCTGGCACGTGCGCACTCCCCCCTTCCAGCACCTCCCACCCATCAATTCCCCCAAACTGCCTCCAATTCCGAACGTGAAACATTTCAACCAGGAGTGGGGAGATAAAACGGGGCGTTAGAGCAGCCGGCTGCCTTCGGACAAGCGCAGCAGGAAAATCTGCCCTGAGGGTTTCTTTTCCTGCTTCCCCCCGTGGTGACAGTGGCGGTCCCCCTGTGCCTGTTTTCACAGCTTTAACAGCTCCTGGTATTTTCCCAGTGCTGCTCCTGGCTCTGGGCACAGGGAATGGGCTGTGGGCGAGGAGGAGCAGGGGGCAGCTCGACCTTGGTGTTAAATCACCAAGTCTCCAAGGTTTGTAAGGAGCAGGATCCCGGTGGGGGCTGGGGGCTGGCAGAGGGGATGCAGGCAGGGGCTCACTGGGATTCCCTCCATCTCTCCCAAAAAGCCAAGGAACACGGGAACAAGGGAATGTTTTGTCGGATTTTTCCACGGCAGAGAGGAGAGCAGAGAGCTGTGACCTCCCCTGGATGGTGCTGCTGACGCAGAGCCCGGCTGAGCTGGGCTCGTTCTCATGTGAACCGCTGCAAAAACCGATTGCATGAGGACCTGAGATTGTTTCTCTGTTATTTTCCCTGCTCCTGTTGTTTGTGTGGTTTTACAAGGTCCCTGCTCACCCGAGGCGGGAGGGGGACTGGGCAAGGCGCTCATCACCCTCCCAGTGTCTCTCCAGCTAATTAGACAGGCGTTAATTACCAGCTCAGGGCTTGGACCTGCTAAATGTGCTCGTGGGAATGAGGGCAGGAGAAAGCAGAAGTGCCTTTGTGTGGGAATTCTGTTCAAGGGGAATTTGGGCGCGACTCAGGAGAGGGGGGAATGGTGTTTGCAGGCTTTCCCTGTGCTGCCCAGCACGGCGTTCCCGCTGTGGGAACGTTCTCCGTGCTCACAGCTGCCATCATTGCGGGATCAGTGCCCACAGTGCTGGGATGGTTCCCGCTCTGGCAGCCGATTTCCTGATGGGAATGGTGATGGACACCGGGAGGAACAACCTCAGCCTGTGCTCCAAAGGTTTGTCCATAACCAGGCCAGGACAGAGCCAGTAAAACCCTGGACAGGAGATCTGGAAACATTCCCTGCACAAGCATTCATTGTCCAGCTCCACGTCTGTCAGGGATGGAGAAGATTCCACCAGCCTCAGTTATCCCAAGGGTTATTCCAGGATTCTCCATCCTGCTGGAGCTGCAGCTCTGGGCAGGGTTTGCCTGTGGGAGGCTCTGTCCCTCTGGAACAGCCCTCGGATCCCGCTGACCCTTTGGAAAATCCAGCTGCTGATTTTGCTGCAGAAACAACAATTCTGGAATGCTGCTGATGGAAGGAGGAGGATATTCCCCATTGCTGGGCCTGACAGGGGATTGATCATCTCTCCACAGGGGACAAATCCACGTGGGAAAATCCTCGTTACCCCACCCAAACTGGGCTTCCCTTTCCCTGTTCCCAGCTCGCCTGGGGGCTCCTTGTCCGTGTCAAACCCTTGCAGTGCTGACAAGCGGCTCCTGCCACTCGATGAGGTGGAAAACAGCCCCTGCCAGCCCCGAGTGGATCAGCAGAGGGATGAGAAATGAGCCGTGGGGAGCAGGGCTTGGCCAGGGCTGCGCTAACTGCAGCCAGGGGCACACCGGGATGGATTCCTGGTGGGAAAGGGGCGATGCTCCGGAGCCTTCCCCACGGCTGGCAGGGGCAGGACTGTCTCCGGCGCTCTCCCGAAGCAGCCGAGGGAATAAACAGGCAGAAGGATTCGCCTGCCACGCTTCAACCACCGCCTGTCCCCGTGTGAGGAGCCGAAGCACCGCAGAGGGGGAGGCAGGGAGGAAAATCCCCCTTTGGAACCATCCTGTGTCCGTCCTGCTGCCGTTCTGAGGCTCAGAATTCCGTGCGGCTCCGAGCCCTTCCCTGAGCAGGGGCGGTGGGGGATGAGGGCAGCTCTGCTCCTTCTGTTCCCGGCCGGGTTATAAACAACCCTGCGTGAGTCTGAGGCAGTCCTGACGGAGGAGAGAGAGGGAGGCACAGAGAGACACAAACACGGAAAAGTGGGAAAAGTGCCTTCCTGCCCCGGCAAAGCGGCCTCGGGGAGCTGCAGCGAGGCTTCGCTTCCACTGCGGCCTCAGCACAGATTTTCTGAGGGGTCAAAGGGGTGCAGAAACCTCAAACCCGGCCTGGTTCCTCTCACTTTCAACCCAGAGTGCTCTGTGATCTCCCAGCTGGCTCTGGATGCTTTTCTCATCCTGGGAGGGGAGCACCAGGCCTGGAATTTTGGTGCGGGAAGGATTCCTCAGGGCTGGCCAAGGAGCTTTGCACAGCAGGGCTGTGCCCTCACCCTGCCCCTCCCACGAAATCTCCCAAACCTCCCCAAAACCCTCCAAATCCCTGCAAAATCGCTTTTCTACAGGTAGAGTCACAAAACCCCCTAATTTATACCTTTATACATTTCCCATTTTCCCCTTTCCCCCCCCCTTTTTCCCCCATTTCTCACTATTTTTCCTTCATTTTTCCCCCCCTTCCTCCCCCCCCACCCCCCCATTTTTCCCTTTTCCCCCCATTTTCCTCTCTTTTCTCCCCGTTTTCCTGCTTCACTCCAGTCTGGCTGGGAACTCCCAGGGGGTGAAAGCAGGAAATTCTGAGCGATCTTGGAGACAGGAACACCTGGAAAAGGGAATGGAGCTGTTCCCCCAGCCCAGCTCCTCCCTCTGGGCTGTCCCTGTGGGGCCCAGACCTCGTGTCCTCTGCCTGGTGACAATTCCCCCAGACTGCCTCAAGCTCTTACTGCTCCTCCAAGACAGATTATTTTGGTTTTACCTTCGGATTTGATTTTTTTTAAGGTTTTTTTTTGGCAGAGCTGGTGCCAATCATGGGGAACGTGGAGCAGATGAGAACTTCTCGGGGTTCCAGCAGCCCTGGTGTGGGCTGTGCCCCGCTGAAGGAGCCCCAAGCTGCTCCATGAGCACTGAAATGCCAGCCCCTGGCACGGTTTGTGTTTAACAACTTTGTGAGTGTGTCAGGCTGGCAATTACCCTGTTCTGGGTTTAAGTTCTAATTTCACCTCTTTTTTTTTTTCCCCTCTCCCTGCCGCCTGCTGGATGCAATATTCATGTGCTGTTAAATCAAACACTCCATTAACAGCAGCAGAGATAAATATTGAATTAATGGAGTTACCCAGGTTAATGGGATATTCATGGGATGCTGCTGGAGAGAGCTGGGTGTGAGATCAGCCCCTGCCCTGGGCCGGGCTCTGCCTGCAGGTACCACAAACACAGCCCAGAATGCTGGGATTTAACTGGGAGACACTGAAATATGCACTGGGAGCACACCGGAGGCCGTGGATGGCGGCAGATGAAGCCAGGACAAGCCCTGAGCCCTGAGCATTCCAGGCTCTCCCGTCCTGCTGAGGAGGGGCCGTATCCACCGGCTCCTGCTGCCGAATAAATTCCCATTTTCCAGCCCCAAATCCTCCGGCTCCTCCAGCCCTGGGCCCTGCCTGGGGCTGAGCAGCTGAGCAGGGGCAGCAGGGACACGGGGCAGGGACGGTCCTCTCCTGCTGGGACAAACCCAGAGCCCCCCCCAAAGGAGTGGGAAGGGCAAAACCATGGAATGGTTGGGGCTGGAATTTAAACTCATCCCGTTCCATGGGCAGGGACACCTCCCACTGTGCCAGGCTGCTCCAGCCCCAATGCCCAGCCTGGCCTTGGGCACTGCCAGGGATCCAGGGGCAGCCCCAGCTGCTCTGGCAATTCCATGCCAGCCCCTGCCCACCCTGCCAGGGAACAATTCCTGCCCAAGATCCCACCCAGCCCTGCCCTCTGGCACTGGGAAGCCATTGCCTGGCTCCTGGCCCTGAATCCCTTGTCCCCAGTCCCTCTGCAGCTCTCCTGGAGCCCCTTCAGGCCCTGCAAGGGGCTCGGAGCTCCCCCTGGAGCCTTCTCCTCTCCAGCTGAGCACCCCCAGCTCTCCCAGCCTTACCAGGACGTGTTTATGAACTGTCCCCACCCCTCTGTCCTTAATTCTCTGCTTTGACACCGCTCTCCAGTCACTCTCCATATTTTTGTGCCTCACTTCATGAATATTCCAAGTAGGAAACTCATCCTGAAATTGTTTCCTTTTTCTCTTCTCTTCTAGGAAACGTTTGTGTGCAAAGTCTCCCTCGCTTATGTAAATACGGAGGCGGTGGTGTTTGCACTTCTTTGTTACAAATTAAAAGTTCCCCAACATTTCCAATTAGCTGGAGGGAAAAGCAGCTCGGGAAACATCCCAAAGCCAGCGGGGCTGGAGCAAACGGGGCGTTCCTGGAGGAGACTCCGGGGAAGGGGGAATGGGAATGGGAAGGGAATGGGAACGGAGATTCGTGTCAAGGGGTGGCTGAAAACATGAGAACCAGGGCAAGGAAATTTCCATGAGGGTTAAACCCAGCTCAGCGTTGTCCCTCCTGGAATCCTGGAATCTCCTGAGCTGGGAGGGACCCACAGGGATCCTTGATTCAGCCCCAGGCCCTGCCCAGACACCCCAAATCCCACCCTGGGCATCCCTGGCAGCGCTGCCCAAACGCTCCTGGAGCTCTGGCAGCCTCGGGGCCGTGCCCATTCCCTGGGGAGCCTGGGCAGTGCCCAGCAGCCTCTGGGGGAAGAGCCTTTCCCTGCTCTCCAGCCCTGGCTCATTTTCGAGGCCCCCTGGCTGTCTGAAATCCCAGATTCATCCTTTCCCATCCCCTGCTGCAGACACTGCGGGTACAGCGTGTTCAGACACCCGGAGCCAGCAGAACTCATCCTGACAGGGATGATTTTATTGCCTTCACACCCCACAGCTCGTCCCTCTCCTCCCCAGGGCCAGATAAGAGCTCGGTGTTGCTGTTTAAGGAAAAAAAATCTCGTTTTGGCAGAAATATCGAGAGCTTCGTTGCTTCCCCTCCCTCCCTCCCTCCCTCCTCTTGTAATCTTTGATAAAGAAGAAAGTGTTCTCCCAGAAAGGGATGCTAATTAACAATTAATTCTTTTATCTTCCAGCGCCTGAGACTGGGAGACCTGAAGAAGATGTAGAATAAAATTAGTGGTAATTAGGTTTTTAGAGCATTAAATAAACAGCGACACGGACGCCGCAGAATTAATGTTGTGCATTTCTTTTTAACAATATTTATCCAGGCAGTTTTTGAACAAGGCCCCGTGGCTTTGGCTCCTTCTGACACAGGCAAAGCAGCGCCGAGGAATAATTACACCGAGGCTGCGCCGTGCAAATGGAAGGGTAACGAAGAGGAGCTCGTTAATCGGGGTTGGGTGGCTCTGCGCTGGGATATCACCAAGCAGGGCTTGGTGTTCCTCTGGAGAACTCGGGAATTGCCTCCCTCCAGCATCCCCAGCCAGGGGCACTGCCTGGGAATCGGCAGCCCTGGGATGAGTCGGAGTCACTGGCACAGGGAGGCTGGAGGGGTGGCCTGGGGACGTCCTGGGGATGCAGCCAGGGAAGGACACAGAGTCCATCTGCAGTGGGGCAGAGATCACGGGATATCGGAATATCCTGAGATGGAAAAGGGATCATGGAATCCAGCTCCTGGCCCTGCACAGTGGGGAAGAGATCACGGGATAGGAGAATATTCCAGGCTGGAAGGGGCTCACAGGGATCATCAATCCAACCCCTGGCCCTGCACAGACAGCCCCAAATCCCACCCTGTCCCTGAGAGCCTTTTCCAACCATAATTCCGTGTTTTTCCCCCAGTCCCTGCTGGAACACCCAAATTTCGTGCCCCGATTCCCTGTGGGGTCCGTGCTGTCCCCTGGCAACGCAGTGTCCAGAGGTCACGGATTTCAGCCCCGCGAGCCCACCTCTGTGCCTGACTGCATTTCTCCTTCTCTCCTGCTGCTTTGGGGTTTGGGGGCCCGCCTGGGGAGGGTTTCCCCCGTGTTTACGTGCCCAGCATGTGCCCACTGCCATCCCACGGGCACCGCTGGAATCTCCCGCATACAGACAGGCAGGAAGGGCTGGAGAATCCCAAAATTTGGCTGCTGTTGAGCCGAACCAGCCCGGGCTCCTCCATCCCCCGTTATGGCCGCAGCCGGGGTGGGAGAGGGCAGGGAAGATGTGGATCCCCGCGTGTGGGACAGTTTTACTGCTCAAGGCTGTGCTAATTAAGAAAGGAGCCTCAGCAGATGGATCTTGGACACAGCTCTTAATTAACACTCTCTGCAAAGTCGGAATCAGAGGGGACAGACGGGACAGAGGGGACAGGGCAGGGTCCTGCGGACCCCCCAAGCCCTGCAGGGATCCGGAGCCTCCCGCTCCGCATCCAGCTCCCGTCATCCTGTCTTAATTAAGGGAAACGTCATCAGTGACAGGCTTCAATCAGGCGCTTAATGAGGAGCTGACGGGGCGCTGAATGCAATCAGCCCATTGTCATCGGTACCGCGCTCAGGTGACAGCCGGAGGGTGGGAGCGGCCCTGATCCGCTCCCAGGATCCCGCCGGGGATGGGAAACCTGCGGGTCCGTGTGACTCCCGCACGGACATCCCGATTCCATCCATTCCCTGGCGGGCGGCTGGAGCTGCGTTCCCGGCGCTGCCGGGCAGCCTTAGGAGCTCTTTGATCGCTGACCTCGCCCTGCCTGGCTGATTTGCTCTTCCCTTGTCCTTCCTGACAGCTCCTCTTTTCCAGCCCGCTCCGCCCGGGGCTGCGCGGTGCCCTCGGGCAGCTCCGCTTTGCCGGGAGCGGGCACGGCTGCGGAATCGCTGATGCTCCGGCAGCTCCGTGCTGCTCTCTCCTTGTCCTGCCTGGACAGCCCGGCAGCTCCGCGGGAACCCTCTGGAATGGGGGATGGACCATCCCTGCAGGCGGAGCCCTCCGGGAGCTGCCAGAGCCCCGGCACTGCCACCCTGGGTCCCTGGGGCTGCTCCTCCAGCAGACTGCGGAGCGAGGGGAGCGCTGCCCGGCGCTTCCCGGCCTCTCCGGGGTGCGGGATGGCACTGGCTGCGGAAGGGAGGGGGGATTTCATCCATAAGAGCCGCGATTTTCCCTCCCCCGCTCTCCTCCCTCACTGCCGGCGTTTGAAAGGCGGGATTGAGAGCTCGGGGGCTGCTGCAGATGTGGAGCGAGGCCGCTCCCGGGAGTGCTTCCAGCAGCAGAATTCCGACGGGAGGAAATGGGCCGGCGACACCCCGCAGACAAAGCCCCTTTGGGAAGGATCCTCTGCAGATGCGCTTCCTCCTCATCAGCACTCGCGATCCTCAATGCGGCTCCTTCCCTCGGCCCCGCGCTCAAAGGGGCTGAGATTTCATCTTGGGTTTCTTCCCAGAAGGATGAACCAGAGGAGTGAAAGGGAAAAAAGGGAAGCAGCCGCTCGGGGTGGGCCCGGCCCCCACGCGGGGAGGATGAATGGGAATTCTGGGTCACACCGGTTCCACTGAAGCTTTGCCAGGAAACTTCTGGAGCTCAGATGGAGCTGGGGTGGGAGCTGGGACGGGGCTGGGCTGGATTTCGCGCTCCCAATAAAAGGATGGAGCATTTTCGTTCCTTCAGAGCTTCCTGTGGGCTGGTTTTCATCGCTCCCCCAAGGTGACAGCAGCCTTGAGAATTCCAGGATCGCTGAGTTTGGAAAAAACCTCCGGGATCACCGAGTCCGAGCCGTGCCCCTTCCCCACCTTGTCCCCAGCCCAGAGCACTCAGTGCCACCTCCAGGAATTCCTGGGACACCTCCAGGGATGGGGACTCCAAACCTCCCTGGGCAGCCCCTGCCAAGGCCTGGCTAAAAGGGAACATCCTCCAATCCTCCTTTATCCTGGAGCAAAGGAGGCTCAGGGAGGCCCTTGTGGCTCTGCACAAGTCCCTGACAGGAGGGGGCAGCCGGGGGGGTCGGGCTCTGCTGGCAGGGAACAGGGACAGGAGGAGAGGGAACGGCCTCAGGCTGGGCCAGGGCAGGCTCAGGGTGGGCAGCAGCAGGAATTTCCCCATGGAAAGGGTGCTCAGGGATTGGCAGGGGCTGCCCAGGGAGGTTTGGAGTGCCCATCCCTGGAGGTGCCCAGGGAAGGGCTGGAGGTGGCACTGAGTGCTCTGGGCTGGGAACAAGGTGGGGATGGGGCACAGCTTGGACACGATGACCTTGGAGGGCTTTTCCAACCTCAGTGATCCTGGGATTCTCTGATCCCATGAAAGGGATGGTGCCGTGGGGTGGCATCTCCAGTATTTCAGGACCTGGAGCAGAGCAGGGTTGGAGGCAGAGCTGGAGCTGGTGGGGATGGAGCTGCCTGGGGCTGTGCTGGAACGGGGATGGAATGTGGAGAATGGGGATGGAATGAGGAGAACGGAAGGAAATCAGCAATTCCACCAGCAATTCCCAGGTCCTGCCACAGGAGACCTTACCTGAGTGGAAATTCCTGTTCCTGGTGCTGATCTTTGTAGGA
This sequence comes from Corvus hawaiiensis, assembly GCF_020740725.1. Classification (NCBI taxonomy): domain Eukaryota; kingdom Metazoa; phylum Chordata; class Aves; order Passeriformes; family Corvidae; genus Corvus; species Corvus hawaiiensis. Next base: position 781,739 of record NC_063235.1, read on the forward strand.
GGCCTGGAGGAGCTGTGGATGGTCTGGAGCGGTGGGAGGCAGAGCCCCAGAGCCCATCCCAGAGCTTCCCAAGGAAAGCCAGGCAGGAAAACCTCTGGCTGGGAGAGTTCCCGGTGAGGGGCAGATTTTGTTAACCTACAGCACCTTTTTAAGGGTGAGGAACAGGAAACATTGGAAAACCAAAGGCAAGGGAATCCCTTGGCTGTTCCAACACCTTGAACGGTGCTGGTTGTTTCTTTTCACCCAAATCTCTGAATTTCGGTTTTTGTTTTAAGCAAAAAGCATTTTTAATGTCCCTGTCTGTGCCCTTCTCCCCCCCTGCCTGCAAACCCAGCTTTATTTTTTCTGCAAACAACATTTCTCCAGCCCCCAAATCCCAACCAAAACATGCTCCATGAATTTGAATGCCGAGTTATTTTCTGATGGTTCTTTCTGGAAAGTGGTTTGGGGTTGTTGTGGTTTTTTTTTTTTTTTTTTTGTCTCTTTTGTACTCGAGTTCAAATATTTTCAGAGCAAAACAGTGGCAAAACATTTTTAATCAGGAGCTCTTTTATCCAAATCCTTCATTGAGGAAACAGCTCCGGTGTGGTTTTGTTTCCCTGCGTCTCATTGAATGCATTAAACCAGCTTTCATTTCAATGACCTTTTTTCTTTATTTGATTCAGGGAGGGTGAGTGGGGGAAAAAAAAGAAAAAAATCGGATTCTTCTTTGATGGAACAACTGCAGGAAAAGGTTTCCATCTCGGGCAGAATGAAAATGAGGGTGTGAATGTTCTCTCCCACCATGGGACCTGTGGAGAAGCTTTAAAAAAGCCACAAATCCAAAATAAACCAAACAGTTGTTTCTGTTAGGAGCGGTTTGGTTTGTTCTTCCCTGGAACAATCCCGAGCCTCTGGATGCCCAGACTGCTGGGGAAATCACGGAATTAGAGGATGGTTACGGTTAGAAAAGACCTCCAAGAGCAGCAACCTTTGACTGGATCCCACTGAGCCGAATCTCCAAGTGCCACGTCCGCTCGTCTTTGGGCACTTGCAGGGATGTGACCCCAGCTCTGCCCTGGGCAGCCGTGGGTAACCCTTCCATGAGGAAATTCCTGCTGATGTCCAGCCTGGAGCTCCCCTGGCACAGCCTGAGCCCGTTCCCCTTGTCCTGCCCTGCAGCACACCAGGGCTGGCTCCGAGTTCGGGAGCTCCAGGGATCCAGGAAGGCCTTGGGATGCTCCATGAAGGCATCCAGGAGTGAAGGGACAGAGTCATTCCAGCTCCAGGGGCTGGATGGGAGCATCCTGTGGGTGCCACGATCCCTTGGGCACCACATTCCCTTGGATATCGTGTTCCCCTGGGTGCCACCATCCCTTGGGTACCACATTTCCTTGGATATTGTGTTTCCTTGGATACCACGCTCCTCGCTGGGCAGAGGCTGGGCTTTGAACAGCCCCAGGCTCCGGCTCCACAGCCCCAGCCTTTCCCAAGGGATTTTTCCTGGTGAGAGCAGCTCCCAGGATGAGCCCGCTGGGATCCCCTGAGGTGGGCAGAGAATGGAAGGCAGGAGAGGTGGATTTTCTTTCCCAGCCTTTGTCCTCCTTTTGGGTGGAGGTTTCCAGCCAGGATCGAGCAGAGGATCCCTGGGATCTGAGCTGGAGCTGAGCTCCAGCCTCACCCTGGTAATCCCAGCACAGGGGTGACCCCGAGGTGACTCCTGCTCTCATCCCACCCTGCCCAGGAGCTCTCCTTGGATCCGTGGGTTCCTCCTTCCGCTGCTGCTCTGGGCAAAACCAAACAACCACAAAAAACCCCCCAAACCAAAACCAAAACCAAGAACAAACCCCAAACCCAAACCGAGCCTCGTAGCTTCATTTTCCAGTCTCCAGAGATGTCGGAGCAGAGGCGGCCACAGAATGAAGGTCTCACATTCCCAGGAAAGAAATCAGACGTCGATTGGCAAGTGGAATCCTGCCCAGCCTGCCTGGAATCCCCAGCGAGCCCATCCAGCACGGCTGGGGCCCTTCCCACTCTCCAAACGCGTTTCTCAATCTGTTCCTCTGAGCCTGAAGGACCGGGGGGATCCCATCCCACTTCCCAATTCCCTGATTGGACAGGAATGCCGAGCTCAAGCTCTCCTCTGCACCTCTGGGCTCGTGTCTGGGGTTTCTGGAGGATCGGGAGGGTTCGGGTGTTCCCAGAACCGTCGGCAGCAGCAGATCAGACACCGGGCCACTCTCGCAGCAGCTTGGATTTGTTCTTTCCCCTCTGATGGCTCCGGGCCGTTCTCCTGTGACGAGGGAAACGGTGCCGTGCAGTTCCCGGGCATTTTATGGGATCAGCCTGGGTCCCTGAGCTCTCATTGGGGGGAGTGAGAAGCAAAACGTGTCCCGGGGACATCGGGGGCTGGTGTGACAAAATCGGGCACTGGAGAGGGGATTAACCCTGGGCCCAAAGATCAGCAACCCCACGGAGGGCAGGAGCGGGAGCGGGAGCGGGAGCAGAAGAGGGAGAGGGAGAGGGAGAGGGAGAGGGAGAGGGAGAGAGAGAGGGAGAGGGAGAGGGAGCGGGAGCAGGAGAGGGAGAGGGAGAGAGAGAGGGAGCGGGAGAGGGAGAGGGAGTGGGAGAGGGAGCAGAAGAGGGAGAGGGAGAGGGAGAGGGAGAGGGAGCGGGAGAGGGAGAGGGAGTGGGAGAGGGAGCAGAAGAGGGAGAGGGAGAGGGAGAGAGAGGGGGAGGGGGAGAGGGAGAGGGAGTGGGAGAGGGAGCAGAAGAGGGAGAGGGAGAGGGAGCAGAAGAGGGAGAGGGAGAGGGAGAGGGAGAGGGAGAGGGAGAGGGAGCGGAAGAGGGAGTGGGAGAGGGAGAGGGAGAGAGAGAGGGAGGGGGAGAGGGAGAGGGAGTGGGAGAGGGAGCAGAAGAGGGAGAGGGAGAGGGAGCAGAAGAGGGAGAGGGAGAGGGAGAGGGAGAGGGAGAGGGAGAGGGAGAGGGAGCGGAAGAGGGAGAGGGAGCGGGAGAGGGAGAGGGAGAGGCAGCGGGAGAGGTAGAGAGTGGGAGAGGGAGCGGGAGAGGGAGAAGGAGCGGGAGAGGGAGAGGGAGAGGGAGAGGAAGAGGGAGAGGAAGAGGGAGTGGGAGAAGGAGCGGGAGAGGGAGCGGGAGCGGGAGAGGGAGCGGGAGATGAGGGAGAGGGAGATGAGGGAGAGGGAGCGGGAGAGATAGCGGGAGATGAGGGAGAGGGAGATGAGGGAGAGGGAGCGGGAGAGATAGCGGGAGATGAGGGAGAGGGAGATGAGGGAGAGGGAGCGGGAGTGGAAACGGGAGCGGGAGCAGGGTCACCATGGGATCACCTCTGCCCCCGAACACGAGGCTGCTGCCCAGGAAAACTGAGCTCCCAGCCCGGAGAAATGAGAGCAGCAGCCCCGGCAGAGGAATGGGGAGGGCAGAGCCTGAGGATGGATCAGCTCCAGTCACAACCTCCCCTGGCCTCTCCTCAAGGAAATACAGCGGCTTCGGTGCCCTGGGAATTCACGTTGATATCCCACTGCTGGACCTGGGCCCTGGGAATCTCCATCCAGGCAAAGCTGGACCCCTGAGCCCTGGGAGTCCCCCACCAGCCCTCACCTGTGCCCGGTCCATGCAGTTCAGTTCCTCTCCCTCCCTCCCAGCCTCTCCCTCTGCCCATCCTCGGTCCCTGCCTCCGGTGCAGCCCCCTGAACCTCGGGAATTCACATCATTCCCGGGCCGTCCTTCCCCTCACCTGGAGCTGCCTGGTCTGCCCGGATCACCTCGGGGTTAATGAGGGCACCGGGCACGGGCAGGGGCATGGGAGCCGTAGTTATCCCAGGCTCATGGGATCAGCCAGGCTGGAAAAGGCCTTTGGGATCATCGAGTCCCACCTGAGACCCGACAGCCCCTTGGCCCCAGCCCGTGGCACCGAGTGCCGCATCCGGGCCGTCCTTAAACACCTCCAGGGATGGGGACTCCAAACCTCCCATTCCAGTGCCCAATGCCCCCATTCCAATGCCCCCATTGCAATTCCCCCATTGCAATTCCCATTCCAATCCAGCCCATTTTGGCTCATTCCGGGGAGGAACCAGCACCATTCCCCAGATCCAGGGGCAGGGATGAGAAGGCAGCACAGGGAAGGATTCCCAGGGGCCCGGTGTGCCCAGAGGATGAACAGGGAGCCCCTGGCCCCATCCAAGGAGCGATTCCAGCCTCCCACAGCCTCCTCCTGGTCCCGCACGCCCCACGGAGCTGCTATTTTTGTTTTGTTTTGTTTTTTATTAATTTTTTTTATTTATTCAGCTTTATTCGCTGCCGAGGTTGAACACATCAAAGCTCGCCGCTGCGGTGCCGATGACAGGCGGCTAATTGGTGTTCTCGTTAATTACCGCCAGTGACAAGGACAGGAGCCGGGCGCGGGGGTGCCGGGCTGGCTTTGGGGGGTGCCCGCTGTCATTTGTATTCGCGTGGGGACATCTAGTGACCGCGGCGACGAGCGCAGAGCAGCCCGGCCATGGGCAGCCGGGGTTCCAGCCGCTCCGGCTTCCCGCAGCCCAGCGCCGGAATTCCAGCGCCGCTGCTGCTCCGCCTCCCCTCCACCCCAAGGACACCCCAAAGAGGGTTCGTCTCGGGGCCTTGTGTGTCCCGCCACGGGCCAGGGCACCCCCAAAGCTGTGTCACCCCACGGGGTCCGTGCCAGGCTCCATCCAGCGGGGTGAGGTGTGGGATGAGCCCGAAGAGCAGAGCCTGGCACAGCACCGGGCTCCTCTGGTGCCCGGGCAGGGTCACAGTGCCAGGGACACCCCTGTGCCAGGGGCTGTGTGGCGTGAGCCCCCACTGACCACCCCAGGGGTAGCACCGGGAAACAGTCGGCTCCCAGTGCTCCCAGTTCAGCTCCTGCAGCTCCCATTCCCCCTCACCCCTGGATAAATCCCAGCGCCATCAGCAGAGCCAGCCTGGCTCCTGTTCCCGTGTCCGTCCCTCAGGGCTGCTCTCGTTCCATGGGTGGCACCTGGAGCCGGGTGTCCTGCGGGCACCTCTGACCCTGCAGCTGCTGCCCCCGTCCCTGCTGTGCTGCTGTCCCGAATGTCCTCACAGCCCTGCAGAGGACGAGCGCAGCTGGGCTTTCGGTCATTGCTGCTCCAGAGCCGCCAGGCTCACCCGGGCCTGCAGCTTTTCCCTCCTGGATCTGCCACTGTCCCTGTCACACCCCCAGCTCGCTGTGCTCGGGGATCTGCTGCTGCCCCAGCCTGGTTTGGGTGGGAAGGGACCTAAATCCCACCCAGTGCCAGCCCTGCCCTGGCAGGGACACCTCCCGCTGTCCCAGGCTGCTCCCAGCCCCAGTGTCCAGCCTGGCCCAGGGATCCAGGGGCAGCCCCAGCTGCCCTGTGCCAGGGCCCAGAGGAATCGGGCAAAATATTCCAGGGCAAAAGAATTTTTATCCCTGATAAGAAATGAGTTTATGGATCTTTCCAGAACAGGCTGGGGTACGGACAAACGGAAGAGTTTGGTAACAAAATGTGCCCCACACGATCCCACAGTGAGGGTGGGAGCAGAGCTGCCCTCCAAGCCCCAGGGCCCATCCCCTCCCTGTCCCTGTCCCTGTCCCTGTTCCTGTCCCTGTCCCTTCCCTCTGGGAGCTCCCTCACTTCATTCCCGTGTTTCCAGGAGGAAAGGGTCTGTGGGGCTGAGGGTTTCCCACCTCTGCCCTAAAGGCTGTGATGCCTTGAGAGGCCACCTGAAAACAGAGACTGGACAGGAGAAGGGGAATAAAGGCAGGGATTTGTTTGAAAGGCCTTCAAAGGTACCCCTGGGAGCCAGAGGCCACTGCCGAGATGGGCCCCAAAGTGGACGGCAGGGCATGAGTTCTTCACACCTTTATAGGTTGGGTTCATTTGCATAGCAGGGTTAATTCTCCAATTAAAGCTTCAGTTAATGAGGTAATTCCCCTCAGCTTGCCCCCCTTTAGAGGCTCTTTGGTTTATACTTTTTGGGCCTAGGACGGTCTGGGTGTCCCTGGAGAGCAGGCCCGGAGAGGCTTTGTTCTGTCTGCCCAGCACAGAGAGCAGAAGTGAACAGGCCACGAGAAACTCCAGAGTTACTCACTGGGCAGTGCAGGATTTGGAAAATAGGAAAGTTAAAACCTAAGGCATCAGATCCAGCCCCAAAACCACTTCCACTTTTACCGTTGCACCTCCCTCCCCCAATTTCCATCCACCTTAAATCATCCCCTTCCACCTGCTGCTATCAAGATCTCCCCCACATGGATCTGAAATTAATCCTGTATTTCCCCAAGCAGACCTCGCTATCAGTAATTAACTTTCTTCCAATTAGCTGCTGAGACACCGCGGCCGATTTATGGCCATGGTGATAAAATCCCAAATCCAGGGGATTGCGCTGGAGGTGCAGGAAAGGGCAGGGAGTGATTTCCCCTGGGGAATTATGAATTTTACGCTGCTCTGGAAGGTCCAACCACAGAATCCCGGAGATTCCAGGGAGCCCTGGCCCAGGATCCAGGTGGGACCACTGGGATACCCCAGAGCTCTGGGCCAGGAGCTCCCTGTGTCACCTGAGCCCTGCTGTGACCCCAGGGACATCCCTGCCACCCTGGGGACATCCCTGCCACCCTGGGGACTTCTCTGCCACCCTGGGGCATCCCTGACACTCCAGGGACATCCCTGCTGTAACCCCTGGGACATCCCTGCCACCCCAGGGACATCCCTGCTGTAACCCCTGGCACATCCCTGCCACCCTGGGGACTTCCCTGCCACCCCAGGGACATCCCTGCTGTAACCCCTGGCACATCCCTGCCACCCTGGGGACACCCCTGCCACCCCAGGGACATCCCTGCCACCCTGGGGACTTCCCTGCTGTAACCCCTGGCACATCCCTGCCACCCTGGGGACAACCCTGCCACCCCAGGGACATCCCTGCCACCCTGGGGACTTCCCTGCCACCCCAGGGACATCCCTGCTGTAACCCCTGGGACATCCCTGCCACCCTGGGGACACCCCTGCCACCCCAGGGACATCCCTGACACCCCAGGGACATCCCTGCTGTAACCCCTGGGACATCCCTGCCACCCTGGGGACACCCCTGCCACCCCGGGGACACCCCTGCCACCTCAGGGACATCCCTGTCACCACGAGGACATCCCTGCCACCCCAGGGACATCCCTGCCACCACGAGGACATCCCTGCCACCCCAGGGACATCCCTGCCACCCTGGGGACATCCCTGCTGTAACCCCCGGGACATCCCTGCCACCCTGGGGACTTCCCTGCCACCCCAGGGACATCCCTGCCACCCTGGGGACACCCCTGCCACCCCAGGGACATCCCTGCCACCCCAGGCCCTGCCAAGAGCTGCTGTTGGGGTCGTGGACAGGTCCCACCACGCAGGATGGAGAACCAGAGGGGCTGAGGGTCCTCAGGGAAGTGACACCTCATTGTTCAGCTGGAAAACCCCCGTGTCCCTCGTCAGCCGGCCTCAGGACAGCCCCTGGTCTCCAGAGCAAGAATTCCTCCTTCCTGCCCATCCCCACAGCCCTTTCAGGATGCTCTGAATTCTTGGGATTCACTTCCTTCAGCCAGGAGAGGGGGGAACCACCCTGATCCCCCCCAGGAACCCCTGAGGGCAGGGAGCTGCTCCCATTTATTGGGATCCCATCTGATCCGTGCGGTTCGGAGCGGTGGGAGCAGCCGAACACCACAAGCTCTGCAAGCCCCACAGGACAGCTCCTGCCCTGAGCGGTGATTAAACAAGAAATAAAGAAATCCAGATTTATGCTTTATGCCTGCAGTTAAAGCCATTCCAATCTATGGCCAGAGCTCTGATCCTCGGGAAGCTCCTCCCTGCAGGAATTACAGGGGGAACGTTCCTGGCTCCCGTGGAGCTTCCCCCCGAGTCAAACAGAAAATGAGAAATAATTTGCACAACATAAATCCAGCAGCACCTTGAAGTGCCTGATCCCCGAATTACCCCAGAGGAGCGAGCAGAGGAACTCCAGAGCCGTTCCCAAGGGAATTCCTGCAGCCCCAGAGGGCTTCCAGGGCCCGAGGGTGCCTGGAGAGAAATCCCAGCAGTGCCTGGTGTGCTCCGTGCCCGTTTTCAGGGTGGGAGCGTTGCCAGCTGCTGCTGAGAGATGTGAGCGAGCTCCAGGCCCGGGCGTTCACTGCCAGCCACCTTTAATTGGGTTTCTGCCGGCCCTGGGTTATGACAGCAGCGACCTGCGGGAGGAAATTGCTGCCCCAGAGGGAAAATGCCTTTTCCCAGAGGAAATTGCTTCCCTCTGCCCTGGGGAGCCTCAGGCTTCAGGAAAAAGTGAAACAAGGATGTTTTCCCATGCCCAAAGGACAATAATTTATGGATTGTTTTACCTGAAGACCCAAAGGAACTTGGGGCTGGGTGGGACGTTTATAAATCATCTTATCTGAAAATCTAAAGGAACTTGAGATTTTGGGGACAAATGCTATAAATTATTTTGCCTGGAAATCTAAAGGGATTTGGGACTTGGTGGGACAACTTTTTATGATTTGTTTTGCCAGAAAATCTAAAGGAACTTGGGACTTGGTGGCAAAGTGGAAAGAAGGAGCGGGTGTATGTAAGCCCATAAAATGATGGAATGGTTTGCACTGGAAGGGACCTGTAAAGGTCACGTGGTCAGCGAGCAGCGACACCTTCAACGAGATCAGTTTGCTCCAACGCCATCCAAACCGGCCTTGAATATTCCCAGGAACGTGGCGTCCCCACCCCTCTGGAAAATCTCCTCCAAAGGGAAGGGAAAGGAGCTCCCGGTGTGCAGCGGGATCGTTTCCCTCCTCCGGCATCCAGCCCTTCTCCAGCCCATCCCTGCGGGATGAGGGATGCGGAATGCTGTGTTTGACTGCGCAGCATCCTTTGCTTCCCAGACAAGCGCGATGAGCTGCGGGAAAGGCGAGGGGATTCTCCTCTCCCGGCTCCCATCGCGCCCCTGGGCGATCCATTAGTGCGGCCTAATTAGAATGTCAAAAGCCCGGTGACTAATTGACTTCGGGACGGCTTTTGTTGTTTTAAGGAGAAGGGAGAAGAAGGATTGTTAATTAGTTTAGTTCCTCGTTATCTGCACCACAGCCCCGAACGTTCCCCACAGCAGCAATTGAAGCTCCTTTTGGTTTTGTTATTCATGGCCCAGTCCGAGGTTGGGATTTTCACGGGTGAGGGGTGATCCAGAGTTTAGCTGGGATTGGGGTTTTGATGAGCAAAAACCAGAGAAATCTGGAGAGCGATGGACGGGAGGAATGGGCAGAGAAACTCCGGGAGAAACGCAGAGGGAAAAATGGATATAATGGCTTTTCTCCATAAAAAACCCACAGGGAAGGAGAGCTGCTGTGTCTGTGCTCCCGAAACAAGGAACTCCAGGATCCAGGAAGGATCCAGTCCCCCGGGTCCTGCCTGGAGGTGCCTTGCAGGAGCGATGCTCAGGATCAGCTCCTTTCATCCCAAGAGCTGGGATTGGAATCCCTGCCCCCGGGAATGGCCCTGCCTGGCTCAGCCTCCCCAGAAAAGGCTGGAAATTGTTTTCTTCCCCCCCCCCAAAAATGAGTTTTATGGAAGTTTTTGGGTTCGCTGGAACTGGGCAAAGTAGGCTGAGGAGTGGAGGCAAAGATCCAGCCAGGAATTTCTCCCCTTTCCTGGAAAATCAGGGAAACAGCTTCATCTGCAGGATGACAGCAGTGCTGCCTTCCCACGTGGGCATTTCCATGCTGGAATTAAAATCAAATCCATCTTCCACATCCTGAGGCCATGAAATTTCTCCTTCTCAGGCATTTAAAGAATAAATAAATAAGCACATAAGGAAATTACCCACGGGAGCTCAATCCCATTGTGGGCAAAGGAATTACAGCTGGAAATAAAAGAAAATTAATTAATGATTAACCTTATCAGATGGGGGTGGATTCTGATCAGCCGATGGAAGAGAGGGGAAAATGGAAGAGGAGAAAAAAAGAGTGAGGAGCAAGGAAAAAAGCTGAGAACCAGAAGGTGCAGAAACAACTTCTACTTTCCTGCAGGGGTTCTGTGCTCCCGTTTTAAGTCTATTTAAGATGGAAAGTGATTCCACGTGAGGAAAACCATTCCTTGGGTGGCAGCGGGGACTCGCAGCCCTGGGAGAGGGGGTTAAGAGGTACCTGCATGTCTGAATCTGCTCTCATTCCCACAGAGAGGCTCAGGCGCTCCCACAGGGGCACTTGGAACAATCCCACAAATGATGGCAACAGGATCTGCTCCTCCCGAGCCACAGATAAGAAACATCCACAGTTCGTGAGTAGGATTAGACAAGAGGTCACCCCAAGAGGTTTGGGAGCTCCTGGGTTACCCCAGGTCCGGGATACTCAGGATTTCCCTGGGAGGGTGAGGCTTTGCCACCGAGAGCTGCCCGCAGTCCTTGACCCAGTGCTGGACCCGTCCCTGCGTCCCCAGGAGGGAAATGGATGATTTGGGCTGCAAAGGGAGCTCTGTCCGGAGAGCAGGCTCTGGATTTCTCTCTGGGCTCGTTTCTCCCCTTTGCTGAGATAAGAGGATCTGACATGAGCTGATTTCCTCCCGTAAGGAGCCCTGGGAGGGGTGCTGCTGTCAGGCAACCTCCTCAGCACTCACACAAAGGACGACGCTGGCTTCCAGATTTCCAGCAAACTTTTAATATTTCCCCAAAACCAAACCACATCTGCTCTGCTGACACTTCTGAACAGGCCAAGTCGCCCCGAAAAGCTTTTCTCGCGTTGTCTCAAGTATAAATATTTTGATACAAAAAATAAAACCCCATAAACAAACCCCAAAACCCCACAAACCTCCCCCGAGGCATCCGGCGGTGCCGTGGGGACCCGTGGCCAGCTACAGCTGCAGGGATGGGCAGCCCCAGGTGCTCCCAGCCCCCATTCCCAGGGAATCCAGGAGCAGAAGAGTCTGAACGGTCTGGGCTGAGCTCGGAAGGTGCTTTGAGGTGTGGGGTGAGCCAGGGAGCCTCTGGTGGGCACAGGGATCGAGGCTCTGCTTCCAGGGCAGCTCAGGCAGCGTTCCCGGGGTGGGGCGATGGGCTGGAGCTCCAGCTGAGGGTGTGGGGACACAGCAGGGCACATCTGGCTGGGGTCAGAGCCACAGGGAGCCCCTGGGCCTTGTCAGGATCGCCCAGAGCAGGGGACACCGGGCTGGTGTCACTCGGAGGCACAGAGGGATGTCCCCTGCACGTCCCTCGGAGCGGGCCCAGCTCAGGGCGCTGGGACGCTGCCCCCATTCCCTGCTGGGAAAGCTTCTCCCGTTGCTGTTCCACAGCTCTGGACAGACCCAAGCAGGAGCAGCCCGTCCCTGTCTGCAGAGCACGCTCAGGATCAGGACTAAACCTCGCCTGATTCCTGACCACAGCCAGGAACTCAGCTTTGGCGTTTACCCAGCAGCTGAGGGCGATCCGAGCCACTCTGACTTTTAAATTAAATTATCTCATGCATAGAAACTAAAGCTGCAGCAGAGGATTCACAGAACTCACCATCAAGGACTCCTTAACACATTAATATATATTAAGGTTTAAATAAAAAATCTTTCCAGGTTTGGGTTTTTTTTAATATATGCACTCTATAGATGCAACAAACTTGAGCCTGGTCTAACTCTCAGTCACACGCCGTGCTCTGCCCTTTATACAAAGTCTGCTCTACTGTTCTAATTCTTCCTTTTAAACAAATGCAGGTAGCCTAGACCTTAAAAAAAGCTGCCCAGAGCCCCGGGGCTGAGCTGCCCTCCCTGACAAGTGGAGCAGTTCTGGTTCTGTGACATTGGGAAGGAGGTGAAAAACTGCTGTGCTGGGGCTTTAGATGATCTTGTTCTCCAGGGCTTCGATCCTTTTGGCCACAGCTTCCAGTGAGGAGGAGTTAAGGAGGAAAAACAACAGGGAATGTTGGGAGGGGGAGTTTTTATGTGGGCACAGAGTGATGGGGCGAGGTTTGAACTAAAAGAGGAGAGGTTTAGATGGGATATTGGGAAGGAATTGCTCCTTGGGAGAGTGGTGAGGCCACGGAATGAAATTCCCAGAGCAGCTGTGGCTGCCCCTGGATTCCTGGCAGTGCCCAAGGCCAGGCTGGACATTGGGGCTGGAGCAGCCTGGCACAGTGGGAGGTGTCCCTGCCAGGGCAGGGGTGGGATGGGATGGGATTTAGGCCCCTTCCCACCCAAACCACTCCAGGATTCCATGATCCCAGGCTGAGGATGGAAGTGCTGCCCTGCCGGGAGCAGGAGCAGAGGGAATCTGCCCCCATCCCCTCTGGCTCTCCCAGCCCTGCTCAGGCTGATGGATTTCAGCGGAGGCAGGAGCCGTCTGTGCTCACACGTCCTCCCACAGCCACGGATTCACTCAGAAACGAGGAGCAAACCCGGGAGCTGAACACTGGGGAGTGTTGGGGGGAGCTGCCGGAGCTCCCGGCCCCGAGGAGAGGAGCAGAGCGCTTTTCCTGGAGTTCCAGAGCAGCTTTCTGCTCCTGTCGCTGACTCCTGCTCCTGGGTGTCTGGGAGAGGCACCCGCAGGGGCAGAGCTGTGAGTTCCCGCGGCCTCTGCACCACACAGGTCACGGATCTCGCTCCGCTCGGCTCCAGAGGAGGAACGGACCCGCGCGGGTGCCACAGCAGGGCCCAGAAACGCGGGAGGAGATCAGAACGTTGCTTTTAAAATTGGATCCTCTCCTGATGCTCAGCGGTAAGAAATCTCCCCTGCCCCTGTGAGCCACCCGAGGCTCCACGGATTCCCCTCCCCATGGGAAGTTTTAATCCTACTCACAATTTTTCGTGGCTCTTTTTTCTCTTTCAGCCACTTTAGGAAGGGCCCAGCAGGGCAGAACTCAGCCCCACCAGGTCGGTTCTGGTGGGATCCAACTCACCTGGCCGGAGATGCTTCCAGGGAACGGCTCCATCGGGATTTATCTCCCAGCACTGAGTTTTGGCCAGCTGGGACAACTTGGGATGGGTGGATGCACCCCCCTGGATTAGCCAGACCACCCACTCTGCAGTCGGAGGTGTTTGGCTGCAGAGGACCCTCTGTCCCTACAGTCCCTGCAGGAATTCCAGCAGCGCTGCATGTTTGCTCTGGGGGAATTCGCTGCCATGGAAAGGATCCCATCCACAGAGCTGGGATGGATCAGCTGGAAGGGTTTTTGTGCCCTCAGCCCAGCCCCAGCCACGGCTGCTCACAGCCCTCCCGTTCCAGCTGCCTCAGGACCTGCAGCCCCATCTTCCCACAATCCCAGACTCCCAGAGCTTGGAAAAGCTCTCCATGGTCATCAAGTCCAATTTCTGACCAACCTCCACCTTGCCACCAGCCCCGAGCTCTGAGCACCACCTCCAGCCCCCCTCAGTGCCTCATTCCACCTTCCTGAAGCCCAACCCAACTCCTTCCCTCAGGAACAGACCTTCCCTGTGGCCCCTCCGGAAATCCCAGCCCAGCCCAGCCAGTCCCGGACGAGCTTCCAAAGGATATGTTTCTGCTGCAAGGAGCTGATGAGGTCTTCTACTTTGGTCTGGAACTTCACGATGGATTTGCACTCACACGGATCCTCCTCTGTGGGTCACAACAGCAAGGGATGAGTGGCACAAAAAAATTGATTTAACCAAAATCCCTGAGCCCAGTGAAACAGAACAATTCTTCTTGTCCTGGTCAGAGACAGGAAGGAAATCAAAATATAATTATTTCTAATTATCTGACTGATCTCTTCTGGCTTTAACCACAGATGAGTGGAGAATGTCACAAATTCTTGTTATTTCGGCTGTGAAAAGTTTTCCCTGGATTTCCAGTTCTCTAAAAACCCACTGAGCTCTGCTCCTGATGCCTCAAGTTTGCCCTAAAATTGGGATCCGACCAACCACAAACCAACCTCTGTGTCCCTAACAACGTCCAGTGAACGTCTTGGTGGCACTGTTGCCACCAAGTCTGGTTTGAGCTTTGCTTGGGTAACTCCAGTCCTTGAGCGGGTGGAACCACGAGCATTAATCAGTTTGCTAATTTGTGTCACTAATTTACATCTGTTCTTCAAGGAGAATTAACTGAGACTGGAGCAGGAGGGAAAAAGGGCGGGGAAGGAAAGGGAGGGGTTACGAGGCCTCGCTGAGTTGAGCAAACTGAAGGAGGAAATAAAAGCGAGAATTTTTGAAGGAAAGGAACCACTTGCACCAAAACACAGTGGATTTAAAGCAGCCAGGAGTAACCTAAAGCTGGAGATTAACAGAAGATTTCCAGGCAGCCTTGAGAAATACAAACTGGCACTGGGAATCAAAGGAATGCAAATATCTCCTTGCCTTCCCTTTATTTTTAGTACTCAAATGCAAATGTATTTACCCAAATTGGTGTCTTACAAACAAAGAGTTTTTCTGAAATCTCCTTTTCTTTTTTTGAAGGCTGAAGCCTGAATGTGTTTGAATGATCTTTAAGTGCAATTTGTTGGGGGTTTCATGTAGATCCCATCTTCTTGTTCTCGGATTGATCCCACTTTTTTAAGGAGAATTGGCAAAGAGTCTCTGCCTTGCAATCCTGGCTCTGCAGACACAGGGATTATCCCTCTCCAGCTTCTCCAGGAGAAAAGGAGATCCCATCTTTAGGAATCTGGGGACAAATTCATAACTTCTGAAGGAGAAGAAGGGCAGAGGGTGCAGGAAAAGGGAAGGAAAAGGATTTGGGAGAGAGGGACTGGCTGAGGTGTGGGGGCTGCTTTTCTTCAGGCAACCACCCAAAATATTGACGTGTCCTGGTCCTTCTGTGTGTTCTGCCAGCTCCACACGCCAGGAACAGAGAGATTTTTATAACACCCATCTAAAGGGCGTTTCCAGCCCTCCACTCCAGCCTTGACTGAACCCCTCCATCCCAACCCCCTCTCACCAACACAGATCTTTGGCTTCTTCAAGGGCATTTTCATCCCTCTACTCCAACCTTCAAATGTTGGGAATAAACCCCCTCCCCAACCCCCTCTCACCAACACAGACTGAAGATCTGCAGCTCCTCCAAGAGTGTTTTCATCCCTTCACTGCAGCCTTCAAACACTGACTGAACCCCAAACCCCCCACCCACACAGATCTTCATCTGCAGCTCCTCCAAGGGTGTTTTCATCCCTTCACTGCAGCCTTCAAACGCTGTGACTGAACCCCTCCATCCCTAATCCGCTCTCACCAACACAGATCTTCATCTGCAGCTTCTTTCCAATCTTGCTGATGGTCCTGAAGTCGGCAGAGTAGAAATAATGCTCAGCCACCGGTTCCGAGGCGATCTCCCTCAGCTCATCCTCCACGGCGTTGCCAACTCCCACGGCAAACATCCGAAATCCTAAATCCGGGAACGGGATGCTGTCAGCGGCACAGAGCTGGCACAGTGCCATCCCTGCCAGGCTGGACATCCTCATCCACCCCCTGGACCCTCAGGCCCCACACAGCTCCAGATCCTAACTGGGAATTAACCCCCCCACCTCCGCTCTTCCAGACTCCTTCCAGCCAGGTCAAATAGGGCCAAAGTAACTTTACAGGCAGAGTTTTTATTAAAATTTACCAGACCATGAGCACTGTGGGCACAAGAACAAGGTTTTGGAGATGCTTCTTTCAGCCAGGTCAAACAGGGGCCAAAATAATTTTGCAGGCAGAGTTTTACTGCAATTTCCCAGCCAATGAGCACAGGAACAAGGTTTTGGAGATGCAAGAAAGGACAGGCAGTGGTAACACTGTGCCACTGATATGGAAGTGATAACACAGCAAAGGGAAACTGGAAGTTTCCAAAATAGGCTCAGCCCCTGTTAATCAAGGCCTGTTAATGAGCCCCTGAGTGGCCAAGCCCCCTGCAGCAGGGACCTGGGGTCAGCAGAACGGAGCTGAGTCTCCTCCTAAAACTGCAGCCCCCACTGGGAGTTAAGAACTCGTCCAGGTTTTGTCCTGCTCTGCCAAGAGGCTGATCTGCGTTCAAGCCGTTTCTATTGAACTGAAATGCAATTTTCCCATCTTGGGTGGTATTAATTAACCCCTGATTCGAAATATTGGTCTCTCCTTGTCCATGCCCAGGCACTGGGAATGTTTCCCTGCTCCCCTTTTTGCCTTTCTCTGGATATATCCAATATCGCTTTGTTTTTCCAAGGCTCAGCTTGCTGAACAATTCTGCAGTCTCATTTTAAGCACTTGTTTATCCCCCAGCCATAACTTATGGACAGATAAGAGATTTCCTCGCGGGGACAAGAGAGGAGGGAGAGACGCGGCACAAAGTTTTATCACCAGGGAGGAATAAATTCTATAAATGCTCTTTACAAGAACCTTTTGTTTTATGAGAGCTGCACAGCCCCGTAAGATGTCAGAGTGCTTTGTAAACATTGGTTTTCCACGAGCTCCCTGACCTTTCCGGTTATGTGCTGGCCCCGAGTCCCATCTAGTGGTGGAGAGCCAAGTTAAAAGGAAGGGAAGGATTCAGCAATTCCTGAGTGAATTCCCGAGGGCTGGATCATTTTAGCACAGGGGTGTCAGACTGGGAATGCGCTCAGCAGGTCAGCACAGGGGCAGCTCTCGAGGCATTCATATTTCATGGGGCTCAGACACAGAAATCCATCCGTGTGTGGCCACTGAGCATTTCCCCGCAACAGCAGCTGAGGAAAGTTTCTTATTAATGTGCCTGGGGTTCCTCCTTAATCCGCGTCTGTGCTTTGTTTATTGTTTTATTGGGGCTTTTTTGCCTTTTCCAGGCCTTGAGGCTGATGCAGCCAAGCCACGCTCGGCCCTACAGCTCCTGGGATTTGTTGGTTTTGCCTCTCGTGTGCCTCTGATGCTGGGCTGGGTTTCCTGACCAACCCCGGACAAATCCCAGACTGGCTTGGGTTGGGAGGGACCTTAAAGCTCCTCTTGTTCCATCACCTCCCACCAGCCCAGGTTGCCCCAAGCCCCATCCAACCCTGAGGATGCTGGAACCTCCTAACTCTGAGCTCCCCCTGCAGTTCCCTCCACGTTTGTGTGGAGCAATTAGACCTGGGTGCGTCCCACTCCAACGGGTGGAACTCCATCCCATCCATCCCATCCATCCCATCCATCCCATCCATCCCTTCCATCCCATCCATCCCATCCATCCCATCCATCCCATTCCAATGGGTGGAACTCCATCCCATCCATCCCATCCATCCCATCCATCCCATCCATCCCATCCATCCCTTCCATCCCATCCATCCCATCCATTCCATCCATCCCATTCCAATGGGTGGAACTCCATCCCATCCATCCCCTCCATCCCATCCATCCCATCCATCCCACTCCAACGGGTGGAACTCCATCCCATCCATCCCATCCATCCCCTCCATCCCATCCCATCCCATCCATCCCACTCCAATGGGTGGAACTCCATCCCATCCATCCCATCCATCCCATCCATCCCTTCCATCCCATCCATCCATCCCATCCCATCCATCCCATCCATCCCATCCATCCCATCCCATCCATCCCATCCATCCCCTCCATCCCATCCATCCCATCCATCCCCCTCCAATGGGTGGAACTCTATCCCATCCATCCCGTCCGTCCCATTCCAGGGGGTGGAACTCCATCCCATCCATCCTATCCATCCCATCCATCCCATCCCATCCCAGCCATCCCATTCCAGGGGGTGGAACTCCATCCCATCCATCCCATCCATCCCGTCCATCCCATCCATCCCATCCATCCCATTCCAAGGGGTGGAACTCCACCCTGCCCAGCAGAAACTCCTCCAAAGACACAGAGGGGCTCTAGAACCAGCTCTTGGCAAACCGAGGTGCACCCAGACTGAGGTGCTCCAAGCTCTCTGCGAGGAGGGACAGTCAGGGAATATCTCCCCAAAATTACTCTGTAGTATCCTAAGAGCCACCTTTCCCAAGAGTCCCAAGGGAGAAGAAGCCGCTGGGAATTCAGGAGCCCTACCTGAGTCCTTGGCTTTCTTGGCAGCATCTGAGATATAATCCTGGGAGCGCCCGTCGGTGAACACAATCCCCACCTTGGGGACGCCGGGCCGGGCTCCGTTGATGGCGGAGAAGGAGCTGTCAACGAGGTACTTCAGAGCCTGGCCTGTCATGGTCCCCTTCTCCATGTAGGACATTTTCTTCACTGCTGCTTTGATGTCCTTCTTGTTCTTGAACTGCCCCAGGGGGAACTCCTGCCGGACAGAGCTGGAGTACTGCACCAGCCCCACCTGGGCCTGCTTGTCCGACACCTCCAGCGAATCCACGATTTGGTTGATGAATTTCTTCACCAGCTCGAAGTTCTCAGGCCTCACACTCTTGGAGCCGTCGATGAGGAACACGAGATCCAGAGCAGAGCCCAAGCCACCGTTGCAAGCTGAGGGAAAACAGAGAAAGAGGCAGAAGAAGACAGCAAAGACCTCAATAAATGATGCAGGAAAATAGAACCCTAATGCCATTTATTGCTGAGGAAATGGGGTTAATCCATGAAAACCCAACAAGAGATCCCAGCAATGGTTTGAAAGTGATTCTGGGCTGTAAGAGCAGCGTTTCCTTCCTGCCTGCTCTAAGCAGAACATCCCAGTGCTGTCCCCACCGTCCCCTCTCGGCTCCGGGACCCCTCACGTACCAGTGCAGGTCCTGCCGTCACTGTTGAGGCTGAAGCCGTCCCTGCAGGCGCACCTGTAGGCCCCCGGGGTGCTGACACACACCTGCTCGCAGTCGTGGTCCCCCGTGGCACACAGGTCCGACACCACTGAGGAGAGGAGAGGGGTGGCTTCAGCTGGGGGCCAGCCCGGGGCCTCCCCACCCACACCCAGCACTGCACAGCCCACAGCAGCCCCATAATTAAATCTGCATCATTAAATCCTGCAGCAGGACACAGCGCAGTGACCCGGGACAGTGGCTGAGGTATAAAGACAAGGAAGAAACTTCCACAAGTCTCCCAGCTCCAAGGCACAGTCCGGACTGGAAACCCTCCCCATCCTGAGGGCAAACCCAGCTGGGTGTGGAGCAAATCCCAGCACAGCTCACTCTGAAAAGGGTCTGGAGGGCCAGGACCCAGGGAATGGCTTCCCAGTGCCGGAGGGCAGGGCTGGATGGGATCTTGGGCAGGAATTGTTCCCTGGCAGGGTGGGCAGGGGCTGGCATGGAATTGCCAGAGCAGCTGGGGCTGCCCCTGGATCCCTGGCAGTGCCCAAGGCCAGGCTGGACATTGGGGCTGGAGCAGCCTGGGACAGTGGGAGGGGTGGGATGGGATGGGATTTAAGCTCCTTCCCACCCAAAGCACTCCAGGACTCTCTGCAAAGCTTTAAGGCCCATCCCAACCCAAACCATTCCTAATTCCCTGCTGGCTGGCAGCCCCAGAGCTCCGGGCTGGGAATGCCAGGACTCACCACAGAAAGCCTCCTGGAACTTGTGGGTCAGCTTCTCAATGACGCTGTAGCTCTCCACGTAGTCCACGTGCTCGTCCAGGGGCTCGCTGGCCATCTGCCTCAGCGTGCCCATGTCCACCCTGCCCACGCCGATGGCGAAGATCTCGATGCCCGCGGCCCTGGCCCGGGCGGACACGTCCTGCACCCCGTCCTGGGGCCGGCCGTCGGTCACCACGATGGCCACCTGCAGCGGGGAGGGAGGGCTGGGTGGGCATCGATGTCCTCACCAATATTCCCATAACGGTTGTGGAATGGGCTGGGGGAGGAGGGGAGGGTATGCATGTCTAAAACAAAGGGAAAAGGGAATCCCACCAGCTCTTCCCGCACTTTGGAGATCACACAAACCATTCTTTTTTAGGTGGAATTAGTTTCCTTCCGAGCTGGAAAGGTTAAAGTGCCAGGGATTGAATGGTTCCTTCAAGGGATAACGGCTGCATCCCCCTCTAAGGAAACCAAATTAAAATTTATGTCATTCGCAGCCAAACTCGAGCTGAAGCCAAACTAAAGATCTTCAGAGACACTGGGGACAAGCCCAGCTGAGTATGGGACTTCACAGAATCTCAGGAAATGCCATGGAAACTCGGGATGAAGGCTTCATCCCGTTTATAGGTGGAGGAGCTGAAGGATGGGGACAGAGAGGGGACAGGATCTGCCTGAGGTCACATTGTCAGTGCCAGGATTTGTGATCCTCTGCTCCAAAATAAACAGCAGAGGCCAAATCCCAGCCCTGCTAACCCCAGCATTAAAGTGGCAGCTGGTTTAGGAGGGAACTGGATTTCACCTTGGATTAAACAGAGCTCTGAACCAGTTAAAAGCCTCCCAGAGTCCTGCTCCTGCTTTGTCCCTTTTCCTCTTTATTTTTCCTCTGAAAGAGACTTTGTCACAAGACCCGAATTCTTGCTCTGTGCCAGTTCTTCTGCCCCTGCCACTTTTCCTCACAACTGATTAATTGTGACACCACTGCCAGCGCCACAGGAGCTGCTTGGGCTGGAACACGGAACGGGGAAAGAGCTTCCCCTCTGTAAAAAGCAGGAAAAACCCAGGGCTCTGCAATCTAAGTTCAGCTGTTTGTCTGCACTTGAAGGGCTGCACAGTTAAAAATTCCCAGGAGCGTCACAATTCCGCAGCTGCTGCTTCCAAGGGGGAAAACCCAAACAATTCCAAGCCTTTCTCTTCCGGTGCGGCAAAAATAAAGCAAAGCCTCACCCGCGGCAGGTGTGGGTGCGTGGGGTGGCGAGAGGATGTGCTGGGGTTCTCCTGGAGCTGGAGCGGATCCGTCCCTGCAGTGGAGCCTTTTGCCAGGAGAGAGAGCCCTCGGCTCAGCCTCGGCTGCAGCCGATCGGAGCCCCCCCACAGCCCGGCCGGCAGCGAACAGAGGCCTTATCAAATCGGGGATCAGAGGCGTTATCAAATCGGGGATCAGAGGCCTTATCAAATCGGGGATCAGAGGCCTTATCAAATCGGGGATCAGAGGCGTTATCAAATCGGGGATCAGAGGCCTTATCAAATCGGGGATCAGAGGTGTTATCAAATCGGGGATCAGAGGCGTTATCAAATCGGGGATCAGAGGCATTATCAAATCGGGGATCAGAGGCCTTATCAAATCGGGGATCACAGGCCTTATCAAATCGGAGATCAGAGGCATTATCAAATCGGGGATCAGAGGCCTTATCAAATCGGGGATCACAGGCCTTATCAAATCGGGGATCAGAGGCCTTATCAAATCGGGGATCACAGGCCTTATCAAATCGGGGATCAGAGGCGTTATCAAATCGGGGATCACAGGCCTTATCAAATCGGGGATCACAGGCCTTATCAAATCGGGGATCAGAGGCGTTATCAAATCGGGGATCACAGGCCTTATCAAATCAGGGATCAGAGGCGTTATCAAATCGGGGATCAGAGGCGTTATCAAATCGGGGATCACAGGCCTTATCAAATCGGGGATCAGAGGCGTTATCAAATCGGGGATCAGAGGCGTTATCAAATCGGGGATCACAGGCCTTATCAAATCGGGGATCAGAGGCCTTATCAAATCAGGGATCAGAGGCATTATCAAATCGGGGATCAGAGGCCTTATCAAATCGGGGATCAGAGGCCTTATCAAATCAGGGATCAAACCCTGCCAGCAGGTCCTGTCAGCAGCCGCGTGTCCTCCTGGAATTCTCTTCCTAAATCAAGAGATTCTCCAGGATTTATCAGCTCCTCTCCATCTCCAGGTCAGGGGAGCATCTTCAGCTAAGCCCGAGCCCAGATAAACCCAAGCCCAGATGAGCCCGAGCCCAGATAAGCCCCAGACAGGATGGAGCTGCAGCATCCACACCTGGATTTGATGGGAAAGATCCTCACGGTGCCTCTGTGGGGAAATCTGCCATAAAGGATTCAAAATTCCCGCTGCTTTCTGCCCTGCTCTTGGAGGAAACGAAACTTGGGAGTAAAGAGTCGGGGTCGGGAATTAACCAGGGACCCCGTGGGGAAGATGAATTTAACAGCAGGACCCAGCACCCACCAGCCATGGGACCTGTGGCAGCCTGACAGAAGGAGCGTGAAAAATACACCTCAATATCACATTCGGTTCGCCCAATCATCAGGAAATCCTGACTTTCTCCCAGGATTCCCACCGTGGATGATTTTTCTGCCAGCCTGAGTCAATGTGAAAAAATGTCCTTTGTTTGTTGCTAGTTTTGAACCTTCCTCCAAATTATTTGCAGTCTGAGGGTCTCTGTCAGTGGAAAAGCTGAGTGCTGGTGTGTGCTGGGTTTGGGAAAGGGTCGGAGCCTCCGGATCCCGGCAGGGCTGGCACTGCTCTGCCGTGTGAGGGGAGCTGTGAGCAGGTGGAGTTCTGCTGCCTCCCACAGCTGAATCCTGCCCTGATCTTCTGAGGGAAACTCAGAAATTTTCCTTTTCAAGGTCAAACCTTGTCCTCATTTTAACCAGCAGCTTTCCCTGTGAATTGCTGACATTCTGGATCCCATTTTCTTCGGTCAGACAGAAATCCCCCGTGTTCTCCTGACACGATTTATTCCTGGTTCACTCAGACACCCGAGCATTCCCAAGCATCCCCAGCTATTCCCAGCTCCAGGCAAGCCTTTCCCAGCGATCCCACGGCTAATGAGGGAGCGATGGCTCATCCTGCCCCTGGAACGCGATGTTCCAGCGGCGCTCCAAGGAGAATCGGGCAGGGAGCTGGATAAAGCCCTGGATCTGCTCAGCAATTTGCCAATTTATTTGCTGTTCTTCCCCAAAAAACAAGGTGGAAGTAATTGGGCTCCCTGCGGGGTTTGAGGAAGGTGGGAGCAGGTTTTTCTCAGAGCTCCTGTGGAAACAAATTGTGCTTTTCCCTGGCCCGGGGTGACGTTTGCTGCACAAAGCACAGCGAGAGCCAAGCTCCGTATGATGCTTCGGGATGCTGACAACCGGATTTGCGCGAGGATTTGTTGGATTTCTGCTGTGGGAAGGAGCAAGGACCGTGTCCGGTGTTTCTGGAAGCTTCTCCCTCAATCCCTGCATGACCTGTTCCTCCTCCCAGGCTGGGGATGGGGTCACCCTGAGCAGAAGGGAAAGGCTGGCTGGACTTCAAGGAGTAGGAAAAAAGGGAAAAAATAACCAGGGAGCCAAGAATACAAATGGTTGTGGAGTTTTCCACCCCGTGGAGGCACTGAAAAGCCACCCGGGCATGGTCCTGGGCAGCCCCACTGGAGCATAAGATGAGCTCCAGACACCCCTTCCAGCGCCTTTCTGTGATTCTGGATCAGCTCCAAAGTGGAAGGGAAGAGGGAAAAGCAAGGAGGGATTTCCTTTTTCCCCCTTTTTTTACTGCCTCAGATAAATCATTCCAAAGCCCACTGCTCTCCACTTTTCCAGCTGTCCAGGAAAGGAGGCTTCAGGGAATTCCAGGATCGTTTGTAGCACGCAGCCAGAGGTGACAGGGAACAGCAAGGGCTGGGGGGTGTCTGGCAGCAGGAAGAGCGTGCACGAGGAAAGGGGATACGGAACGGTGTGGAAGAGATTCCGGATATGAGGATCCAGCATTTCCATGGACAGCTCAGTGGAAACGTCTCTCCGATCTACAGGAGTGGCCAGTGGTGTGTGGAAATGCCAGGCTGAGTTAAGAACAAAACCAGGGACTGAGACTGAAAGTGTTACAAGGAGTGTC
Organism: Corvus hawaiiensis; assembly: GCF_020740725.1. Taxonomy (NCBI): domain Eukaryota; kingdom Metazoa; phylum Chordata; class Aves; order Passeriformes; family Corvidae; genus Corvus; species Corvus hawaiiensis. Next base: position 805,263 of record NC_063235.1, read on the forward strand.
GCATTTCCTGTCACTAAGTCCCAAAGATGAGCTTTGTTTGTGAGAAGAATGGAGAGGTTTGAACCTCTCCGAGGATTCCAAGAAGAATTGAGAGGTTTGAACCTCCCAAAAGGTTTCAAGAATTGGGAGGTTTGAACCTCCCAGAGGTCTTCAAGAGTTGAAGGGTTGGAACCTCACAGAGGATTGCAAGAAGAATTGAGAGGTGTGAACTTCCCAGAGGTTTTCAAGCAGAAATTGAGCAGTTTGAACCTGAAGGAGAATTTAAAGGACAGAGAGGTTGGAACCTCCCAGAAGTTTTCAAGACTTGAGAGGTGTGAACTTCCCAGAGGTGTGAACTTCCCAGAGGTGTTCAAGCCTCCCACAGGTTTTCCACCTGCGACAATCAACCCCCACGCGTCCACACCCAAACAAAGCCCGGAGAAAACCACCTTTCTGCCTTTTCCAACCGCTCCACGATGGATGCCAAGCACCGAGCTGGACAAACCGGACCCTTTCCTTGCCTCCTTACCTTTTTGAAGTTGGGCGCGCTGCCCCTGCTGCCCTCGGCGGCGCTGAAGGCGCGGCTGATGGCGAACTGGATGGCCAGGCCGGTCATGGTGCCCGTGGAGAGGGGCTGGATCCTGCGCACGGCCTGCAGCAGCGCCGCCTTGCTCTGGTGGCTCTGCAGGGAGACCTCGCTGCGCACGGCGCTGGCGAAGTTGACGATGCCCACGCGGGTGGCGTTGGGGCCCACGTCCAGCGCCTCGATCACGCGCGACACGAACACCTTGATCTTCTCGAACTCGTGCGGCCGCACGCTGCGCGAGCTGTCGATGATGAACACCAGGTCCGTGGGCTTGGTCCTGCACAGGGTGCCTGGGGACGGCAGGGACGGAGGAGACATCAAAGGGGAAGGAGGGAGGAGTGTCCCAGGAGGGAGAGAAGGGTGCTGTTGCACAGAGGAGCTGCGAGATTCAGACCTTCCTCTGTTTCACAATTTAACTGAGTATTTTAAATGCTTTTTGCTTTTCTAGGGAAGCCCCTGTAGGAAGGCAGAGTTCCTGGGGGGTGACACGGGCTTGTGATGAGCAGGGTGTCCCTTGTCACCTCAGGATGTCACTGAGGGCTGCGGGAACCTCATCCACCTACGGCAGAGCAGAGAGAGGGAGGCACGGAGGGATAAAGGTGTGGAGTGTGACAGCATGGAGAGAGGGAAGGAGGGAGGGAAGACGGGAAGGAGGGAGGGATAAAGCTGTGAAATGATGGAAGGAAGGAATTCAAAAGGAATTCGGAAGGAATTCGGAAGGAAGGAATTCGGAAGGAATTCGGAAGGAAGGAAGGAATTCGGAAGGAATTCAGAAGGAATTCAGAAGGAAGGAAGGAAGGAAGGAAGGAAGGACAACACTGAGGGGAGGAAGGAGGGAGGGAAGGAGGGATAAAGCTATGGACTGAAACCTGAGCTCCATTTCTGCATCCAGAAAAGGCTGGAAAGGCGTTACTGCACCTCAGACCTGGATAACCAATCCCACGGATATCAATTAACGGGAACGGGGCCAGAGCCAGGCGTGCCACTCAGCGATCAGCTGGGGTTGGGAACAACATTCCCAGGTGAAGCCCCCAGCACAGCAGGAGCCAGACCCCTGTGCAGCAATAATAAAATCTGTAACACAGCACAGAGCTGGTTCATGTCTGTGAGGGGAAAACAACAGAGAAATCTGGAACCCATAACTGATAATTAATAACTGATAACTAATAATTGATAATTAATAATTGATAATTATTCTCTACAGCCCCATGAATACCCACAGTGAAAAGGAGATGCTATAAACAGGAGGCATCAGCAATGCAACAAGCTGAATTATTATTATTATTATTATTATTTTAATTTCTCACTTTCAAACCATTTTCCACCTTCATTTTCAGCTGTGGCAAGACATAAAAGAAGGCCTGGTGGTTTGTACGATTTCCTGAATGAACTGCCCCATTTCCCCCAGCAGATCTGTGGCATCCTGTTCATTCCGATGCTTTTTCCCTCTCATTCCCTGTCTCTGTCAGGCCACCAAGTGCTCTGGTAACATTTGATTTCTGCGGGGCCCAAGGAGTTCCTGTCACAAAGGAGGTTCCTGTGGACAGATTTTCAAATGGGAGCTTTTGGGCCAACAGATCTGCTCCAAATGGTGACAGAAATATTACAGACAGTCCTCAGCGTGAGATCTAAGGGGGCTTTCAGTCGTTGGGACAGATAAAAATAAATACCCTGCAATGGATCCCTAAAGGAAATAATCAGGTTTGTGTCCTGAGGGGCACTGAGGATGAATCTGAAGGGGGAAGCAGGTCAGGCAGGGGTCACTTTATCAGGAGCTGGAATTTCCACTAAAATCCAATCTAACCTTTCCCCACATGGATGAATTTCATTCCCCCCCCCCCCCCCCCCCCCAATTCATTACAGAGGAAGGAAAGGAAAATTCCCTTGGAGATCCATCTGCAGCACTGGAAATCCCTTTTCCAGGGGTTCCTTGTTCCCACAGGTGAGAAATGGAGGTCCAGGGAAAGGCTCAAAGCCCCACAGTTAATTCCTCCAGATAGAAAACACAAATCCCCCTTTGTGCTGATGAATCACCTCTGGATTTAGTGACAAACCCAGCAGGAAAAGTGATTTTATTTCCCTAAGAACAGCTGGAGCCAATAGAAATTTTGAGGTCTATCTATTTTATTTATTTCTGCTCGGTAGTTTTGCCCTGAATAACATTTTAAACCTCTTTTTAGGGAGTGGAGTCTATTCCAGAGAAGTGAAGGGGAAAGAAGGGGTATCAGGTGGGAGATTTGTGGGATTGCAGCCACAGCCAGGCCCTGTTTGCTCCAGGAGGTGACAGTCACTTGCTCTGATTGACACCTTGACTCAGCACAGTTTAGTTTAAACTTGAATTAAACCAGAAATAAAATCTTCCCCTACATTTACAAATATCCGCACTAGGAATTTTTCAGGAACAGCTGAATTCACGCCTGGATTTAGCCGAAAATCCCCCTCGGGGCATCTTTGCCGTACCCATTAAACCACCGGGAAAGCAGCGCAGTAAGCCAGGACTAGAGGGGTTTGTTTTAGAGCAGGGCTGAGCTCAGCCACGGCTCCGTTCCATTTCCCAACTCTGCCCAGCAAAGAGAAGCCTCCTTCCCCAAATCCCGGAGGAGAAAGGGCTCAGCTGATCCCAAATCCCCCCTCCCTCAGCCCCAGGCGCCTCTGCAGTCACTGTCACACCTGCACAGCTGAGGCTGCCCGTGGCTGTGTGAGGGGCGGTATCATCATCATCATCACCATCAGACCATCAAATATCTGTAATTCCCACAAGTTTGGCCTTGGAGCCGAGTTTGCCTCTCCTGCAGAGGCTTCTCCAGGCTGCCTGGAGCCTGGGGAAGGGCAGAGATGCTCCTGAGGACCAGACCCTCCCTTCCCTGGGTGTCCAGCCCTTCCCTGGGTGTCCAGCCCTTTCCCAGGTGTCCAGCCCTTGCTGGCACTCATTCCAGGCTGGCATTTAGAGCCCGTGCAGCTCACCTGCTCCTGGCTGCCCTACTCCCTACCAGGAATGTCAAACAGAGCAGGATTTTGCTCAGGAGCAGACGAAGAAAACCCGGGGCAAGTCCCGTTCCCAGCACCCGACCCGGACCTTCCCTTCGTAGGGACAAAGCAGCTCCTGCTCCAGCTTCCAGCAAGAGCAGCCCTCGTGGAGCTGGAGAGGGGAGGGAAGGGACAGCAGAGCCCTTGTCCCACCTGGGCCTCCTCCAGCCCCAAGAGGTGTCCCGGGGCCACCTGCGCTGTCCTCGCAGGAGCCAACCCAACTCCAGGGGCACAACGGACACAGCTCCTGTGCCTCCCTGGCTCTCGCTGGGTTTTCTCGCCTCCTTCCCCCTCCCAGCGCCAGGCAGGAGGCACAGGGGACGCCCAGCTCCCCCCCCAGCTCCCCCCCAGCACCCCCAGCACCCCCGGCTCCCCCGGCTCCCCACTCACCGCGGGGCTGCGGAGGGGCCCCGCAGGCGCCGGGGCTGTGCAGGAGCAGCAGCAGCGAGAGCAGCAGGGCACCGCAGATCCTGGCCATGGCCGCGCCGGGCTGCGAGTGCGGGGCAGAGCCCTGGCCCCGGGTATTAACCTGCCCCGCTCCGGAGGCTCCGAGCCAGCCCCTGACGCGCCGGGGGCCGGGGGGGCAGCGAGGGGAGAGGGGCAGGGGGAAGGAGCAGGGGGAGATGCTGCTCCAGGGTGGGGAGGGGGCGATGCCCAGCCCTGCCCGGCCCCGCCGGCCCCCAGGCCCCCACAATGGCCCCATTGCTGCTGGAAGGGCACGGGGAGCTATAAAGGGCCCCGGGGCGGGGGAAGGTGGGGAATGTGGGGATGGAACAGTGGGGCCAGTGAGAGCAGCCCCGGGGAGCTGCGGTGGGGCTGTCAGTCAGCGGCTGCTGCCCGCAGGGCTGGGCAGAGCAGAGGGGCTGGGGGTGCCAGGCAGAGCCAGGAGGGGACAGCACCAGCGTCACACAGGTCCCCTGGCAGTCCCCGCTGTGCCCAGCCCAGGACAGCATCCTGCGGGAGCGGGAAGGCAGAGGAAGGTTGGGGAGCACGGCTGAAAAGCCGGGAGGAGTTTTCCTGCAGGGAACAGTCGCTGCTCTGTGAGGCCGAGCCCCTGTGAGCAGAGCAGGGAGGGGAGAAAGGGATAAAACCTCCAGGCTGGAAGCCGAAGCAGATAAACGGAGGGGCGGGGGCCGGCCCGAGCTCAGGGCTTAGGCTGAGCTGGCAGCGCAGCGCTCAGCTCCGCACACACGAGGGAGATGCAGCTCCTGCCGCAAACCCAGCGATCCCCGCCAGCCGCCGAGGCCCAGGGTGCTGCGAATGAGGCGGAATCCGAAGTTTCCTTTGCGGAGGAGCAGGGGGGGATGTGGTACGGGGGAAGAGGGATTTAACGACGGCTCTGTCACAAAGCGCTGCATCTGGTTTCTGGTTTTTAACCACTGCTTTACGCTGCTGTCGCTCGATTAAAGCCCTTCTCCGATGGATTGGGTTCTGCTCACCTTTTCCAGCAGCACATCCTTGGATCCCTCATCCATTTGATCTGCACCGTGCGAGTGCAGGGCCATGCAAAGCTCCTTTAACTCAAAGCCCAGTTTCTCTTCCCTTATCCAGAGTCTCTCTTTCCTCCAAAAGCTCTTCAGCAGCCCGGGAGCTCCTGGGGAGAGAGGCTCTTTGATGAGGGGAAAAAAGGACCTGTCCTTGCTGAAGCTGCCAGGCTCCTCTTAACTCTTTAACATGAAAAGTGTTAATTAAAATACCCAAATCTGTCGATGTTCTCATGCAAAACCAGCGTGGATTTGTCCCACTGTCTTCCCACAGCAGCAATCCCAGGCTTTCAGCCGACAGCTCCGGGAATTTTCAGCCAGGAGGAGGAAATGCTCCAGGTGAGGGATGGAGCAGCTCTGCCTGAGGAGAGGGTGGCGGGATTGGGATTGGGCAGCCTGGAGAGGAGAAGCCTGGAGGAGCAACAGGAAAGATGGAGAAAGACTTTGGACAAGGAATGGAGAGACGGGACACAGGGAATGGCTTTGAACTGAAAAAGAATGGGGTTAGATGGGATCTTGGGAAGGAAGTGTTCCCTGGCAGGGTGGGCAGGGGCTGGCATGGAATTGCCAGAGCAGCTGGGGCTGCCCCTGGATCCCTGGCAGTGCCCAAGGCCAGGCTGGACATTGGGGCTGGGAGCAGCCTGGGACAGTGGGAGGTGTCCGTGCCATGGCAGGGGTGGGATGGGATTTAAGGTCCCTTCCACCCCTTCCCTTCCTCTCCGGAAGGGTACATTTATAAAATCACGGGTTTAGTGCGGTGCAAAGCCCTCAGTCCCTGTTCCCTGATCCCCTTGAGTGTTCACACACAGCCTTTGCTCCCCAAATACACAGAACTGCCCCCGTCCACCATCAGGGCCCAGAGTGAAATAAACCCCTGAAATCTGGGAGGTTTTGCCCTGGACCCGTCTGGGCTGGGATTCTTCCTGTTCCCCTGCCCTGCACACAAGGATCCCTTGGTGCAGACAGCTCTTCCTCGCCATGAATGGGGATCATTCAGAGCCCTCCATAAATGCAGCCTCTATGGCTGTTCTTGCGGGGGAAATATAAAGTTGCTCTGTGTCATTCTGCTGTTAATTAGCAAAGATAAATACATTTCAGGTGGATATTTTCACCAGCAGAGCTTGTGGCACACAAGCAGCATTAAAGCCTCGCAGAGAGGGCGCGAGGCAGAGGTGTGCTGGGAGCTCTGGGGCTGCATTGACGCCTCTGGAAAAGCCGTGTTTATTTTTAAAATATGAAACATCATTTCTGCCCGGGCCCCGAGCAGGGAAACACTGGAGTCAATATTTCAGGAGGAAAATGTGCATTTGGAGCTCTTCCCTAGCCCGGCTGCAAGGTAAACACACAACCCATGGACGGCCCGTGCCGGCCCCAGCGTGCCCCTGCCGCTGTTGTGGCCTTCACGTGTCCTGGCACGGGGAGGCTTTTCCTCCTCCAACACCCTCAAATCCATGGATCCCGACTCCAGAAGTGCTGCTTTAAGACACCAAATCCCCACTTTCCTTCCACTGATAGAAAACCAGAACATTTTGGTCTCACCTTGCTCCTGCTGAAGACAAAAGGTTCAGAGTCCCCGTTCAGAGTGCTGGGCACTGGTGAGGTCAACACCTCGAATTTTGGGGGCAGTTTTGGAAAAGAAGGACATGGAGGGGCTGGAGCGTGTCCAGGGAAGGGAACAGAGCTGGGAAGGAGCTGGAGAATTCCTGAGGGAGCTGGGAAAGGGGCTCAGCCTGGAGCAAAGGAGGCTCAGGGGGGCCCTTGTGGCTCTGCACAAGTCCCTGACAGGAGGGGGCAGCCGGGGGGGTCGGGCTCTGCTGGCAGGGAACAGGGACAGGAGGAGAGGGAACGGCCTCAGGCTGGGCCAGGGAAGTTGAGATTGGATATTTGGGAACATTTCCTCGGGGAAAGGGCTGAGAAATGTTGGCTCAGGTGGAATCAAGGAAGTGGTGGAGCCCCATCCCTGGAGGTGCTGAGAGGCCGTGGAGGTGGCCCTTGGGGACACGGGCAGTGGTGGCCGTGGTGCTGCTGGGGGATAGAAGGACTTGGTGATCCCAGAAGGTCCCGCCTCAAGGATTCTGAGATTCCAAACTCCAACATGAGCTCGGGAGCTGCAGTTTGTCCTCCCCAGCATGGACAACTGGGAATGATCCTCTGCACCCAGGCAGGAGAGAGCTTTGGTTTTCCTTCACTTTCAAAGCTCTGCAAGATTCCCCAAATTCCTCACGGTTTCCTCGTTCTCCTTCGGATCCTTCGTTGTTTTCCGGACAAATTTCCTGGTTTGCAAATCCCTGTTTTGCCAAATCCCTGTGACAGAATTCCACTCTGCTGGATTCCTCCACCTTCAAAGTGCCAAATCTGCCAGACTTGGGGCAGGAGCAGCAAAGTCCAGCTTAAGGATGAGTCCTGAAAGTCCTAACGTTAAAACATGAGAGCAAAATTAAAGCTGGGAGAGGTGGCAGCTCCTCATTTGTCAGCAGCCAAACACCCCTGATGGAATAAACGACATAACTGCAGATCTTCCTTCATCCCAGCCCTTCCTGGAAATGCTGACCAGCTGGGAAAAGCCAGGAAAAACAATGTTTGATTTCCCGTGGTGCATCTCCTTCGTGCCGTTCGTTCTGCTGGAGTTTTAGTTCCGAACTGCACTTGAGCTTTGGGTTTCCCCATTCCCAACAAACACCCCCCGAGTGCATTTAATATCTTGGTGGGAATTTCACCCTGCAGCAAACCCGAGTGCTAAAATCAAAATGCAGCAGCAGCCCCTGAGGCCCTGCCGTGGAAATGACCCAGAAAAATGGGACAGTTTTCTGGGGGGAAAAAAGGCAATCAGGGAGCTCAAGGTGTTCCCAAACTTCCAGTGGAGCTCCAGCAGAAGGCAGGATGAGGAAATCACCTCTGCCAGGAGAGGTTTTGAATGGATATTAGGAAAAATTTCATCATGGAAAGGGTGGTCAGGAATTGGCACAGGCTGCCTGGATGGAGCCAAATCCCTGGAATTGCTCAAAAAATGCATGGATTGGGCACTTCAGGATGTGGTTTCGTGGTGACCATGGTTGGACTTGAGGACCTTAAAGGTTTTTCCAACCCTAACGATGCCATGTGTTAAATACTGGATTTGTCTTTTGTTTTTTGGAGAACTGGACCAGAAATTCTTCCCCAAAGGGATCTGGAGGGTGCCAGAGTCCCTCTGATGAGGCAGAATAAAAAGGCTGGGAAGGGAGCAGCAGCCAAACTCGGGGTTGTTTGCTGCTGGTTTTCATTTCTCTCTAAACAAACCGGGAGCTGTAGTAAACACAGCTCTGCTGCCCTCCAGCCTCCAGCAAACTCCAAATGCTCCGTAATTCCTGCCTGCTCCTGGCTTCCTTTGATGCTCCGGGTGAGTGTTCCAAGCTGCATTCCCAGCTCCACTTTTCACCCCCTCAGAGAAATGGTGACAAAAGCTCCAATTTTTGTGTTTTCCCCCCACCATGTTCCTATTCTGGTTTGAGGGATGGAGGGGCCCCTCCCACCCTCCTGCATCCCCATTTCCCACCCTGGCAAAGTGGAATTACATCAGCGGGATCAGAGCAAAGCGTCCGACAAACGATGCAAAGGACGGGCTGGGGAGGCAGGAAATGGCTTTAAAAATAACCCAGGATCAAAGGAGTTGCTGTTTGTCCTTCCAGCTGCCAGCCACCCCCAGGGCTGCTGCTGGAATTAGGAGAGGCTGCCTGTGGCTGGGCCTCGTTTGTGTGTTTTATGGGTCACGCTCATTTCACGGGGATCACTTCTTGTTTGTTCCCCATGCCCACAGCTGCCCCTGGGCCAGAGCTGCCTCCTGGGCACCGTTCCTGCCGCTCCACTGCCCACCTGCCAGGCTCTGCTCCTCCATCCACGCCTGGATTCCCGCAGCTCCTCCCTTCTGGCCTGGCCCAGGAGTGCCTGAGGTTGTTTCTGTGCTGGAAATGGCTGGGGTGGCCCAAAAACTTTGTGCAGTTTTGGGTGTTGTGATAGGAAAAAGGTCTAAAGGGGTTAGAGAGCAACCAAGGAGGGAGATGGGGAAGGGTCTGGAGGAGCAGCTGAGGGCATTTGGAATGTCCAGCTGGAGCAGAGAACTCTGGGATCATTTTTTGCTCACTCATTTGTTTAGAAATCAAGTTATTTCTTCCTTCACTCAGCTGTCAGACAGCACCGCCCAGAAAGCAGGCCCACGGTTTGGAAGCCATTAACATTTGTTTTTTAATTGAAACTCGTCTTTGGGGTCGCACTGAAAGCACAGAAGATGCACCCGCTCAGGTGGGAAGTGGCAGAGCAGTGCTGGGCTGGATATTCCGGGTTGCTGTCAATCATCACAAGCAGGGGGAGAGCTGCGATCCCTGTGGGATTTTCGGCTGATCCCTTTGCTGTAGGAATTCTGGCTGCAGGGCTGGGCTACCCCAGAGAAAATTCCTTCCCTGTCCACCCCCCCAGTTCCACTTCCTAAAGGCCTCACTGCTGGGACAGAGGAGAAACAGCATCGCGGTGGCACCGAGCGGAGCTGGCAGGGCCTGCGCAGCCCTGCAGCCCACAGCAGCCAAATCCCCGATTCCAGGGCTGGGAACCGGTGCCAGGGTCAGGAAATTGAGGTGCCAGAGTGGGACAAGGCTCCAGCGGTTCCCAGCAGGATCCGGCTGGGACAAGCTGGGATAAGCTGGGAATGGCTCTGGAGTGAGGAGTGGGACTCTGCCGGGGGGAGAGGCACCAGCAGCCCTCGGGGTCACCTCTCCCCTGGGCTGGGCTCAGATGGTCACGTAGGGAGGGGGGCAGTCCTTGGAAGGCAGTTCCAGGGCTTCCTCATAGGACGGCAGCACGGCCTGGAAGAGAAGAGCCGCGGTTACGGATCCCAGGGTTTCATCCTGGAGGGTTCCCAGCCTGGACCAACGCAGGGACAAAGAACCTCGAGGGTTTTAGGGCACGAAGGGCAGGAACCCAGCAGAGCTGGGGGCAGCGGGGTCCAGACCCACCTTGTGCCAGTCCCACCCCGTTCCCTGGACGATAAAGGGCCCAGGGCTCCTGAATGAATCCCAGCATTCCATGTCCTCCCTCTTTCCTTCCCATCCATCCTTACAACGCCGAAAACCCAAAACTCTCAGACAGAAAGGTGAAGAAAAAGCTGTTTTTAAACACTTTTAGGGACAGAAGCTGAAGTCCAGCTGGAATTAACCCCAAATCCCTGCATCAGGGATCACGGAATCCATTCCCATTTATCTGCCGTGTCTGAGTTTCACCTTCCTTGCTCATTGACTTTAAAGATTTAATACGGAAGTAAAATTAAACTGATATAATTTAATTAAAAACTGATTATTAGCGCTTGCTGCTGCAGATTTGAAGGGCTGGGAATTCTCTCAGACCCCAAAAAAGCAGGGATAAGGATCACCAGTCTGAAGGATTCCTGCTCACGGAATAAATCCATTTTTCCTCACCTTTTCCACAGCTTGTGGATCCACTTTCACCTCCTCCCTCCTGCTGGCTTTGATGTACTTGAAGCAGCTCAGGACACACTTGAACATGTAGGCCTGGAAAAGAGGGAAAGGGGAAGGAAAAGAGGGAAAGGGGAAGGAAAAGAGGGAAAGGGGAAGGAAAAGGGCATTTTCCCATTGCACTGCAGGGCAAAAAGGGCATTTCCACTTTTGCCACCAGCCCGCCAGGGATTTTCCTGCTCTTTTCTCTGGAGGGATAAACTTGGGGCCATGATCCCAGAGCCTTAAATCTGTGTCCATCCTTCCCTAGGAATGTGATGATGAACCACACTGGGATGGGACTGGGATCAGTAATCCAGTAAATATGGAGTGATTAAACATAAACCCATCAAAACTCAGCACTGGGACCTCTGAGACCACAATATCCTGAGGTAGGAGAGGAAATCCACGTTTTTCGGAGCAGGTTACAAAGACTGGATGCCTCAGGAAAGCACCAAAGGCACCACAGAGATCCAAGGACTGCCCCAAAAATCCCTTCATTCCAAAAATCCCATTTTTGCCCCAGCTCCACCTCCCTGACAGGACCTCCGGGCACCCCATGGATTTATCAGAGGCAACAAGTGGAGCTTTTCTGAGGAAAAAGGATCGATTGAGGGGCTGTGGCCCAGGGAAAGAAGCGGGGCCTGTGGAACTGGCCCCGTTAAATCAATATTTTCCCTGCTCCGAGCAGCACAGCGGAGTCGTGTGCCCGGTGTTTGGGTTGGCCTGGGAACGCGCGCGGGAACAGCCGGGATTTTCAGGGAACACAGGGAGTCACAGATCCCGAAGGCGAGGAGGGCGGCTCAGCATTCCCAGGACAATGAGGGCTGCGTGTGCTGACACGAAGCCAAGACAAGGAGAAAAAAGGAATGGAATATCCGAGCTGAAAAAATCCATCTCGGAATGCCAGAGGTTGGAGGAAAATCCAAACTCTGAGCATCTTTTGGGAATAGTGCAAAACCCTTCCTGCTTCCAAAGCCTCTTCATCCAGAGAGCAAACCTGGAGCTGGCATAGAAACCGGGTGAAAACTCCACTCACCCATGGAAAAACCCAGTAAATATAAAATAAAAGTAAATCAAAATCACACAACAAAGGAAGGAATTCCCTGATTTTGGTTTCGAAAATAAATGAAAATCGTACGAGAAAGCAACGCACTCCCTGATTTTGGTTTGAAAATAAAATCCTATGGAAAGGAAGGCATTCCCCAATTTTGGCTTTGAAATAAATTAAAATCACACACCAAAGGAACGCATTTTGGTTTTAAAAACAATTAAAATCGTACAACAAAGGAATGCATCCCTTGATTTTGATTTAAAAATTAAAAATTAAAATCACACAGCAAAGGAATGCATTCCCTGCTTTTGGTTTGGAAATAAATTAAAACCACAAGGAATGCTTTATTCCCCTTAATTCCGGCTTTCTTATCCCTGGGGTGCTGGAGGGCTTTGTGATTCCGAAGTCAGATAAGGATTAATGGAATATTTGCCCACCTCCCACCCCTGGAAGTGTCCCAGGCAAGGTTGGAGCAGCCATGGATGGTGGAAGATGTCCCTGCCGTGGCAGGGATGAGATGGACCTAAACTCCCTCCAACCCCAGTCATTCCACGGATTTGGGGTCACTCGTGGGCGCACGGAGCAGCACAGGGAATTGCCTTGAGGTGCAACGTCAGCATCGCCCACCCTTGGAATGCTTTTTCCAAGGAATTTTGAGCCAGTCCTGCCACCACAGGTAACACGGCCCCAGCCCCACCCTGCCCGGGGCTGGGAGGCTGCAGGGAGAGAATTCCATGGGTTTTTGACCCGTGGAAGAGGTGAGGGATTGGCAGTGGGATGAAAGGATTGGGGTCCTGATGGCTTTTTTGGGGGAGTTCAGCAGGACCTGGGCGTTTGATTATCCCCCCCATCCCTCCTCTTACAGCCCCAGCACAAAAACCGGCTGCAAGTCCGGCATTTTGTGGGTGAAGCTGTGGAAAATCCCGATGTTTGCCAGGTCAGGGAGGTTCCTGCCAGCTGGGGCCCGGGGTTACCTCCGCTCCCGCTGCGCATTCCGTGCAAACGTTAAACGGGGTTTGAGAGCGCATCCACACCGAGCTCCCCCTCGCCATGGCTCACCGGGCCCACCTGGGAGCCTCAGGATTTAAATGTTTTCTGACTCACAGGCAGCACTTTCTGCCCAAGTACCTGAAAAATCTGGTTTTCCTCGGTGAGAAATCAGTTCTCCGAGCCACTGAACAACAGAGGAACAGAAACCCTCTCCCAGTGGAGCCTCCCGAGGCACCAGCAGCGTTTAGCTCCTGGTTCTAAGGAACTTTGGGAGCATCGGTGTGGAGAGCACCAGTGAATGTCTGCTCCCACCAGAGGAACAGCCACTCAGCCAGGGGAAGACCTCACCTGCTGCTCTATAATCTCATTTATTCTGGCACATCACAGCAGAGAACTTGGCTGGGGATGTTTTCCACCTTTTTTTCCTTCTGGGGGGCGATGGGCAGTGATAATTTGGGGATTTAAGAGGGGTTTTGCTTTGTAGCTCCCACAGAAGTGTAAAGGCAGGGATTTGGATAATCTTAGGATAAAGCACGCTGAGGCACAGCTCCCACTGCGCCCGAGGAGAGCCCAACAAGGCAGATTTGGGAATTAAAGCTGAATTTTCCTGGGACAGCCTCATTCCAGAGCCCTTTACCTTGAGGAAGAGCACGGCCAGGAAGGCGATGGTGAAGGTGATCATCACTTTGGTGTATTCCTCCGCTGGCAGCCTCTGCAGGGTTGGCAGAGTGCCCTGGGGGGAGAAGGGAGAAGGTCTCAGCCCCAAACCCTCGTTCCCTGTGCCAGGGGCACCCACGGAGAGGGGCTCAGGGTTCAGGCAGAACAAGGGACGAAGGATTTCCACCAGCAGCGGGATCACTGGGATATTGTTTCCCTCCTGCTGCTTCCACTCCTTGGGCAATTTCTATTTAAATTTCTATTTAAATGAGAACTTTTAAAATTTCAATTTCCACTTTTGCCACCAGCCCACCAGGGGTTTTCCTGCTCTTCTCTCTGGAGGGAGAAACTTGGGACCATGATCCTAGGGCCTGAAATCGGTGTCTCCATCCTTCCCTAGGGATGTGATGATTCCACCAGTTCAGAGCAGCACTGGGGTGGGACTCATCAAACATGACTGTTTAATAAAGATGAAATTTGAGGCATTTCTCCCTGAATCACTCTGCTCTGCATCTGGCATCCACCAGATTCCTACAAGGAAAACCACGGTGAGTTTTTCTGGAACACGGGAGCTGTCAGTCGGGAACAGCACCGGGGAGAACACGGGAAACCCTCTGTTGTCATCAAACTGAGCAGTTCTGGATGTGCCAGGGGGGTCAGAGAAGCTGCACAGCCTTGGAAAGGGGATTTATCGGAATTCCCAGTGTGGAAAATGAGCAGACCTGGGTCCAGACGTACCCCACTGTCGGCAGGCTGGAGGCTCAGGTAGGTGGGCACCTCCATGTAGGAGCTGCACAGGGTGAGGATGCTCAGGCAGAAATCCAGGAGCTGCAGCGCCAGCAGAGGGATCCTGGAGTGGCCCTGCTGAGGGGGACAGGAATTGGGTTACAATGACAACATTGGGTCACTTCTGCCGATTCTTCACACTTTGCACAGGGCCTGTGATTGGTCACACCGAGTCCAAGCCACTGAATCCCCTTAAATTCAACCCAAACTTTCACTTCTGGCCCAAAGAGTGAGCAAACCGTTTGTGGGGCTTCATCCGAGCTCCACAGAACCCTCTGGCCGGAGCAGTGACAATGCCAGTCGGTCTCCAGCAACCCCCTCCTGCCAGGGGCACACCCAGAGCCACCTCCCCCAAAGCCAGGAGGAAATCCGCGTTCCCAACCGGGGGGAATAAACGGGAAATAACTGCTCCAGCTGCCACTGCTTTCCTTCAGCCTCCAAGGACTGCAGCCTGGCTCCAGCCACGAGAAACCACCTCACCTCTGGATCCGGGATCCTAAAGGTCTTTTCCAAATTAAAGGATGCCATGAAGAACCACAGCCCAAAGTAACAATCTTTCATCCCAGCCTAAAGGATCCCATGACAAACCACAGCCTAAGATAATGATCCTTCATCCCAGCCTAAAGGATCCCATGGAGAACCACAGCCCCAGGGAGCGATCCTTCATCCCAACCTAAAGGATTCCATGGAGAACCACAGCCCAAAGGAGCAATCCTTCATCCCAGCCTAAAGGATTCCATGGAGAACCACAGCCCAAAGGAGCGATCCTTCATCCCAACCTAAAGGATCCCATGGAGAACCACAGCCCAAAGGAGCAATCCTTCATCCCAACCTAAAGGATTCCATGGAGAACCACAGCCCAAAGGAGCAATCCTTCATTGCAGCCTAAAGGATCCTATGGAGAACCACAGCCCAAGGGAACGATCCTTCATCCCAGCCTAAAGGATCCTATGGAGAACCACAGCCCAAGGGAGCGATCCTTCATCCCAGCCTAAAGGATTCCGTGGAGAACCACAGCCCAAAGGAGCAATCCTTCATCCCAACCTAAAGGATTCCATGGAGAACCACAGCCCAAGGGAACGATCCTTTATTCCAACCTTCCAGGATCCTAAAGGTCTTTTCCATCCTAAAGGATCCTATGACAAACCACAGCCCCAGGTAACGATCCTTCATCCCAGCCTAAAGGATCCTATGACAAACCACAGCCCAAGGGAGCGATCCTTCATTCCAGCCTTCCAGGATCTTAAAGGTCTTTTCCATCCTAAAGGATTCTATGACAAACCACAGCTCAAGGTAACAACCCTTTATTCCAACATAAAGGATTCCATGGAGAACCACAGCCCAAGGGAACGATCCTTCATTCCAGCCTTCCAGGATCCTAGAGGTCTTTTCCATCCTGGAGGATTCCATGAAGACCCCAGCCCAGGATAACTATCCTTCATCCCATCCTAAAGGATCCTATGACAAACCACAGCCCCAGGTAAGGATCCTTCATCCCATCCTAAAGGATCCTATGACAAACCACAGCCCCAGGTAAGGATCCTTCATCCCACCCTAAAGGATTCCATGACAAACCACAGCCCCAGGTAAGGATCCTTCATCCCACCCTAAAGGATTCCATGACAAACCACAGCCCCAGGTAAGGATCCTTCATCCCACCCTAAAGGATTCCATGACAAACCACAGCCCCAGGTAAGGATCCTTCATCCCATCCTAAAGGATCCTATGACAAACCACAGCCCCAGGTAAGGATCCTTCATCCCACCCTAAAGGATTCCATGACAAACCACAGCCCCAGGTAAGGATCCTTTGTTCCAAGGATCCCCCAGCTCCCGGAAAGCCAGGAGCCCCCCAGGAGGAGCTGGCACCCACCGTGTGGCCCAGGGAGGACACAGAGAGGATCGCCGGGACCTGGATGTAGGAGCTGAACATGGTCAGGAGGCTGAGCAGGAAATCGATGACTTGCAGGGCCAGGAAGGGGATCAGGAACCGCTCCCTCTTCTGAGGAGGAGAAGCAGTGCCGGTTATTTCCGTTCCGAGTGTGAAATGAGAGCAGCTCTCAACACTTGAAAGGGCTCACATGGTGCTCCAAGAATTAACGCTTCCCTGGAATTTCTGATTCCAGTGACAACTGATCCAGAGAAAGAAAGGGCATCCACGCTGATTTTTTTCACCCCTTTGGAAAATTCCTGTGAATTCCCACTCTGTGATGTTGACACCTGTTCCCATCAGAGTTTTCATCCCACTGTCCCTAAAATTTCCCTCCATAGAGGGAGAGCTGGGTTATCTGGGTGGAACTGAATACTTAGAACTCCACCACCATCAGATCCCTGGGATTTCCACCCCAGGCCCTCATTGTTCCTCCTCCTGAACTGGGAAATGAGTCCCTGGTGCAACACGGGACAGTTCTCTCACAGGGCCTGACTTGCAACAGAGCGAGGAAATGAGGCAAGAAAACCTTTCTAAATCATAAAACCTCCTTTATTTAACACCCAAAACAGCCAGGATGGAAATGTTGCCCAGATTTGGTAAATCTGGGTGTTTGAAGCTTTTCACAAGAACCTGAGGCTTCAAACCAGTCCCCCTCCTGCTCTGGAACCAGGAAAGATTTTTATCTGCCTTTTTCCCCGTGGGATTCTGGGATTTTTATCTGCCTTTTTTCTCATGTGATTCTGGGATTCTGGGATTTTTATCTGCTTTTTTTCTCATGTGATTCTGGGATTCTGGGATTTTTTCCTGCCTTTTTTCCTGTAGGATTCTGGGATTTTTTTTCTGCTTTTTTTCTCATGTGATTCTGGGATTCTGGGATTTTTTCCTGCCTTTTTTCCTGTAGGATTCTGGGATTTTTTTTCTGCTTTTTTCCCGTGTGATTATGGGGTTTCTATCTGCCTTTTTTTCCTGTAGGACTCTGGGATTTTTAGCTGTTTTTTTCCTATGTGATTCTCTGATTCTGGCAGGTTTTTTCTGCTTTTTTTTTTGACCATCATTCCAGTGAGCACCATCCAAACCCTGAACCCCTCAATGTCATTTGTGGGGAATGTACCTTGAGCACCCCGAGCAGGAGGTGGAAGCTGATGACAAACAACACGAGGATCAGCAGGAAACTGGTGGTGACATCAGCTGAAAAGGACAAAAGCAAGAAAAGGAATCACCACATCACCAAAAGATGTCCCAACTCCATCACACCCCTAAGGGAGAGTTGAACCTGGCACAAAGAATTGTGTCTGTGGAGGAATTAATGCCGTGCAGCTGGAATTAACCCTCTTTTCCCTTTTTATACCCATTTCTCACCTCTCTTGAAGTCCCGGTGTCCACCCGGCCAGGTTGTGAGCTCGAGGGATGGAAACGTTAAATATCCCAGGCTCCAAAATGAAGTATAAACCAAAAGAAGCAGAGGGCTTTTGGCTCACAGCTCTGAGCTGGAAATTCTTTAGAGACTCAAAGGCAGACAAAGGAACCAGCAGGGAAGTGCTGAAGGGTCTTCGGGATCTCTCAGAGAAGAGCAGGAATTTTAACCCCCCAACCATTGGTGAGGCCAAGGAGGGTCGGGGGGGATCTCTCCCCAACCCTGCAGCTGCGGGGTGCAAGGGACACTTCAAAAATCAACGTCAGGGAGTTGAGGGTGATTTTTGGCAGCTGCTTTGGGTGCAGGGGGTGATTTTTTATATCCATGGAGCTCCCTGCTCAACCTTTGCCTGGAAGGAATTTTCCCTCCTGGAGAGAATCAGGAACACAAAGGGCAGCTCATTCCAAAGGCAGCCACTGCTGCTTTCCCTCTGCTCCCAGGCGTGTGGAAAAGCTGGAATTCCAAGGCAGAACAACAACCCCACCTTTGAGGTGTAGGGGAGCAGAACCAAGGCGGGGATGTGGCGCACAAAGAGCCAGAGATTAACAGGGAACAGCCTAAACCCAAAACAGAGCTTAACAAAGGACCCAGACTCAGCTTTTGTGGGACCAGCCCTAAAGGAGCCAATCCCAATCCCATTAAAACCCAAACTCCCAAAGGGGCCAATCCAATCCCATTAAAGCCCAAACTCCCAAAGGAGCCAATCCCGATCCCATTAAAGCCCAAATTCCCAAAGCCTTTTCCCCATGGCTTCTCCCAGCACTGACACTCAGGAGTTTGCCCAGAGAGGATTTCTCTCCTCATCCCAGGATTTTCTGGGTCCCAGCCCAGCTGTGTTTCCCTGCTCCTCTCTCTCCATGGGCTTCTGCTCCAGCTCTCTGGCAGAATCCCTAATTAATTGGGACGTGGCCATTGCCAGCTAATTGCCTAGCTGGATTTTCCAAGCAGAACCCGGATCAAAACCCCCCAAACAAAACAGCAAAGAAACAAAAACACCACAAACACAAAGGATGGAAAGAAAAGGAAAACCAAGGGACAACAACTTCCCACGAGATGTTTTTTCCCAAAAAGCAGAGCCATCCTCCCTGCTGGCAACAGGGATGGGTTGGTGCCACGGACAAAAACCCAAAAAAATTACAACCAAAAAAACCCCAACCAAACAAATAAAGCCCAAAACCCCAACAAACAAAAAACTAACCAACCAACCAAAACCCCAAAAAACAAACAAACAAAAATCCCAAAAAAACCCAACCAAAACACCAAACAAACAAACAAACAACCAAAAAACCAAACTAAACAAAAAACCAACCCCAAATATCCCCACCCAACAGCAAAGCAACCAAACCCCGAAAGAGGAAGGAAGCCCTTGAGGTCGCACTTGCATCAAGTTCTTCAATTCGCATGAAAAGTGGAAGGTGGGCACACGTTTTACAGGAAGGGGTGGATGCACGGACGGACGGACGGACGGAAGCTCCCGGGTTCCTCGTGCTGATCCCAGCCCCATCTTGCCGGGTCGTTCCCCGTTCCCGCCCCGGGAAAGCTCTGCAGGAAGGGCTTTGCACCCTGCACTGGAGGCTGAGCTGAGCAGAGCCTCCATCCCCCCACGGGAATGTTTGGGAATAACGCCCCGTGGGAAAGGTGGGAGCCATGGCACTGCCCCTTGCTCGGGCTCCCAGCAGCAGGACTCACACAAGTTCCCATTTTTTGCTCACTGCTGATGCCCTTCACCTTGGACCGGGGTGATTGAAGTCCCTTCCCACCCACACCATTCCATGATTCTCGTGGATGAACCAAAGCCTCGAGTGCTGCTGTCAAACAGCCCTGGGGGACCCCAGTGGTGCCTCTTTCCTTGGAAAAACGTGAGCCCAGCTTTTCTAAGCTCACCAGGCAGCGCCTGCTGCTGGTCTGGTGCTTTTGCCTATGTCTGACTGCTGCCCTGGGGACAGGAGGGTTTGGAATGTGCAGGAATTTGTTCTCAGCCTCCTCCTCCTCCATGGACAGGGAAAGCCACTTTGGAAAAGCAGGGAACAGCAATTCCTGGCTGCCAGGGGCTGTGTTCTCCTCTCCGTGGCCACGGACAGGGCAGGGAGGGAGCCTGGGTTCCTTTTTTTGCTCCTGGGGTTATCTCAGCTTGTGGTTTTACATGGAAAATGACGCAAGAAAGGAAACCCCCCCTGCACTTGCTGTTTCCAAGCAGCTCCCGCAGAACGTCCTGGTTGGGCAACATCGGAGGCTTCAGAGCTGGGTTTTAGATGGCACCTCATGGGACTGCTCCAGGCCTTTGCAAGGATCTGAGCTGGATCCTTCCACAGGAATTCGATCCTTCAGGAATTGTGAGCGATGGGACAGCTTGGCTGCCGCTTCCAGCCACCAATGTTCCGGAAAAATACACCAGGAGCTGGGAAAATCTGGGGATGGGGGAAGAGAGCTCTGTCCAGCTGGGAGGCAGGAGCTCCATGGGAACGGTTCCATGGAAGTGGCTCCATGGGAATGGCTCCACGGGAATGGCTCCGTGGGAATGGCTGCATGGAATTGGCTCCATGGAATTGACTCCATGGGAATGGTTCCATGGAAGTGGCTTCATGGGAATGGCTCCATGGAAGTGGCTCCATGGAAGTGGCTCCATGGGAATGGCTCCATGGGAATGGCTCCATGAAAGTGGCTTCATGGGAATGGTTCCATGGAAGTGGCTCCACTGGAATGGCTCCATGGGAATGGTTTCGTGGAAGTGGCTTCATGGGAATGGCTCCACGGGAATGGCTCCGTGGATTTGACTCCATGGGAATGGTTCCATGGGAATGTCTCCACAGGAATGGCTCCATGGGAATGGCTCCATGGAAGTGGCTCCATGGGAATGGCTCCACAGGAATGGCTCCATGGGAATGGCTCCATGGAAGTGGCTCCATGGGAATGGCTCCACAGGAATGGTTCCATGGAATTGGCTCCACACGAATGGCTCCACAGGAATGGTTTCATGGAAATGCTTCCATGGGAATGGCCCCATGGAAATGGTTCCATGAAATGGCTCCATGGAATTGGCTCCATGGGAGTGGCTCCATGGAAGTGGCTCCACAGGAATGGCTCCACAGGAATGGCTCTAGAGGAACGGTTTCATGGAAATGGCTCCATGGAAGTGGCTCCATGGGAATGGCTCCATGGCATGGAGGGGTGTCGGTGGCAATGTCCCACAGCCCACACATCCATGGGATTAGTGTGGGGTGGGATTTGTCCCCACTGTCCATTGAGGAGTTCCCAGACACTTCAGTATTCCCTGGAAATGCCCAGAATGTGAAGGAAGCCAGGAGTGTGTGTGAGGCCGGACTGATTCTCAGCTGGGGACAAGGCAGAGGAAGGAAAACCAGGATTGCCAGGGGAATCCAAAGGAGATTCCAGAGGAAGCTGGAGGACTTGGAGGGTGCTGCAGAGTTTGGGCTGATCCTCTGAAATAAAAACTTCTCTGGGCTCCCCATTAACCTCCAACAACCCAACACAGCCTTGGCCTAAAGCAAACCCCAAAGCTGGGCCCATCTGCTCTGAATTCCAATTTTCTCTGGTGGGAAAGGCAGAGGGAGTGTTGCAGGACTGAGGGATCCCTCCCGGCCCCACAGCTGCTTCCCAGCACTCCCAGGACCCACCAATTCTATAGTAATCCTTGGCCAGGTCTTTGCAGAAGCCCTTCCCATTGGCCACCTCCAGGGAATACTCGATCAGCAGCAGGACGCTCATGACCTGGAGAACAAAGCAAAAGACACAGTTCAGGGCTCTCGGGCCAAATTCCCAGCAGTGAATTTATCTCCAGGGAACACTGGAGGGATGAGTCTCCAAGGGAGCCGAACACAAAGGGTTTAAATTCCAGGAAATTCCGAGACAAAAGCTACCACTTTCTTCATATTTTGGATTTCAGTGCCAGCAGAAGGAGGACGAAGAAATAACAAAGTCAGTGGGGTTTGTTTCAATGGTTTCTATCCTGGCTCCACGCTTTGAAATTTTGCTCTAGAGTTGAGGGAAA
This sequence comes from Corvus hawaiiensis, assembly GCF_020740725.1. Classification (NCBI taxonomy): domain Eukaryota; kingdom Metazoa; phylum Chordata; class Aves; order Passeriformes; family Corvidae; genus Corvus; species Corvus hawaiiensis. The sequence continues at coordinate 826,658 of NC_063235.1, forward strand.
TGCAATTCCAGTGCTCCAGAGTGTAAAAGGAAACACAAAAAGATTAAAGATCTCCCTGTAAGTGCGGCTGTGCCACTCCAGTGACAAAACCATCACTTTCCTTCTTTTATTATTTGAGGAAAGTCTCCAAATGTTCTTTTTTCACACTGAATCGGAATGATTTTCTCCAAGTTTTCCAATTGGAGCATCAAACCCCGGACACCAGGGTTCATCCTGTCCTGACTTTAACGAGCTGGGAGATGGAGGGAGGTCCAGAGCTGTGGGCTCAGTCCTGGCCCTGAACTGCTGCACCCCCACGGGGATGATTAATAGGGAAAAATCCATGTCTGAGCCCAGCTTAGAAGATCTCCATGGAATCACAGAATCACAGAAAGGTCTGGGTTGGAAGGGATTGGAAAGCTCATCCCATCCCACCCCTGCCATGGCAGGGACACCTCCCACTGTCCCAGGCTGCTCCCAGCCCCAATGTCCAGCCTGGCCTTGGGCACTGCCAGGGATCCAGGGGCAGCCCCAGCTGCTCTGGGCACCCTGTCTGTCCCCTGTGTGTCCCTGTCCATCCCTGGCTGTCCCTGGGTGTCCCTGTCCATCCCTGGGTGTCCCTGGGTGTCCCTGTGTGCAGGAAGGGCGCAGGGCAGGGCCCAGGCTCTGCTCCGGGGCCCAGCAGTGGCACCAGAGCACCGGGCAGGGCCTGAGCCCAGCAATTCCCCTGCACAGGAGGCAGAACTGCTGCCCTGGGCAGGGCCCAGCCCCGAACAGAGCCCAGAGGGGGGCTGGAATCTCCTCCCTGGGATATTCCAGAGCCACATGGACACACTCCTGGGCCCTGTGCTCTGGGATGGCCCTGCTGGTGCGGGGAGTGGCACCAGTGACCCTCTGGGGTCCTCTGAGCTGCCCCATCCTGTGACCCTGAGCCCTCTGGCCCTGCAGTGCTGCAGGAATCCAGACCCTATCTGCCACCCACATCAGCACCACCTCGGGCAGAGCAGAAACAACTTTTTCACCAGGGCTGCACCAACCTTTCACTTCAACCACGGCCCCGAGCAGCGCCGCGGGCAAGGAGGAAGCGGCACCGCTGTGGTCTGGGCTCGTGTTTGCAAACTGGGGGTGTTGGGAACAGCAAAACAACAGCTGCTGCCGGGGCTGGGCAGGGAGCAGGGGATGGTTCTGGATTTTCAGAGGGATCCAGACAGGGTTTGGGCAGTGGGAATGCCCAGCCAGGGGTGCTGAGCTGCCCTGCAAAGGAGCCGTGTGAGGGAAGGCTCTGCCTTGCCCCAGAAAGGGCAAAGCGAGGCTGGGAGGTGGCAGGAGCTGAGCATGGCCCCTCCCTCTGCCTGTGTCCTCTGCAGAAGACCTTGAAACTCTTCAAAACCGAGTTCATCAACTTTCTGAGCCCGCAGCTGCAGCTGCAGCTTCCAGCAGAGCTGTGGCACTCCCAGAGCGAGCAGCCCCAAGCCACACTGCTGCTGCAGAGGGGACCCCTGTCCCTCCCTGTCCCTCTGAATTTAAAGTCCTGAGTCTGAATTAGAAGGAAGGATGTGTCCGGCTTTCCCTGGGCCTGTCTGATACCAGCTTGTCCAAGAGTCGCTCTGCTGCCTTCCCTTTTTTCCCATCAAGTAAATGAACTTTGCAATTTGCTCGTGAGCTGACAGGAAAAGGAGGAATACCCAGCTCTCATTACCACGAGGACATGACAAAGTTAACACGAGTTCAGCGTAATGGGACAGCATTTCAGCTCCCTCGGCAGCCCTGAGCCCTGTCAAGGATGAAATTGCATCCATCCAAAGTGTCTCTGCAGCTGCCGGTGTCCCTGGGGAGGGATCTCTTAATGAAGACACATGGAGATCACACCTGGCTGCGAGGTGGCTGAGAGGTTTCATCTTCCAGCTCCCAGAGAGGTTTTGCTTCCCTTGTTTCTGCTGTTGGTCCAACCCCTCAACTGCCAGTGCGGGAAATAGGGGCAGAAATTGCTTTTTCAGGCTTCACTTAAAAGGAGGCCTGAGCAAAATGGCTGAGCTGGGCCCTGAATATCAGTTTTGCTCCTGAAAGACAAGTGGGTGAGAGCAGGACAGCGAATCCCAAATGCTCCCATCCCATTCACAGCAGATCCAGAGGCTGAAGTTCAGCGTGAAGAACCCTCTGTGATGTCTGCTGGAGAGAAAAGGGGCACTGGTTTCCTTGCTGGTGTGGAAATGAGCAACAGAAGCCAGACCGAGTGCAGGCACACAAGGTAAGAGCACAGCAGGAAACCCCAGCCCAGCCTGAGAGGTTCAGGAGACTTTTAAGGCAAAAGTTGGTTGAAACTTTTCCATTTTGTGTAGAAAGAAAGAAGCACTGAGCTGTGAGCAGGCAGAGACCTCCAGGCCTTCCCCTGGGCATGGAGAGCTGGGCCAGCACCAGGACGCCTCTGCAGCAGCTGCCTTTGGCACTGGAATGTGGCACCCTCTGTATTCCTGCAGGGAACGCACATCCAAGGGGATGGACCCTCTGCAGAGGGGCCTTTTGGGAAGAAGGCAGAGGAGGATGGACGTGGTGCCTGCCCTGCACTCCTTGCTCAGCTGCTCCCATTGCAGATCCACCCCTCAGCTCCAGCAGAAACTGAAAACTTCTTGTTTCAGAGACACAAGTACCCAGTTCCCTTTCCCTCTGCGGTGTCACAGCAGGAGACAGGCAGGTTTAAAATAGGAGATTTCACTTCCAGGTACTCAATTCACTGTCAGTCCCCAGCCCTTCCTCCCTTATCTCCTCCACCTGGAACTTCTGGAGCACTCCCCTCATCCTGTTGCTGCCTCTGTGTAAAAGGAGCTTCACGTATCTTGGTGGAAAAAATTTGAATTCCCAGGAACTGAACGGCTGGAGCTGGGCCAGGGCAGGCTCAGGCTGGAGAGCAGGGAAAGGTTCTTCCCCCAGAGGCTGCTGGGCACTGCCCAGGCTCCCCAGGGAATGGGCACGGCCCCGAGGCTGCCAGAGCTCCAGGAGCGTTTGGGCAGCGCTGCCAGGGATGCCCAGGGTGGGATTTGGGGTGTCTGTGCAGGGCCTGGGGCTGGAACTGACGATCCTTGTGGGTCCCTTCCAGCTCAGGACACTCTGTGATTCCGTGATATGCTGAAATAATGCAGGACTGAGCGAAATCCAGCCATTAACTCAAGGCAGATAAAATGGGGTGTCTCAAAGGCAGAACCTGACCCACACACAGCCCCCATTCCCTGGGGGTAACCCTGCTGCAGCTGCACTGGGGTTAAACTGCTCTCAGAGGTCCTCTTGTGCCTTTATTCTCCTGAAATATTTGCAGCTTGACTGATCTCCGAGTGATTTATCCTCGTGCACACGGCCCTGGGGTGAGGCTGCTCCTCCTCGGCTTCACAATGGGGGCTTCTGCACGGGGAGCTTGAAGCCTTGGGGAACAGGGGGCACAGGGGACACAGGGAACACAGGGTGCTCTGGCAGGGGTCACAGGGGACACAGGGGACACAGGGGACACAGGGGACACAGGGTGCTCGGGCAGGGGTCACAGGGGACACAGGGGACACAGGGGACACAGGGGACACAGGGGACACAGGGTGCTCTGGCAGGGGTCACAGGGGACACAGGGGACACAGGGGACACAGGGGACACAGGGAACACAGGGTGCTCTGGCAGGGGTCACAGGGGACACAGGGGACACAGGGGACACAGGGGACACAGGGTGCTCGGGCAGGGGACACAGGGGACACAGGGGACACAGGGGACACAGGGGACACAGGGGCAGGGTGCCCTGGGTGCTGCGGGGCTCTGACACGAGCAGGGGACGCCCAGCACAAAGAGCACCACACGTGAACGCTGCACTGTCAGAGCTTCAGCTTTTCTCTCTCGAATTTCCAGGTGGCTCCTGTGGCAGGTGAGGATGAAGTGAGGAGTGCTGTTAGTTCCTGTCTGGTTTCCTTGCACAACATTTCATCTTCTCCTGCTGCCTCCTTTGTTTTTGCTGTTCTGGGAGGAGCAGCTCGGGCTCTGTGGGACCCCTGGCTCAGCCCCAGCCTGGTGAGGGCTCAGTCAATCCCACTCTGGGCTCGCCTGAGCCGTGTCCAGAGGTGAGGACGGGACCTGGGAGGGCTCCAGAGGTGAATTTCTGCTCTGTGAGTCACAGAGCTGCCAAAGAGAGGAGCTGGAGTGCGGCTGAGGCCAGACAAAGTGCAGACACTGCTTCCCAAGGGTCCAATCAAGGACCAGCAGGAAATGAATCCTCAGCCTGCACAGCAGCAAATTTCCAGCCCTGATCTTGAATCTCTCTGTCAAGCACCTCGAGGCCTGTTCCTGGCTGGAGGAGCTGATGGGGAGGACAAACTCCTCAGTGCTGCCTTTGAAAGTCACCCTCAGGTCACCTCCCAGCACCCAGTGGAGCTTTGCTGATCACACAACCCCATCCTCTCCTCGCTCCCCTCCTTCTCCTTCCCTGTTTGTTCCAGAACACCCAGGATTCATTCCGGCTGTCTCTGAAGAGATCAGCAGCGAGGCAGAGCTGATTTACGGGAGGACAGGACATCGCCACAGAGCCTGAGAGCTCTTTGATGGCTCTGCTCTCACCCAGCCCGGCTGCGATTCATCCCTGGGACCTGCAGCAGGAATTTATCCTGCTCCAGGCCCCCAGCGCTGATGGAGCAAATCAGCTGAGGTGTAAATCCCCTTTTCCCTTTCCTTCCCCCTGCCCAGCTGCAGCTGCGCCATCAGAAAGGGAGAGAAGGGGCAGGGGGAAAAAAATGTTCGATGTTATTCTCTCATGGAAGTAAGACAAGACTTATCCAAAAACGACCCTGTTTTCCAAGGGTAAAAGGGATGGTGCAGCTCCTGCTGCTCCAGGGAAGAGGGGGGACCTTGGAATGTCCTTCCCATGCCACAGTTGCCATTCTCATGGGATTTCTGCAGCCTGCAGGTCCCCAGCTCCCCCTCTTCTGTCCAAGGAATGAGTGAGAGCCCCGTTCTCACCCTGCAGGCCCCAACCCCTGACTGTGCACACCCTGTGCAGCACGGGATTATTTTAATGATCCAGCCATGCAAGAAACCACATCCTCAGGAGGGCTGAAAGCACCTAAAGCTCCTTGGTGCAGCCGGGAGCGTGGGAGAGAGGAGCCTCCAGGCTCTCCTGCTCTGCCATCCCTGCCCTGAGCAGCTTCTCTGGCTGCCTGGGAGCTGGACACGGCCGTGGTCCCCATGGAACCCAAAAGAGACACAGAGGAGGCAGCTCTGCCCATCACCCTCTGCTCATCCAGCTCCCAAATCCCTCCCACATTCCCACTGCCAGTGCTGCCCATTCCCACCCTGCAGGTTCGGGATACGCTCGGGTCAGAGCTCCTGCAGAAAAACAGGAAGCACAGCGACTTTTCCTGAGCTCCAATTGGCAGAGCCAGGGAAAAAATCCTTCAAAACCCCTCCCAGCACGGCGAATTCCGCTTCTCCCTTTCCCCCACCACCTTCTTTTGTTCATCCCTCTTAAATCATTGGGTTTTCCTTTTGGGAGCAGAGAACATTCCAGTGTCAGGGAACCCTGTGAACCACGACTGTGCTTCCTGGAGAGGTTCCACCTCTGTTTTCCTGTCTCCCTGTCCCGGTCCCCCCTTCCAGACCCAGAACTCACCATGTGGAAGATCCCCAGGGCCACTGTCGCTGTCTTGATGTTGAGGCAGCAGCATTTGGGGGGCTCAGGGGGGCTTTGGGGGGTCATTTTCGGGTCCCTCCGAGCACTGCTGAGTTAATGAGGTCGAATTCGCAGCCGCCCCACAGAAAGCAAAGCGAGAGCAGCTCTGCTTCCTTCCTGCTCTCTGAATGTGTGAAGTCATCTACAAAGTCACATGAGGCCTTTGGGTTTCTCAATCATAAGGAAAGCAAAACTGGGGGGCTTTTTGAGCACATGCAGCTGGGAAATTGGAGCCCCAAACGCTGCTCAGGTGTCCGGCACGGGGGGTGTCAGGAGAGGAGGGTCGGGAGCAGGACGTGGCTCTGTCCTGCAAAAATCCTCAGGAACAAAAGCGGGAGGTCGGGAATTTCACCTCGAACTCACCCTGCTGTTTTTGCAGCGAAGCATCCAAGTTCCTCCCTTTGAACCTCGCCAGCAAAGGCACCATTCCCTGGAACTGTTACTGGGAGCTGATGCTGGAGCAGCCCTGGGCTCTGGGAGGATGGCAGAGATCTCATGTCGGCTGAGGGGTCTGCAGCTCTGGTCCCAGCTCCTGGGGCTGGGATTTGTGTCATCAGCTCCTGGCAAAGGAAACCAGCAGGATCTGAGCGTGGTGGCTTTGTCACTGCAGGACATCGGGGCGTCCCCCCTGCTTGAACTCACCCAAATGTGCTCTTTGGCAGAGATTTATTACCATTCTCGTTAAAAACTCCTTTTTAAATTCTCTTTCCCCACCCCATGGGGCAGAAATTCCCCCTTTAGACCCCTGTGGAGCAGATTGTTCCGAGTGTTGGGCTTCCTGACAAAGGTTTGGTGTGTCCCAGCAGGGGGACACCACTCCAGGAGGGAGATGCAGGTGAATAAAATGAGAATTGGGCAAACACTCAAACGAGCTCTTGCATCCCAAAAACACTCCCTGAGTTTTCTGTTTGATGCCTCCAGGAGTGTTCTCAGCACAGCACCCAGCAGTGCTCCAGCAGAGGGGTTTCTCGGTTGTTTTTAGGGAATTAAATGCAGAGATTCCACCTGGATGCTTCAGAAATACAATCCAGCTGCAAATATTCCCTGCTGGGCCCTTGGTAGAGCAGGAAAGCGGAATCTCTTCACCAGCAGGGAAAGCACAAAGCTGCACGTGAGGACTGAGGGCACCACATCCACCAGCACCCCTGGAGCTGCACCCACCCACGAGAAATAGGGTTAAAAATCAGGTTTATTTGTAAAAATAGATCATTTGGAGCATCTTTCCTTTACAACCTGGTTGCAAACACGGGCTTGGCTTTGCCGTCCCCACATGAAATGTGTTTTTTTTAGGGGCTGCCTCCCCCCACGATAAATAGGGTTAAAAATCAGGTTTATTTGTAAAAATAGATCATTTGGTGCATCTTTCTGTTACAAACCAGTTGCAAACACAAGTTTGGCTTTGCCTTCCCCACATGAAATGTGTTTTTTTTAGGGGCTGCCTCCCCCCACGATAAATAGGGTTAAAAATAATGTGGGGGTTTTTTTTAAATAGATCATTTTGAGCATCTTTCCTTTACAACAGGCTTGGCTCTGCCTTCCCCACATGAAATGTGTTTTCTTTAGGGGTTTCCTCCCCTCCAAGGCGGGTTGTGGGCCCGGCTGGGAGGAGGTGCAGGAGGATCAGGAATTTCCTGCAGACCTGAAAAGCGGGTTTATGGTCTGACCCTGCCTGTGCGCGGCAAACGTTCCTCCCTTCGCGCTGCCCCTGGCGCTCCGAGAGGCGCACAGAGCTCTCCTTGTGTGCCTGAGTGTTCCAGGCCCAAACCGAGCTCTGTGCCTGGAAAAACACACGGAAAACACGGCCCAGGCTGGGCCTGTGGCCCTGCTGGAGGCCTGGAGGCCGCTGCGGGCCTGGCAGTGCCAGCCCCGTGTCCCCTTGGCAATGGCAAGTGTTAGGAAGTCCCTGTGTTCCCAGGGATACAGCCTCGGCTTTTCATGGAATGCTGGGCATGGATTTGGTGCTGGAGGCCGCTGCAGGCCTGGCAGTGCCAGCCCCGTGTCCCCCTTGGCAATTCCGAGTGTTAGGAAGTCCCTGTGTTCCCAGGGATACAGCCTCGGCTTTTCATGGAATGCTGGGCATGGATTTGGTGCTGGAGGCCGCTGCAGGCCTGGCAGTGCCAGCCTCGTGTCCCCTTGGCAATCGCAAGTGTTAGGAAGTCACTGTGTTCCCAGGGATACAGCCTTGGCTTTTCATGGAATGCTGGGCATGGATTTGGTGCTGGAGGCCGCTGCAGGCCTGGCAGTGCCAGCCCCGTGTCCCCCTTGGCAATCGCAAGTGTTAGGAAGTCCCTGTGTTCCCAGGGACACAACCTCAGCTTTTCATGGAATGCTGGGCATGGATTTGGTGCTGGAGGCCACTGTGGGCCTGGCAGTGCCAGCCCCGTGTCCCCCTTGGCAATTCCGAGTGTTAGGAAGTCCCTGTGTTCCCAGGGATACAGCCTTGGCTTTTCATGGAATGCTGGGCATGGATTTGGTGCTGGAGGCCGCTGCAGGCCTGGCAGTGCCAGCCCCGTGTCCCCTTGGCAATCGCAAGTGTTAGGAAGTCACTGTGCTCCCAGGGACGCGGCCTTGGCTTTTCATGGAATGCTGGGCATGGATTTTAGGTGGTTTGTGGTGCCTTGTCCCTGACTCCTTCCTGGCAGCAATTCCAGCTGGAATTTCTCCTTGGAATCTGCAGCATCTCCCACCAGGAGAGCACCAGGAGGGGCTGGGACCAGTCCCTGCCCCTTTTCCGCACAGCAGGGAAGAATTCCCAGCTCTCTGTGAGCTGCTCCTCAAGGAAAGCTGGGCTGGAGGGTAGGGCAGCCACCGGGAATAAATCCAACATGGCAAATAAATATAAACGTGCCAAATAAAATAAATTAAAATAAATTAAAATAAAAGAAATGAAAAAATAAAAATAGAAGTAACAGTAAAAATAAAAATAGAAATAACAATTAAAAAAAATAACAACAAAAATTAAAAATATAATATAATATAATAATATTATATTTTACTATATTATATAGTGAATAATATAATATAATATAATATAATATGATACAATATTAGAAAGAATGTATATGATATAATATTATCTAAATATAAATTTTTAAAAAGCCAAATAAAATAAAAATAAATAAATATAAATATGATAATGCATTATTATAGATGTATTTATTATATTATCTAAATATAAATAGATACAAAATATTTATAAAACATGAAACATATGAAACATAAATATAAATATATAGATATAAATATAAATATAAATATAAAACACAGTATGATCGATATCATATATAATATATTTCAGAAATAAATAAGAATATAAAAATATAAATATATATAAATATTCCAAATAAATATGAAAATATCAATCGGAGCTGCCAAAGCCCCTGGGCTGCTCACAGAGGCGTCAAGGCAGCCAGGGGTCCCCTGCCTAAACCTTTCTGCCCATCGCACACACGGTTTGGGGCATTTGTTGCCCCGTGGTAGGGACAAGAGGAGGGGTTGGGACACAAAGTTTGGGTCCGTGTTGCCTTCACAGATGGGCAACCAGAGCACGAGGAAATTCCCAAGTTTTTCCCAGAGCTCCGCCAGTGCTGAGCTGGATTTGGCCTCCAGGAGAAGCCGAACAACAACGGGAGAACCCCAAGGAGGGAAACGCTGCATTTCTTGCCAGCGGTGCAATAAATCTCTGCAGAGCTCAGCGCTGAGGCTGCCACCACAAATTCCTGCTGCAAACCCGCTGGGCTCAGGCAGCTGCTGCTGCCAGGGACTGGGAGAGTCGGGGTCAGCGGCTGAGGAGCGGCTTCTGCTTCTGGAGTGCCCTAATTAAGGGAAATGGGCTTTAAAAACTCCTTTCCAATGAGGAGTTGGGTAAAAATGCGGATAAAAAGGGTGGGATGGAGCTGTGCAGTCATGGAATCCCAGGAACGGCCAGATCCCAGCTGGAAGTGTTGGGGGGACAGGGGAGATGTGGGGATTTCTCCAGAAGTCAGAGAATTATAAGAATGGAATGGTTTGGGTGGGAAGAGACCTTAAAGCCCATCCCATGGACAGTGACACCTCCCACTGTCCCAGGCTGCTCCAGCCCCAATGTCCAGCCTGGCCTTGGGCACTGCCAGGGATCCAGGGGCAGCCCCAGCTGCTCTGGCAATTCCATGCCAGCCCCTGCCCACCCTGCCAGGGAACAATTCCTGCCCAAGATCCCATCCAGCCCTGCCCTCTGGCACTGGGAAGCCATTGCCTGGGTCCTGGCCCTGAATCCCTTGTCCCCAGTCCCTCTGCAGCTCTCCTGGAGCCCCTTTAGGCCCTGCAAGGGGCTCGCAGCTCTCCCTGGAGCCTTCTCCTCTCCAGCTGAGCACCCCCAGCTCTCCCAGCCCGGCTCCAGAGGGGCTCCAGCCCTGGAGCAGCTCCGTGGATTCCTCTGGACTCTCCCCAGCAGCTCCACGTCCTTGATTTTGGAGGCTCCAGGGCTGGGGCAGCTCTGCAGGTGGGGTCTCACCTGAGGGGGCACAGGGGCACAGTCCCCCTTTTCCTGCTGCCCACTGGGTTCAGCTCAGGGCTGGGGGGTTCTGGAATGGGTCATGTCCAGTTTTACCCCCCACCACCTCCAAATCCTCCTCCCAGGGCTGCTCCACCTGCTCCTCCCCCGCCTGGATCCATCCCAGGAGTTTCTCCATCTCAAGGGCAGTGCCGGACTTGGCCTCGTTAAAGCCGAGTGATTCCCACGGAGAGGGGGCTGTGGATGGGCTGGATTCCCAGTATTCCCAGTATTCCCAATATTCCCAGTATTCCCAGTGTCACCCCCCCGGAGCTGGAGCTGCTGTCCTGTCCCTGCCCATATCCCCAGCCTGTCCTGCTGTGCCTGGCAGGGTTTCGAGGTGCTCCTAACACCCCACACAAGGATTTTCAAGTGTCAGAAATGATTAATTTTTGAGTAAACTGAGTAATTTTGAGGGGCCCCCACCCCCTCCCACAGCAGCCAGGAGCTCTCTGAGGGCTCCAAAGACAAAATTATCATTTTGCTCGCTGTGAGTGACACCAGAACCTCTCTGCTAATGGGACTTTCAGCCGGCAGCTCGGTGTGCTTTATGTCTGTGCTGATGCGTGTTTGGCCGTTTATTATCCCTTTTCTCCTCGTGCTGGGCCATCTTTATTCCTCCATCAGGATTTACGGCTGCTCCCTTCCCTGCTTTATTCCTTCATTGTGTTTTATGGCAGCTTGGCTGTGCTTGATGTCCACGCAGCCTCCCCGTGGATCCTTCCTGGATTTTATCCATCACCTCACAGGAGCACGGCTCCTGCCTCGCTCCGAGATAAAAAATAATAATCTGGAGGAGACTGAGGCGCTCGCAGAGGTGAAAGTCCATTGTTTTCATTCAGCTGGACCGAGGCAGCCGCTCCTTTCGCTTTTCCTCACGCAGCTCTGCAGGAACAGGAGGATCCTTTGGTTTAAAGGAGGCAGCAGCTTGGCCTCAGTATTCACCCAGAGGATAAATCAATGAACCCCTGCTGCTGTTGAATTGTTATTCATGGGGGATTCATGGAGAGATCCCTCCCGCCCTGATACAGCCTTACAAAATCGAGTGCTGGGTTCAGCTTCCCATCAGGAGACTTCATAGGATCATGGGATGGTTTGGGTGGGAAAGGAGATTGAAAATGCTCCAGTGGTACCCCCAAAATGAAACATTTTACCTGCTCGGGTTGAGAAAACTTTTGACCTCGGAATGTGTCTCAGGGAAAAAATCCCTGCAGCAATGGAATCAATCGCACCTTCCACTAACCTGGGCTGTCCCCAAATGCTTCTCCTTCACCTGGAGCAGATTCCCACTTTCAGTGTCCAGTCCGAGGTATTTGGGATGATTCTTGCCCGGAGGAGCTGGGATGAGGAGCTTGGAGCAGCACCTTGCTCTCAAAGAGCTCACCGGCAGAGAGGGATCCCTTCTGCAGTGACCCAGAAACCATGACCAGATCACCCCCAAAACGGGGAGGATTTGGGGCTTGGAGTGCACCCCACACCCCCTCAGAGCCCCCAGGGTTGGGAGGCTGTGCCTGGGAGGGGCTGGCACAGGGGGGGTGATCCCACGGGCAGCCACAACCCCCGAACTGCTGCCGGCACTCGGCTCCAGGCTCCTGCAGCACCAGCACGTCCCTGGGAGCATCCACCGGGCTCCAGCGGACTGGGAGTGCTGGGGAGTGCTGGTCCTGTTCCAGCACAGGGATCACCTCAGGCCAGGAGACAAAACCCCACAAGAGCCGTTCACATCCAGAGCCAAACTCACCTCATTTGAGGGCAGAGAGGAGCCCAGGGCTGGGCCCTGCCCGCTGCAAACCTCGGGACATTTGCTCCGTTAGCTCTTCCCGCAGTGGGAAAACAGCATATTTCTGGGATTTATTCACCAGGGAAAAACCTTATCCCCGACTGAGCTTCCCACCCCAGCTCTGGCCCCAGCCTGCCCTCCTCGCTCGCTGTCACATCTGCAGTCACCTCCCATCCTGACCTTTTCATCCCTGGTTTCCTCTGGAAAAGGGAAAACAAGCAACCGCTGGATTATTGAGCTGGGAGAGGGAGCACGGCTGCTGCTCCATCTGCAAACCCCAAAGGATTCATTAGGAGACACCAAAAAAGGTGAGAGTTCCTGCACAAAGCTTGGCAGGACATCCTGTGTGGGTACCTGAGTGACCTCTCCAATATTTCCACGTTCCTCGAGCCTGCTCCCGCTCCTGCTCCCATTCCTGAATGGATTCACAGCAGGGAGAGGAGTTCCTGATATGTTTTTATAACAAACCAGCCACGGCCAACAGCAATAGCCAGGAAATGTAGGAAAACAGGGAATTTGGGGCAGCAGAGTGAGGGCTCTTCAAGCACCGGGAGCTTTAAGCTGAGCTCAGGAAAGCGAAGAGTTCCTGGAGCTGTCGTGGTGGTGGAGGAGTTGTAGGGAAGGAGGGAAAATGGGCTCAGAAATCCCCCATTGTCCTGAGTGGAAAGGAAGTTCTGCAGTGCTCAGCATGAGCAGCTCGGTAAAATCCCACAGGGGAAGGAGGAGCCTTCGCCTTTTGATCCTTGCGCTGTTTTCTCCCGGGAAATGGCGAGAGGAACCGGCTGCTGGCCTTTGAGCGCTCTGCAGAACCAACACCTCTGTTCTCCCTCAGAAACTCTGTGTGGAATCCTTTCTCCCAGGCTGGAGACCCCGCTCTGCCTCTCCAGGCCTCCTGCTCATGGATCCTGCTCCCCATGGATGCCCCTCTGCAGGAAATCCCAGTTTTGGGGGCATTTTCTCAGCACAGCCCCATCCCTGCTCTGTTCTGCCTCAGTGCAGGGGGTGCTGGGCAGGTCAGGGTTGGGAGGTGGCACCTCAGGGTCACCTCTGCGCTGTGTCCTGGCCACGGGGATGTCCCTGAGTGTGGCACTGCTGGCAGAGCCCTCGAGTCCTCAGCACAGCAGTGGCTCTGGATGTGCCCAGGGCACAGATGATCCCAGCTGATCCCAACCCTCTGGATCCAGCTGGGAGAAACCTTCCCAGTGTTTTCACCCACTCCTGTGAGGAAACATCAACATTAAGGGGCTGCAAATCCTTGTGGCTCTCCCCAGTGCCACTGAGCCCAAATTCTTGTTTAAATTCGGTGTTTGTGGGCGTAGATCACACAAATTCCGCCTGTCCTGCAGGGATAAGAACAATCCGTGTTCTCCAAATATTCCCACAATTATTGGCTACGGAGCCCCTGTGCAGGTGCCTCACCTTTACCACAAATCACAGAAAATGTTGAAGTTCAGATTTGGAGCCCAAAACTCAGCTGGGGAGAAGCTGGAGCTCTCCACAGAAGGATTAAAACTTCACCGAGTTTTTGAAAAGAAAAATTCCTCCACCCACAAATGCAAGAACGGGAACATTTTGTTTTGCCGTTTTCCAAGCGAAACATTTCACCTCCTCAGGTTGAGAAAACATTTGACCTTGGAATATGTCTTGGAGTTATATCTGGGGAAAAAACCCTGCAGCGATGGAACCAAAATGTTGCACTTGAGTAGGTTTTGACAGCCCGGTTTTTCGAGGCACCACAATTTTGAATCCTTTCAAGTTGATTTTCTTTCTTTTTTTAATTCCAAATTTCAGCTTCAAACTGATTAATTTTGAATTTCATTCAAACTTCAGTCATTCCCAGCTGGAATTAGCCAGAGCTTTTCTGCATCTCTCAAGAAGCCACCAGTGATTATTTGAGTGAACCACAGAGGCCTTGCAGGGACTGAAGCAGGGGAGAGGCCTTAAGCTGATTTCCTGCCCAGGGATGAATTCCACGTGGGTAGAAACAAAGGGAATTTCTCCTGCTGTCCCTTGTGGAGGGGCTGAGCTTCCAATTCCTGCTCCCGAGTTAATGAGGGCTTGGCATGGGATTTGGATTTGGCTTTGGATAAAGCGGTGGCAGCTCTGGGGTTTTCACAAAGAACCTCCCTTTGTTCTCCTCATCCTTCATCCCAAACCTCCACGTCCCGCTGCAGAATCCTGCAGGGGTTTCAGTGGAACGGCTGCAGGTGCCCCCACCCTGGGCATGTTCCACATCCCTCTTGAGATCATGGAATGGGAGATGTGGGATGGCACCTTCACAGTCCCAGGTCACCCAGAGCCCCAAGGCCACCCTGACGCTCATTTCTGAAGATTCTTTGCTGCTCGCAAAACTCAATTTGGGTGGAATTTCGTGGAGCAATTTTACTCCAAGAGGAATTTTTCCAGCAATTCAAGGATTCTGTGGGGCTGCAGCACTCAGCCCTCATGTGGGAATCTTTATTTGAGTCATTTTAGTGCTTTAACCTAGAACAGAAACCTGAATACGGAACAGAGTCAAATTTGATGGGGAATTTCGGGATGGGGCTTGCTCAGATGGAGATGTCAGCTTAGACTGGATCCATCTCAGATTTAAACAATTCCTCATTAAAATGGGATTCAAATGGGTTAAAACCTCAATGATCCCAGGGAGTTCCATTGAAATGGACCTTGGGTGAAACCCCTCAATGATCAGCGGCAGTTTCATCCCCAGCAGCGGGATTTACAGCAATCATCCGAAAATCGGGATCGAATACTCTTCAAAACCATTGAAAGGAATTCCTCTGAGAGCTCCTCGGTGCAGCTGTGGGACTGCAGAGCTGATGGGATCTTTGTGGGACTGTGGAGTTGATGGGATCTTTGTGGGACTGCAGAGTTGATGGGATCTTTGTGGGACTGCAGAGTTGATTGGATCTCTGTGGGACTGTGAAGGTGATGGGATCTTTGTGGGACTGCAGAGTTGATTGGATCTCTGTGGGACTGTGGAGTTGATGGGATCTTTGTGGGACTGCGGAGCTGATGGGATCTTTGTGGGACTGCGGAGCTGATGGGATCTTTGTGGGACTGTGGAGTTGATGGGATCTTTGTGGGACTGCAGAGCTGATGGGATCTCTGTGGGACTGTGGAGTTGATGGGATCTTTGTGGGACTGCGGAGCTGATGGGATCTTTGTGGGACTGTGGAGTTGATGGGATCTTTGTGGGACTGCAGAGTTGATTGGATCTTTGTGGGACTGTGGAGTTAATGGGATCTTTGTGGGACTGCGGAGCTGATGGGATTGTGCAGTTGATGGGATCATTGTGGGACTGTGGAGCTGATGGGGTCTTTGTGGGACTGTGAAGGTGATGGGATCTTTGTGGGACTGCGGAGTTAATGGGATTGTTGTGGGACTGCGGAGCTGATGGGATCTTTGTGGGACTGTGGAGCTGATGGGATCTTTGTGGGACTGCAGAGTTGATTGGATCTCTGTGGGACTGTGGAGTTGATGGGATCTTTGTGGGACTGCAGAGTTGATGGGATCTTTGTGGGACTGCAGAGCTGATGGGATCTCTGTGGGACTGTGGAGTTAATGGGATCTCTGTGGGACTGCAGAGTTGATGGGATCTTTGTGGGACTGCAGAGCTGATGGGATCTCTGTGGGACTGTGGAGTTAATGGGATCTTTGTGGGACTGCAGAGTTGATTGGATCTTTGTGGGACTGCGGAGTTAATGGGATTGTGCAGTTGATGGGATCATTGTGGGACTGTGGAGCTGATGGGATCTTTGTGGGACTGTGAAGTTGATTGGATCTTTGTGGGACTGCGGAGTTGATGGGATCTTTGTGGGACTGCGGAGTTGATTGGATCTTTGTGGGACTGTGGAGTTGATGGGATCTCTGTGGGACTGTGGAGCTGATGGGATCTTTGTGGGACTGTGGAGTTGATTGGATCTTTGTGGGACTGTGAAGGTGATGGGATCTTTGTGGGACTGCGGAGTTGATTGGATCTTTGTGGGACTGTGGAGTTGATTGGATCTTTGTGGGACTGCAGAGCTGATGGGATCTTCTTTAGGATTTTGGTGGAGGAAAAGGAGGAGAAGAACAGAAAACATTTGGCAATTACTGCCCCATTCTTCTGCAGCAGCACAGCCTGAACCAGAACAAAATACAGAGCTGCCACTTCCTCTCCTTCCTGCGCTCCAAGAAAAATGACCTGAGCGGAGTTTTTATGAACCCAGCAGGAGAAAAGAGCAGAGATTCCATGAAATGCGCTGATGACCTCAT
This sequence comes from Corvus hawaiiensis, assembly GCF_020740725.1. Lineage (NCBI taxonomy): Eukaryota > Metazoa > Chordata > Aves > Passeriformes > Corvidae > Corvus > Corvus hawaiiensis. The sequence goes on from NC_063235.1 coordinate 842,894, forward strand.
CTGTTTTCCATGGATACCGTTGGGAGGGCCCAAAGATGGGGCTGATGGGAAGTTTTTCAAGTACAAATATCCCTTCTTTACGTATCAATTGGTGTTCCCATGGATTTTCACTCTTCCACAGGTTTGGGAGCAGCTCTGGAGGAGCTCCACCAGCTGGGAGTGTCCTCTGGTGCTGGCGCTTGTCCAAAATCCTGCTTTGGTTTCCAGGTTTTCTCCTCAGAGGTTGAAGCTCAGCCCAGGAGCCTCGGGACAATTTAATTCTGGCAATTCCTCCTTTTCTGGTGCCTTTTGAGCCCGAGGAGGGGTCTGGGATCAACCAACCCTTGGCATCCCAATCCCGCCTTTAGGGCTGCTCCCTTCCCTGCTGGATGCCCTGAATGAGCTGAGAAGTTTGGTAAAATTCTTTTAAAATAATAAATAAAGAAGTTTTTATTGGGAAAAGTTTTGTTCCTCTAAAGCAGCTGTGTCACAAATAAATGGGAATTTTTTTCCAATGGTTTGGACTCTCAGATCATCGGGAATTTTCCATTTGCCGGCAACTCCTTGTGTGGAGAGCTGGGCAAAGGAGGTGCCGCGATCCAGGTTCCTGTGGATCACAGAAGGTTCTTTTTGGGAAGAAGGGTGGGGATTTTGTCACCTTTATGAGACTGAAGGAATGGGATTGAGGAAAATCCCAAAATCCAAGCTCATGGTTCCATTCCGGAGTGTTACAGCTTCTGCGGGGAACAGGGGCGAGGGAAACTCCGCCTTTTCTCCAGAGTCACAGGAAAATTATTGGATCTGTTGGAATAAACGCCCAGAAGAACGGGCAGGCAGGACACGAGTTCAGAACCTGCTGCATCCTGGGCCACAGGAATGTTCTGGGAGAAGAAAATCTTGGATAACTCCTGTTCCAGGCCACTTTGGCAGCTCTGTGGCCTTATCCTGGGAGCACAGCTCCAAGCACCCCCCCAAATCCCCTTTTGTCTCCTCCAGCTCCCCCAGTTTCCATCTCATTTCCCACCTGGGCACTCTTGCATCCCGCGGGTGTGCTAGGAGCCCTCATTCCCTGCTCCAGATCCCCCTGGGACCACCTCCACCATGGCAGGAACACCAGGACCACCCAAAGCATCATCTCAGAAGTCCCAAACTTGTCCCAAATCCATGGATCTGTCCCAGTCTTGCTCCGCTGGCGGCTCCTAAGGAAAATTTGGAATTATCTCCTCTCTGCACACTCTCCATTCCCTGGCTCCTACGATTCCAGATGAATTCCTTCCATTGCTCCACGATGTTCATTTAAGCAAACCTAAAATACGGATTTTTGTTCCATAGGGGCCGTTTGGGAATTTCAGCTTTGGAGAGGTCAGTTAGGATTCCCCGGCTGATGCCGATGGCGCTGCTGCTTTTGTTTGGGAAAGGCTTGGTCCAAACAAATTCCTTTATGGGAATCCCACCATTAATGCAGGATCCGCGCTGGGATTTAGGGGATTTCAGGGAGGTGGAGGTGGCACCGGTGGCAGGCTCTGCTCTGGTTTCCAGAGCACAATCCTGGCCACTTCCAAGGCTCTGGATTTTGGGAGCGAGGCGCCAGAGGACGATGGAGCAGCTCCAGCTGGGCCAGACACGCTTTGTGTTCATTCCCACTTCCACCAGGGCATGGAGAAGGGGAGAAAGATGGGATACAGGGGCCAAATATCTGGGATTGGAAGTGGAGAAGGACGGGATACAGGGTTCAGATGTCTGGAATTGGAAGTGGAGGAGGAGGGAATTCAGGGTTCAGCTGTCTGGGACCAAAGCGTGGCTGTGTTTGTGTGACAGCCCCGGGGCTTCAGCCCAGCACCCCGCTGTTTCCATGGAATTCCATCCCAGCTGCACCGCTGTGGCTCCAGGCTGAGTCCCACATCCAGGCCTGGCAGCCACGGGGTTTTTGGGTTCCCAAGCAGCTGCACTTGAGGTCTCAGGTAGGTGGGGAGAGGCTGTGGCCACGCTCAGAGCAACCTGCACAGGAATTCTCACGGTTTTGGGGGGTTTTCCTGCATTTCCTCTGTCCCTGTGGCATCCCATGGGAATGCAGCACCCCTATGCCGGGAAAAACATGGGAAGGACACAGCAAACAATTGAATTCCCAGCCCACTCAGACATTTCACCAAAACCCCCTGATTCTCATCCCTAAATTCGGCTTTTCACGGAGGCGAGGTGAGAGCCTTGTCTGCAGGACCAGGCTCAGAGCAGCGAGGTTTGGATTGGGAATGAGCTCTTGGCCTCTCCAGGAATTCTCACAGCTTTTCTTGGTTCTCATCTCAGGCTGGGAATTCACCTGGCATTCCCAGAATCCGGCAAGGACACATAGGGTGGGGACAAGCTGGGTGAAAACTGATTTACAGGAGTTTGTTTGTGGATAAACACGGCCAGCAATGAGGCTGAGGGTCCTGAACTCACTCCGATTTCGATTTTTCCTTCTTTTCTCACCCCCTTTCCTCATAGCACAATTCCTTCATCAGCTCCATGGATCCAAACAGGATAAAAAGGCTGATCCAGGAATGTTCCGATTTTATTTGTGCTCTGACTGTACCAGCCAAACCTTCGTGGCCACCACAAACCCTTGAGTGGCTTCTCCCCGTGTCCCATCCCTGTCTGGGATGTAATTCCAGCCCTTTCCCAGCCACTCCGGCTTTCCCAGCTTTCCCCCAAGCCTTTTCCCTCAGATCCCAAAGCTTTCCTGCCGCACATCCAGAGGTGCCAGCTCTTTGCTGGCTCAGCCCTGGCAATGAGCTGCCAGTGTTTATCAGCAGCCTCTGGAAGGAAAACAACGTCCTTTCCCTAAAATCCTGCACATTCCCAGGCCTCTGGAGCAGGATGAATGGAACCTCAGTGTGGCTTTTCCTCCATGGTGCCTCCGACTCTGATCCCGGCAGATCCCAGCTGTGCTCCCAGAGGGATTTGTGGCACCAGGAAAAGCTCCTAGAAATGCAAAGAGAGGTCCAAGAACACATTCCCAGGGATAGGGGCTCCTGGGGGGGATATTTTGGAAAAGCAGCTCCTGGTCACACAAAGAGGGATTTGTGTTGGGATTTGTGTCGGGGTTTGTGCCGGTCCCTGTGGATGCCTGGAAGGGGCTTTGGGACATCTTGTTCCATAATAAACCTGTTTGAGGAGAGAATTAACACCTCCTCTGGCTGCCCGCGGGGCAGGAGCGCATTCCTGCTGCTCTGGCCATTCCAGGATGTCTCAGGGACAATTCCAGCCCTGATTCTTGTGGAATTTCTGATGAACCCTCACAGAATGATCGGGCTTTGCCCAGGGACAGGCCTTGATCCCATTATTCCCACCCCTGAGCCCCCTTCACACCAAGGACATCCGTCCTGCTGCCCAGCAAGGATTGGGAAAAACATGGGAAAACCGCCCAGGAATTGGTAATTCAGTGCCTGATCCAAAGGGAGAGCCAGAGGTCATCAAAGTACGGGAGGAAGGAGTAAAGGAGAGGTTTTCTCATGGATATGAACGTCCTTGGACAGAACCGGGATGTGAAACTCCTGCCATGAGCTTGCAGGGAAGGATGGATGAGTTCAGGCATGAGAAATCCACGTAAAACCCACTGTGGGGAGCAAAGGAGAGGTTTTCTCATGGTTATGAACGTCCTCAGGCAGAATCGGGATGGGAAACTCCTTCCAGAGGATGCCAGGAGTTTGTAGGGAAGGATGGACAAGTTCAGAGAAGATAAATCCTCATAAAATCCACATTAGGGGAGAAAAGGAGAGGCTTCTCCTTGAGTTCGTAGGGAAGGGTGGATGAGTTCAGGGAGGAGAAATCCACATTAAAACCACTTTAGGGGAGCAAAGGAGAGATTTGTCCATGGATATGAACGTCCCTGGACAGAAGCAGGATGTGAAACTCCTGCCATGAGGTTGTAGGGAAAGGTGGATGAGTTCAGGCATGAGAAATCCACGTAAACCCCACTGCGGGGAGCAAAGGAGAGGTTTTCTCGTGGATATGAACGTCCTCAGGCAGAATCGGGATGGGAAATATCACATCCAGTGGAAAGGAAATGCTGTTGAGCCTCCAAAAGTTCCAGGTGTGCTCCAGTGGGAAGAGCCAAGAGCATCCAACTCCCTGTGCATACAGCACTAATTAGCAGATTCTGCCTTACTTCTGGAATGTTCTCCAAACACTCTGCTGATTCCCAAATCCTCCTGTCTCAGCTTTGCTGGTTTTTGGGAAGCTCACCAGGAAAAAACAAAATGGGAGCAAAGAGCAGCTTTTAAAGCAGAACGAGCTTCAGTCAAAGCCAGGCTTTAATTATTTATATTTATTGAAGATGAGGAAAAGGAACATTTCCATGTCCTGTTCACCCGGGAATGTCGTGGGACTGAGGGATTGCAAAGGGCTCCAGCTCCAGCACAACCCGTTCCTTAAGGGGGGAAAAAAATTTAATTCGTTAATTAAAATATATAAATATCTATATAAATATATAAAATGTATAAATATATAAAATATATAAAGATCTAAAATATATAATATATAATATATAATAATCTATAATATATAAAATATATAAATATATATAAATATATGGAAATAATAAAATTTCTATCTGTTATTTATACACATTCCCCAAAAATCTGGGGTTATTTCTTCCCTGGATATTTGCATTTGAAAGGCGGGACTGAATTAATTCCAGACAAAATGTCAACACGGATCCCGCTCAGGAGGACGAGCTGTCCCCGGGATGTTTTTTTGGGAATCTGCAGGAGGACGAGCTCTGGCTGGGTCACACCTCGTTCCTGGAGCCTGGGCTCTCATTCCAGCCCTTCCTTGGGAATGGAGGGAAGTGTGGATGGATACGGGACACGTCTGCTCTTCCCACCGCAGGGAAAACAAATCCCTGGGAATGAAGGCAAAGCTCGTCCGGGTTTGGATGGAAAAAGGAGCCTCTTGTTCAGCACTGAACCCGCACCGAGGGTTTGGATCCAGCTACCTCTGGATTCGGGATCTGGAGAGCCCAAATCCCCCAGTTTGGGGCTGGGGGCCGTGCGGGGGGCTGGGATGATGAAGGAGGGGTGGAATTTGTCACCTCACGGGGATTTGCGGCTGGATTAAATCCCTGAGGAAGGTTCCTGAGCTGGGAAAGGTCAAAGCCAGGGTTCAATCCCCTCCTTTTCCAGGGAAAGGTTCCTGACCTGCGGAAAGGTCCCGTGAGTGCCCAACTTCCCACAGAATCCCCAGGGATCAATTTAATCCCTTGGGAATTTATGTCATTGGGAGCACCCTGAGGGCCGTGCCTGGGCAATGTGGGAGAGTGCGTCAGAGAACAGCTCTTCTCTGGAGCTGCATCGGGAGGCCCCGGAGATCCCTTCGGGAAGCTGAGTTGTATTGGAGCGAGCACACTGGGATTCCAGAATCCTGGAATGATTTGGGTTGGAAGGACCTTAAAACGCATCCAGTTCCACCAGGGACACCTCCCACTATCCCAGGGCATTCCAGCCTGGCCTTGGACACTTCCAGGGATCCAGAAGGAGCCACAGCTTCGACCAGGGCCTCACCAGAAGAAGGAAAATTTCCTCAAAAGCCCCATTTTGCTCTTTGTGTGTTTGCTGTTGTAGACAAAAATGGGAACCCTCCGTAAAAAGTGACAGGAACGACAGTTCCAAAATCCCTGTTTTCTGCAGGAAACGTGTCCCACATCCAGGACTCTCTCTGTTATTCCAGGCACCCTTCAATCCATGAAAAACCCTCAGGATCTGCAAATTTTGGTGCCAGTCAATCCCTCTCCCATTCCCATTCCCATTCCCATTCCCATTCCCGTTCCCGTTCCCATTCCCGTTCCCATTCCCATTCCCGTTCCCATTCCCGTTCCCATTCCCGTTCCCAGTGTCTGCCTTTGGAGCTGGAGCTCTCAAACTTGTGTCCACTTGGTGGGGCTGAGTTTGGAAAATCCAGGAGAAATCGATGTTAAAATTAAACTGAATTAAACTAAATGAAATTAAATGAAAGTAAATTAAAATCAATTCAATCCCCCCAATCTTTCAGCCTGATTCCTGAAGGCCACAGCCCAGCCCTGCATCATTCCAGAGGGAGCAGGAATTTTCTAGACCCATTTAGGAGCTGGGAATCTTGGAAATGCCACAACCTTTGAACCCTGGGGGTCTCCAGCATGGGTGGAGCAGGGAGCCAATGGGAAAGCTCCCAAAATTCCAAGAGCAGAGATAATTCCAGCCTTTTCCATGAGCCCTGGTGCCGGTGGCCTCTCTGCTGAGGGAAGTATTCCCTCTGCTGACTGGAGCGAGGAACTCGGCACGGACACAACAAAATCATCATTTCGGGGGGGAAGATGAAAAAGAATCATTTCCTAAACCTACAGGAAAATGCCCCAAAGCCAATTTATTTAGGGATGAGCGAGCCAAATAAAGTTTAGGATGAGTTTTTCCTCATGGAAAATTCCCAGCTCTCAATCGCGTTCTGCTGAAGGAGTTTAGGAGCTCGGAATTCCTCCAGGCTGTGTTTGAGGAGTGCGGAAAACCCTGGATATTCATTTTTGAGGAAATAAAACAACACGGGTGCTCTGCCAGAGCTCAGGAATGCTCCGAATATCCCATCAATTTCCCTCCTAGTTCCTGGTTTCTTTAGGATTCCCAGTTGTCCATCCCTCACTCGTTATCTCCACATTTATTTTGCCCAGATTCCAGAAGAATTGATGTTATAAACAGCTGATTTCCCCCCTGCTGCAAAACCTTCAGGTTTTGGGAGGAGGAGGGAATTTTTCATGGCTGTTTTGGGTCAGATTTTCAAGATTTATTCCTCCAGCACCCAAAATTTGAGGACTGAAGTGATGCCCCCTGTGCTGGGTGAGCAGGAGAGCAGAATTCCAGAGGGAATGGATTATCCAGCTGCTTGGCAGGAGCGGCTGTGCCTCTTTAGGATTCATTTGAGCTCCAATGAAACGATTTGATCCCTAAAATTTGGCTGATCACGCTGTAGGTTTGCCCTCTGTGGAACAGCCCAACCATTCCTGTAGGAACAGCTCCGTCCTTGGCTCCACAGGGGAAAAAATGGGATTTTACCTGTCAGCTGTGCTGTCTGATGGCTCATGTGGAGAGAACTGGTTGGGATAAACCTTTGGAGCACTGGATAGAACATTCCCACCTTTTTTATGGGGTTCTGAAGGAGTTCAGATGGAGTTTCCGCACAGGGCCAAGCCCTCAAATCCAGATTCAGCTCCAGAACATCTCGAATTCGGGTCCAGAACATCTCAAATTCGGATCCAGAACATCTCGAATTTGGATCCAGAACACCTCAAATTCGGGTCCAGAACATCTCAAACTCGGATCCAGAACATCTCAAACTCGGCTCCAGAACATCTCAAATTCACATCCAGAACATCTCAAATTCAGATCCAGAACATCTCAAATTTGGATCCAGAACATCTCAAATTCGGGTCCAGAACATTTCAAATTCGGATCCAGAACATCTCAAACCCGGATCCAGAACATCTCAAACTCGGATCCAGAATCCGCATCCAGAGCTGCAGGCTCAGCCCAGCTCCTGTCCAACAGCGAGGCAGGAACTGCACATTCCCACTTCATTTCCTGAGCCTTCATCCCTTCTTAACATTCCCTTCAAATCCCACGTCCCCCAAAATTCTGGGTGTGGTGGGGCGCTCACTCTGCGCTGCCGGGATGGCCTGAGGCAGCCCCGCCTCTCCCAGTCCTGTTTCACTTTCTCTCCTCTCCTTCCCAAGTCCTTCAGTGCTGTCTGTGCAATTCCATTCCGCCAGGAAACCTTCCCAAAAAAAGAAAAAAGGAATTAAATTTGACTTCTCTATGCAAATCCCAGCCCTGTGCATAATCAGGGAGGACACGAGCTCACCCAGCGTCCTCCAAACGCGCTTGGAGATGAAAAATGTGCAGCGCTCACTCAACCTCCAACCCCAGGCTGTGCCAAGGCCGATGGGAAAAAGGATAATTCCTAATTAAGGGATTTATTTAAACCAGGTGACATTAATTGTTCCAAAATGGAAAGGGGATTTTAAGGACTTTCAGGGCTCCTTTTGTTGGTGTGAGGGGTTTGGAGCTGAGGGGGAACAGGAAACGTTCCCTGCCAGGAGGGGCTGGGGTGGGAACACCTCTGCTGGGGGGGGATGGGATGGAATGGGATGGGATGGGATGGGATGGGATGGGATGGGATGGGATGGGATGGGATGGGATAGGATAGGATGGGATGGGATGGGATGGGATGGGATGGGATGGGATGGGATGGGATGGGATGGGATAGGATGGGATGGGATGGGATGGATTGGATTGGATGGATGGGATGGATGGATGGATGGGATGGGATGGGATGGGATGGGATGGGATGGGATGGGATGGGATGGGATGGGATGGGATGGATGGATGGGATGGGATGGGATGGGATGGGATGGGATGGATGGGATGGGATGGGATGGGATGGGATGGGATGGGATGGGATGGGATAGGATAGGATGGGATGGGATGGGATGGATTGGATTGGATGGATGGGATGGATGGATGGATGGGATGGGATGGGATGGGATGGGATGGGATGGGATGGGATGGATGGATGGGATGGGATGGGATGGGATGGGATGGGATGGGATAGGATGGGATGGGATGGATGGGATGGGATGGGATGGGATGGGATGGGATGGATGGGATGGATAGATGGGATGGGATAGATGGGATGGGATGGATGGATGGATGGGATGGGATGGGATGGATGGATGGGATGGGATGGGATGGGATGGGATGGGATGGGATGGGATGGGATGGGATGGATGGATGGATGGGATGGGATGGGATGGGATGGATGGATGGGATGGGATGGGATGGGATGGGATGGGATGGGATGGGATGGGGATGGGTATGGGGATGGGATGGGATGGTGGATGGGATGGGATGGATGGGATGGGATGGGATGGGTGGGTGGGATGGGTTGGGGTTGGGATGGGATGGGGTGGATGGGATGGGATGGATGGATGGATGGATGGGGATGGGATGGGATGGTTGGGATGGTGGATGGTGGATGGGATGGGTGGGTGGATGGTGGTGGGTGGGATGGGATGGGTGGGTGGATGGATGGGTGGGGTGGGTGGGTTGGGATGGGGTGGGTGGTTGGGTGGGATGGTGGGATGGGTGGGTGGGTGGGTGGGGTGGGTGGTGGGTGGGTTGGGTGGTGGGATGGGTGGGTGGGATGGGTTGGGATGGGTGGGGTGGGTGGGTGGTGGGGTGGGTGGTTGGGTGGGTGGGTGGGTGGGTGGGATGGAGGGTGGGTGGGTGGGTGGGTGGGGTGGGGTGGGGTGGGGATGGGTGGGATGGGTGGGTGGGTGGTGGTGGGTGGGATGGGGTGGTGGGATGGTGGGTGGTGGGTGGGTGGTGTGGGGTGGGTGGGTGGGTGGGTGGTGGTGGGGATGGGTGGGATGGGATGGGTGGGGTGGGTGGGTGGATGGTGGATGGGTGGGTGGGTGGGGTGGGTGGGTGGGGTTGGTGGGTGTGGGTGGTGGGATGGGTGGGTGGGAGGGTGGTTGGGATGGATGGATGGGATGGGATGTGATGGGTGGATGGATGGGATGGTGGGAGTGGGATGGGATGGATGGGATGGATGGTTGGATGGATGGATGGGATGGGTGGGTTGGGTGGGTGTGGTGGGGTTGGTGGTGGATGGATGGGGGATGGGATGGGTTGGGATGGGATGGGATGGATGGGGATGGTGGATGGGTGGGTGGGATGGATGGATTGGTTGGATTGGATTGGATTGGATTGGATTGGATTGATTGGATTGGATTGTGATTGATGTCATGTGGTGGAATATTATGGTGTCAGAATCCAGAAATGAGGTTGGAAAGAGCTCCAAGGTCATCGAGTCCGAGCTGTGCCCATCCCCACTTTGTCCCCACCTGACGTGCCATGTCCAGGAATTCCTTGGATGCCTTGGGGGAGGGCACTCCAACCTCCTGGGCAGTTCCAAGGCCTGAGCCCCTTTTCCATGGAGCAATTCCTAGCTGCTGTCCAACCTGAGCCTTCTTTTAACCCCTAACAAACTGCTGAATTTATGTTTATTTTGTTTTCAGTAACCTGCAGGGGGATGGGAAGTGCTCGTTCGGTTCCAATCAGGCTTTGGGTCCTCACAAACGCCACCCCACAAGCCCCTTTTTAAGGGCATTCATTAACATAATATTTATAGGGATTAAAGGCTTATCCCTTAATGAAAGGTTTCTGTTCGGTGTTGCGAGGAGATTCCTTGTTCTGTTCAGTCTTGTAATGCGCTAAAAGCGGCTGGAATTGGGATTTGGATTTTTGAAAATGAATGGGATTGCCCATGGAGCAAAAAAAGGTTCAGTCCTTCTGTCAAGTCTGTAATCCTGTGATTGGGTAATTCTGGTATTCTGTAACTCTAGGATTCTGTGATTCCATGATTCTGTAATTCTATAATTCTTTCATTCCTGTAATTCTGTAATTGTTTCATTCTTTAATTTTGTAATTCTGTAATTCTATAATTCTTTCCATTCTGTAATTCTCTGATCTGTAATTCTATGATTCTATGATTCTGCAATTCCGTGATTCTGTGATTCTATATGATTCTGTAATTCTGTAATTCATGATTCTATAATTCCATGATTCTTTAATTCCATGATTCTCTAATTCTATGATTCTGAAATTGTCTGATTTCTATAATTCTATAATTTTATTATTATGTAACTTTAGTAATTTTATGATTCTATAATTCCATGATTCTCTAACTAATTCCATAATTCTATGATTCTACCAATTCTATGGTTCCGTGATTTTTGATTCTATCATTTTATGATTCTCTTATTCTATCATTTTATTTTTCTATCATTCCATGATTCTCTGATTCTCTCATTCTCTGCGCAGGGTGTCTCGGTTTTGAAAGACAGGTGTCTGCTAAGGAAGGCAGAGGCCCCCCTTGAAGTGGCAGATATAACCCCTTTTCCCTCCAAGTTATTATATTTTGAAATCAAGGGCCTTTAGGCAAAGGTGTGGGAAATAGGAATAACAGTTCTTTACTCTATATATATATGTATATAACCAGTCAAACAAAACAACAACAACTCTGGCAGTAACAGCAATCACAAACCCAGTGCCAGCCTTCTCGGCTGTCAGGCTATTTCCCTCGGGTGCAGTTCCGCTCGCAGCCGGCAGGGGCGCTGGCGGCTCCCGGTGAGCAGGGCAGGTGCGATGGTTCCCCCGCGGCTGCAGGGGGCGCTCCGGAGCGAGCTCGGGAAAACCGCGGCTCTGGTGCCCTGGGATCCCGGGAAGGATGGAACAAAGGCTTCACAAACCGCTGGGCAGCCGATCCCGGACTTTCAGGAACAGCAGGCTGGAATGGCAGGGACGAACGCAAATCCCGGGTGGCAGACGAGATGTATCCAGATGGGAAAAAAACCACGGAGGCCCAGGCAGGCAGGGCGAGCAGGGCTACAGCGTAGCGAAAGCTCGAAGCAGCAGCGGAGCAGGACAGCCACAGCCCGGTCTCCAGCAGGGCAGGGAAAAGCGGCTTTTGGGGTCCCGGCGTTGCTTCCAGCAGGAAGAAAGAACGGCCAAAAAGAAAGCAGCAGCAGCTCCTTTCTCTGCAGCTTCTCTCTCCGGACGCTCAGAGCGAACTGTCCCCACACCCAGGTGTAGACAAAAGAGTAGCCAGGCCCGCCCCCACTCCCCTTTTTGTCTTTCTTAAGTACAGCTATTTGTCCCCTAGCAACATGCATATGGGAGAAAATTCCTTTAACAGGAAACCTAAGACTAAACTAAAACCCCAACACAGGGCCATCGTCCACCAAACCAAGTTTTAGCCAAGAATATCCAAGATTATCCCAAACTTCTCCATTCTGGAAGTGCCTGGAAGGAACTGGAGGTGTCCGGGGCCAAACCCATCCCTGGTGCCAGCAGCGAGCCCCAGGCAGGGGGACCCCGGGAGGGAAAACCCCGCAGGAAACGGGAATTCCTGATTCGTGTCCCAGAGATCCCAGCCGGGGCCGGAATTCCATCGCCCCCACGGATGTCCCCCGCTCACCGAAGGGGGTTCGGGAGGGGGTGACAGTGGCAGAGCCATGGCAACGAGGAGCGTCACCCTGGCAACGCTCCCGGCTCATCCCGGAGCTCCGTAACGGCGCTCAGTGATGGATCCCGATCCCGGCCCCTTCCCGATCCCGGCTCCTTCCCGATCCCGGCTCATCCCGGAGCTCCTTAACGGCGCTCAGTGATGGATCCCGATCCCGGCTCCTTCCCGATCCCGGCTCATCCGGAGCTCCGTAACGGCGCTCAGTGATGGATCCCGGTCCCGGCCCCTTCCCGATCCCGGTCCCTTCCCGATCCCGGCTCATCCCGGAGCTCCGTAACGGCGCTCAGTGATGGATCCCGATCCCGGCCCCTTCCCGATCCCGGCTCCTTCCCGATCCCGGCTCATCCCGGAGCTCCGTAACGGTGCTCAGTGATGGATCGCGGTCCCGGCCCCTTCCCGATCCCGGCTCCTTCCCGATCCCGGCTCATCCTGGAGCTCCGTAACGGCGCTCAGTGATGGATCCCGATCCCGGCCCCTTCCCGATCCCGGCTCCTTCCCGATCCCGGCTCATCCCGGAGCTCCGTAACGGCGCTCAGTGATGGATCCCGATCCCGGCCCCTTCCCCATCCCGGCTCCTTCCCGATCCCGGCTCATCCCGGAGCTCCGTAACGGCGCTCAGTGATGGATCCCGGTCCCGGCCCCTTCCCCATCCCGGCTCCTTCCCGATCCCGGCTCCTTCCCGATACCGACGCCCTTCCCGATCCCGGCTCCTTCCCGATCCCGGCCCTTCCCCTTCCCGACCCCTTCCCGATCCCGGCCCGATCCCGGCTCCTTCCTGATCCCGGCCCTTCCCCAATCCCGGCTCCTTCCCCAATCCAGGCCCCTTCCTCATCCCGGCTCCTTCCCGCGGCTCCTTCCCCAATCCAGGCCCCTTCCTCATCCTGGCTCCTTCCCGATCCCGGCCCTTCCCCATCCCGGCTCCTTCCCGATTCCGGCTCCTTCCCCGGCCCCGGCCTCTTCCCCATCCCGGTTCCTTCCCGATCCCGGCTCCCACCGGAGCTGGGAAGGGCGGCCGAGGGCCGGGGGTGGCACCGGGCAGGTCCCCGCTCCCAAATAAAGGAATTTCCGTGTCCGGCACGTTCTGGAGCCGCTCCCAGCTCAGAACCGGAGTGGGAAAAGCGGTGCCGGGAACGGCTCTGAGGGAACGGCTCGAGGTGCGAAGGAAATGTGGGAATTTCAGTGGGAATCAGAGAGGGGGGATGGGTGATGCTCCTGGGAAGCAGCGGAATCCCACCAATGCCAGAGGGGCCGCGAGAGACCGGCCTGGAAATCCCTGAGAGGCCCCAGGGAGGTTTGGGCTGGGAGGGAATTTATGGATCATCCCATTCCAAGCTGGCCTTGGACACTTCCAGGGATCCAGGGGCAGCCACGGCTGCTCTGGGCACCCTGGGCCAGGATTTCTGTTTGAATTCTTCGGATTTCCTTTTCCGTTCTTTGGGTTTGTTTGTTGCCTTTTATCCCCCTTTTTTCCCTTCTCTTGGGAATATCCTGGATTTCTCCTCAGTGGGAATGCTCCCTCCCAGCTCTGCTCTTTGATGATCCCAAAAAGACCTTTCTCCTGCAGGGAATGGCTTTGGAAGGGGGTGGTGCAGAAAAGGCCCCATTTGGGGTCCCTGGTTGTGCCAGGGGCTGGAGCCAGCAGGACAGAGACCAAGCAGAATTCCAGTGGGGAAAAAGCCAGAACTCAAAGAATTCAAAGAATTCAAGGATAAACAAATTAAAAGAATCAAAAGAAAGAATTAAAGAATTAAAAGAATTAAAATTAAGGAATTTTTAAAAATAAACATTAAAAATCTAAAAAATAATTTAAATAACAAAAGTAAAAATAAAAATAAAAATAAATAAAAATAAAAATAAAAACAAAACCAAAAATAAAAATAAAAATAAAAATAAAAATAAAATTTCTATTTGAATTCAAATTAAATTGAATTAAAAGAGTTCAAAGCCCCTTTTCCATGGATTTGGGTGCACGCAGCTGCCGGGGGCAGCCCGGGGAGCTCCCGCCCCTCTTCCCCCAAAGCCCCGAGATTCCCAGCCCGGAATGTTGATCCCGAATCCGCGAGCTGCCGCCACAAGAGGGAGATCCAAGGCCTGGAAAGCACCCGGGAGGCTCCCGAGGGCTGGCTGGGAGCGGGAGCTGCGGCTGAGCCTCCTCCCCGTCCCGGGACACTCGGGAATATCCTGAGGATCCCTCCCCGCTCCGGGAACGGCTGGAGGTGGATGCGACATTCCGGTGCGGGGAGAGAGTTTGTGTCAGCCCGGAAGAAAATCCCAATTCAGGGGTTTTGCCTTCTTTTATTTCGGTGAGATTTTGGTGTTGTTGAGGTTAATTGGGCACCAAATTGGCAGAGGCCGATAATTAATAAATGAAATTTGAATGGGAAGGGAAAGGGGAAAAGGGGGGCAAAAAAGGGGGGGGGGGGGAAGGAAAAATAAGAAAAAAAATTAAAAATGAAAAAAAAAGGAGAAGGAAGGGAAGGGAAGGGAAGGGAAGGGAAGGGAAGGGAAGGAAGGGAAGGGAAGGGAAGGGAAGGGAAGGGAAGGAAGGGAAGGAAGGGAAGGGAAGGGAAGGAAGGGAAGGGAAGGGAAGGGAAGGGAAGGGAAGGGAAGGGAAGGGAAGGGAAGGGAAGGGAAGGGAAGGGAAGGGAAGGAAGGGAAGGGAAGGGAAGGGAAGGGAAGGGAAGGGAAGGGAAGGGAAGGGAAGGGAAGGGAAGGGAAGGGAAGGAAGGGAAGGGAAGGAAGGGAAGGAAGGGAAGGGAAGGGAAGGGAAGGGAAGGAAGGGAAGGGAAGGAAGGAAGGGAAGGAAAGGAAAGGAAAGGAAAGAAAGGAAAGGAAAGGAAAGGAAAGGAAAGGAAGGAAAGGAAAGAAAGGAAAGGAAAGGAAAGGAAAGGAAAAGGAAAGGAAAGGAAAGGAAAGGAAAGGAAAGGAAAGGAAAGGAAAGGAAAGGAAAGGAAAGGAAAGGAAAGGAAAGGAAAGGAAAGGAAAGGAAAGGAAAGGAAGGAAAGGAAAGGAAAGGAAAGGAAAAGGAAAGGAAAGGAAAGGAAAGGAAAGGAAAGGAAAGGAAAGGAAAGGAAAGAGAAAATCCATGGAAATATTCCTTTCTCCTGCCACACTGGAGCGGCCTGGGTCCAGCTGACCGCTCTCTCCATTACACGCCATAATTACTGAATTATCTCGGATAAAAATATCCCATTATCCAGGGCCCTAATGAGCCTTGGCAATGCCGCAGGGCCCTGTGTTTGCATGGAGTCGTGAGGAATTCCAGCCTGGAGCCACCCCCGACAAGGCCAAATCCCCTCACGGAGCAGCTCTGGTGTCACCGATCCCGGGAATGGCAGCGACACAATCGGTGCGAGTCAAGTGGTGACACCACGAGCTCATTAAATGGATGGGTAATTAGCGCACCGTTACCAATCCTGATGGGAAGAGATTCCTCAGGTTCCATCCCTGCCTGGCTCCAGCCGAATCCAGGTTTTCCACTTCCTTTGGTTTTGTGCTTGCTCGGATTTTGCCCTAAAGCTGCTCCCCCGGGATTTCGCTGCGGGGATTCCTTTGGGATGGGTCCCTGCTCTAAAGCTCCGCTCTCAGACCCGCTTTCCCCCCTTTTCAGGGGAATATTCCTGCCGGGAGGGTGTGGTGGTGTCCGCAGCCCCGTCACCAGCAGAGGGGGAAGGAGCCGCGGGGGAAAGGGAAGGAGGCGGCAGAGGGAGCGATCCCACCGGCTGGAAACGCCGAACCCTTGGAATCTCACCCCAAAACGGCTCTCGGAGCTTTCCTTGGAGCCGAGGGAGCAGGGGAAAGGAGGATCGGGGGATGAGGAGCCCGGGGTGGGATGCGGGCGCTTCAGGGATGTGGGGGCGGGCTGGGACACGGGGCAGAGCCGGTGGGAGAACCCGAGATCCATCCCAGAGAGCGCGGGAATTCTCAGTTCCTTGGATTTCCTGGCCGAGACTTCCCTGCCTGGAGCAAAGGAGGCTCAGGGGGGCCCTTGTGGCTCTGGCACAAGTCCTGACAGGAGGGGGCAGCCGGGGGGGTCGGGCTCTGCTGGCAGGAACAGGGACAGGAGGAGAGGGAACGGCCTCAGGCTGGGCCAGGGCAGGCTCAGGGTGGGCAGCAGCAGGAATTTCCCCATGGAAAGGGTGCTCAGGGATTGGCAGGGGCTGCCCAGGGAGGTTTGGAGTGCCCATCCCTGGAGGTGCCCAAGGAATTCCTGGAGGTGGCACCCAGGTGGGGACAAGGTGGGCATCGGGCACAGCTCGGACTCGATGACCCTGGAGAGCTTTTCCCACCTCAATCATTTGATGATTCCATGATTTTTACCAGGCTTTTACATTAATGAAGTTCCCAAAGAACTCTCCAAATTCCCTCTGGGATCCTTTTCCAGCCCGTGGAGAACTCGTTCCGCCTTTCCTAAGGGCGGGAAGGAGCTCAGGTGGGGCACGAGGCCCATCCCTCCCAAGGATGGGATTTTTCCTGCTGTGACAACACCCGGCTTGGATCCAAGGTTTAATTTCTACTGAAGCTGGAGCTGCAGGTTCCTCTCCTCAGGTAAGGAAGGATTCCCCAAACGATTCCCAGCAATTTTCCACCCCAAACTTCTGAACGCTGGGACTCTTCCTGCTTCATTTAAATGGAGAAAAGGAATCGGTTTCCGCCTCCAGGGCTGGATTTTCTCAGGGTCAGAACTCCCCCTCCTTTCCCCAATAATCACCTTTTGATGGAGAACCTCTCCCTGAGAAATAAATATTCCCTACCAGCTTTCCGTGCTGATAATTGAATATCCACGGAGTTATCTGCCCCTGGAGCCCTCCCTGGGAACGCCAGGAACTGCTGGAGGTTAAAATTAAAGAATTATTGTCACTCCTAACGGGTGCTCAGCCCCTCCGCGCCTCAGAGAGAGGAGAATTGTCGCTTTGTCTGCAGAGATTATCGGAGCCAGCCAGATAAGGCTCAGAGGGAAGGCACGAACTCGCCCTGGCTCTGCAATCGAGCTCTTCCCAGGCTCAGGAATACACACCAGGAGCTGGAAAATGGATTTTTCCTCCTGCTGCTGCCCGTGGCAGCGTCGGGAATTGCAGCAGAGCTGCACGAGAGCTCTCCTCGTCCCTGCTGGATTTGGTTTTGTTGGAGCTGCTGCGATTTTCCGAATCGGGCACCTGTTGCTCGGGCGGCTCGGGGGGATGGGGAGCCGCAGCCGGGGGGGCTGGGCGGACTCAGGGGATAATTCTCCTTCCCTTCATTTAAATTCAGCCCCTTTGCCTTTCCGCTGTCAGAATACTCAGGGGGTGGAAGGGGAAATCGCTCCAGAGGCGCTCGCTGCTGCTCAGGGGCTCCTCCGGCACGGGAAAAGGTTCCTCAGCTCCAGGAGCGCCCAAATCCAGACGGGGAAGCTGAGGGGCTCTCAGAGCCCTGCTCCTCCTCCTGTATCCTGGCGCAGGAGCTGGAGCAGGGATGAAGAGCCTGGAACTGGGAGATGGGAGCCCCCACGCTCCCCCAGCAGGGGAAGGTGTCAGAAAGGGGAATAATTCCAGCTTCTCCTGCTGATTTCCACTTTGGATCCATCCCGAATCCTCCCCCAGGTTTTGGGCATCATGCACCTCTTACTGCTGGATTCAGGGATGGTTTGTGGCAGGAAACCTGCCCTCCGCTCATCCCACCCACCCTGGCAGAGGGGAGATCCTCCCAGTGGAGTCTTCTCCATGGATTTTCCCTTTTTTCCCTCAGATATGCCGCTGGTTTCGAGCAATCGCCCCCCCCCCGATATTTTGGAGTCAGGCCCCATAAAACATCCCCGGCGTTTCGTGGGTGCTGTTCCCTCAGCCCTGCTTTCCCTGCCACCACAACTCTTCCCTCTGGGACAATTCCTGCGTCCCAGGGAGGGCATCCCTGTCCTTCATCTCCGGGCATCCCACTGGAAACGTCTCCACTGCAGGGACACAAAGAGACCAACCCCGCAGATTGGCTGAAAGGGCTCTTTGTTCTCCCCTGGCTGGGGCTGCAGCACCATTCCCAGCCCACTCCAAGTCTCCCTTTTATTTTTTTTCCTTGGAATTCAGTCGTTTCAGCCATCCCCAGCTCCTCGCAGGAGCCGTTCCACGTGGGAAGCTTTCCAAGCTGATTTTCACCCAGGAGCCCTCCAGCCCTGGCCTAGCCCCGCTGGTTTTTCATCCTCTCGGATTCCTGGGAGAGCTGCAGGACATGGGATGGATCCCAGAGGTGTGGCAGATCCCAAAGGGGCGTCTCTGACCCGGATTTCGCTGCTCACTCCGCTCTGTCCTGGTCCCTCCGTGGTGACTGGTGAAGGACTCACAGGAGGATGCTGACGTCGGGATTAACCCGCCAATAATTTTTGCTGGGTTGGTTCCTTTTCCTTTGTTTTCCTTGGAATTAGGTCTGGTAACGAGAGGAATCGATTCCCGCTAAGCCCTGGGTGTCCTGAGGAGTGAAAACATCAGGGCTGGCTCTGCTTTTGCTCCGCAGCGTTTGCGGTTACCCACAGAGCGCCCCACGGATCAGCGACGCTCCATAAACCCCGGAGTGGGAGGCCTGGATCCAGGGAAAGAGCAGTCCCCGGCAGCTGGCTGGGAAAAGAGGCGTGAAAAGGGGAAATAAAGAGAAGAAGTCAAATAAAAATGGTAAAAATGGCAGCGGAGGAGACTGGAATAGCAACGCATTCCAGCCCCGGCCCTCCTCGGCTCCTGGGAAATGTCAGGAGACTCAGGGAGAATCCAGACCCTGGAGACTCATCGGGAAGGGCTGGGAATACCAGGAATTTATCCCAATTTCATTGATTTCTGCAGGAATAAACACTTTATCTGGCGGAAGGCAGCCTGTGAGGAACAGCCTGACCTCACCATCCATAAAACTCCCTGGAGAAGCTTCACCCTCCCCATCCCTCCGAGATTCTGGGGAGCAGGGCCGAGGATCTCCTGCCTCCAGAGAAATCCCGGGGACTCCAACCTGTCCCGGGACTGAGCTGGAAACTCGGCCCATCTTCTAACCCGAGCAGGACCCGAGTGGGGAGCAGGACGTGGCACCCCGGGCTGTCCCTGTCCCTGTCAGCCCCGGGGGCAGGGAAGGGCCGGTTCCTGGTGGCCGTCCCCAAAGTGTCCCCTGGCACCGTCCCCTCCCCAGCCCTTCCCCTCCCGGCAGCTGATTACCTTCCGATATGCAAAATCATGCAAATGAGGCCATAAAGATGGCAATTACGCTGAAGGAATTAGCTGCTCATTAACGTCAACTTCTTGCTCGATTATTTTCATCGCTGTCCCTCCTCTGGCGGCAGGAGGGAAGGACCTGTCCCGCTCCCGATGTTCCCGGGATTCCCACAGATTTCCCATGGATTCCTTTCCCTGCCAGCCCTTCCCACCCGCCCCGGGGCTGCGGGGCGGGGACAGGGACACCTCTCTGTGGCCACTCGCTGCCCCTGAGGGCCGCGGCATTGTCCCCAGCGGGCAGGACACGTCTGGGAGCGGCACCCGCACGGCTCGGATCGAGCTGCGGCGTGTCCCCAGAGGGATAAGGCTGATGCAGAGCTGGGAAATCCTCAGGAAAAGAGGAAATGAAAGCCCGGGAGGTGTCAGTGGCCGGATGATGCCTCGCGAGGAGCGGTTTGTGACAGCCGGGACCGGCTGAGCCGCCTCACGCTGACAGGCGCTGCCGCTCCTCGTTTTCATCCTCGGCTGCGCCCGGGCCGATATCCCAAATCATTCCTCACGCTGGCAACTTCCACCTCTTCCCGCTCCCTGGAAACTGCCGGTGTCGGAAGGATGAAATCCCACCCGCGGCGCTGACACGAGCCCTGGAGCTGGGAGCGGGGTGTGCGGGTGCCCTGCCACCCTCGGGGACAGGGATTGGTCACCCTGCTGGGATCCAGTGCTGACCCCAGAGCTGGCCGCGCTTCCAGACACAGCGGCTCTCGCCGAGGGATGGATCGGGAAAGCCACAGCTCGTGTGACACCTCTCAAAGGGACATTTAGACTGATCCCCCCTCCGCGAGGTGGCCCAGGGGAATCAGGGAAGGAGCCAAATCCAGGCTGGCACGGGAAGGTGGAGCAGGAAAGGGTGGGTGGTGTCTCCAGCACGTCCCTTGTCCCTGTCCCTGTCCCCAGCTCTGGGGCTGTGTCCCGGGGCTGTCCTGCTCCCAGCATGTCCCAGTTACCCCAGCCCTGGGCCAGAGGGGACATCAGAGCTGGCAGTGGCCCAGGCCTGGCACGCTGGTGGCTGTGCTGAGCTGTGCCGGTGCCAGGGCAGCGCCGTGGGCTGGGACGTGCCCTGGGCTGTGTCCCGCTGCTCTTCTGGAGGGTTCAGGGCCAGTTTCGAAGCCTTTCCCTCAGCCCCTGCCCTGCAGAGGTGGCAAATCCGCACCTCGTGCCCCGTTCCTTTCCTGGGCTGTGGCGGGGCACGGCTGATTTCTTTCCCAAATCGAACATCGGTTTCGGCGTGCTCCGGGTGCCGCTGGCGTGGGGACACGGGGGACGTCTCGCTGGCTCTGTGGATGCCTGTCTGGCTGCTTTTATTCCTTCATAAAACCTTCTGGCAGAGCTGCGGCTCCTCGCTGCCTCCCAATTAGGGCGAGAACGAGCAGCGTTCGGCTCCGGCGCAGGAGTTATGGAAGCAGCCGAGAAACGCAGGGAGACCTCCAGGAGCAGTGAGGGCAGAGCTGCTGGCTGCTAATGAGGAGGAAATGGGATATTCGGGTTATTTTTAGCTCCCCGAGAAGGTGGAAGGTGAAAAAAAAACCCAAACAGAAAACCAACAGAAGAACAAAGAAAATCCAGGGGCCAATCCTGGAAGCCAAAAAGCGACGCCAAAAAAAAGAGTGAGGAGATTTTCTGCAGGGTAATTCCGACAGGGATGGGGAGGAGGGGACCAGGGCTGAGGGGGCTCTGGATCAGGGAAGATGCTGAGAATCTGGGGAGAGCTGAGCCTGCCTTGGGCTGGGGCAGGGGCAGGAGCAGGGCTGGGGGCGCAGCCAGCAGAGCTGAGCTCCTGAGCAGGGAAAGCTCTTCCAGACCTTGGGAGCAGAATTCCAGCTGCCAATCCTGCAATCCTGGCAGGGAAGGAAGGAGGGGATGAGCTGCTGTGGGAGCAGGATTCCCAAAACCAACCAAACAAAAAACCCCAAGAAAAATCCCATCAAAACCAGAAATCCTACAGTTTTTAACAGCTTTTTTCCTCCTTGCAGGGGACACCGAGGCTCAGCCCGTGGAGGGAACAGGGAGATGATTCCCTGCCCTGGGCACAGCGAGCGGCGGCATTCCCGAAGTTCTCCCATCATTCCCACCCCATTCCCTGGGCTGCTCCAGGGCAAGGAAACCCTGAAACCCACCCAGCACCTCCAAATTCCGGGCAGGATTTACAGATCCCAGGGAATGACGGGCCCCAGAGCCATCAACATTCCAGGCGAGTGAGAACTCGCAGCCTGAATCCGCGGAGAACGTTCAGCTCCCGCTGGAGTTGGGATGTCAGGAGCATTTCCACGCTCGGGAGCAGGAGAGGAGATTTCAGTCCCGCGCACAACAACTTCCATGGGGTTCGAATCCAAAAGTATCCTGCTTTTCTCTTTATCTCTCTTTTTTTTCCCCTTTCCCCTTTTTTCTTTATTTTTGGCCTCTCGCTTTGAAGGAGAAGAAAGGAAGCAGGGAGAACATCGGCGCTGATCCCGTCATCCCAATCCCGGGACGGAATTAGGGTCGGGATCTTATTAATCATTTCAAAGGGAATTTAATCGGTCATTTCATGCTCCGGGAGCGAGGAGAGAAATGTCAAGGAGAAGGAAAACACATTCCAGAGGCAACACTGGGATATTGGACCTCCTGCTCCGGGACTTCTTCCTCATCAGAGTTAATTAATTCCTAATGAGTTCCTGATTCCAGGTCAGGACAGGGTTTCCTGGGATTTGTCTCCAGGGGAGAGCCATTCCTGCCTTCCCGAGGGGCTCATCCCAAATCCAGCACCCGATCCAATCCCATCCCACCTCCCTGCTGGGAGAACCAGCCTGGAAAAACGGGAATAACGCTCTGAGCTGCTCTGGCAGCAACACGAGCTCCATCCGAGGATGGAATTGTGGAGCAAAATGGAAAAGCCCAGGAAATCCTTGCGGAAGCACCACATCCTCAGGGAACCACCCGAATCCCTGGATTCCTCCGTGTTCCAAAGTGTCCGCACGCAATTTGTCACCCAAATCGCCAAACAGCACAGGAACACCCTCCGACATTCCCAGGGAATGCCAGCAGGATCCATCCATGAGCATCCCCGCTGGAAGGGGCCAGCTGAGGTGGGTTTTTGGGAATCGTCGCTGGCGTTCGCTCGCAGCCAGCCGAGCTATTTATAGAAACCCATTAACACAAATCCCGGCTCCTCGCGCCTCCTTCCCTCTTCATCCCGTTCCATTTGCTCCTGGAAGCAGCCGGGGCCATCGGGATCGGGAGTTGTTATCCACAGCGGGGAACTGGGTTAGGATCCAAAGGAGGATAAAACAAATAAAATCGGGATGAAAATAGCGCAGCTGCCACCCGGGATGGGGCCGCGGGCACCAGTGCCAGCACGGCTCCCACCGGGAATTCGGGGCATTGTCACCGGTTCCCAAGCTCTGCCTCCTCTGGATTTACACCCTGCTCTCCAGCACCAGGATTTGGGGATTATGGAAACTCTGGGAAGAGGGATTCAGGGAAAATATCAGTGCTGAGCACCCATGGGAGCATAAGAGTGGGAACGAAGAGGTGATTTGGGATGGGGGGCGTTATCCGTATCCAGTGCTTTGCTTGGGAATAGGGACGGGCTGGAAAACCGAGCCCTGTCTGACTCAAGGAGAAATTCCTCCCTGCTCCACTTCGGGAATCTCCCACTCATCCTGCAGGACGCCCCACTCAGCTCCTGCCTTTCCTCCAGGAAAGTCCTGGGGGAATTTTCCATGTCCTCAGCTCGTTCCCACCCCTCCCCTGTGGCCGTGCTGGGCTCAGGGCACTGGGCCGGGCTCAGCAAAGCCTCTCCTTTCCTTGGGAGCTGCCACCCCTCGAAGTTCCTCAAAGGCCTTTCCCCATCCCAGCTTCTCCAGACCTTTGGGAAGCCGAAAAGTCCCACACAGGAACCCCTGGCACAGAGGGATCCATTCTCTGAGCCCTCATTCCACCAAATTTCCAGGCGTTTAGCGCCTTTTGGGAGGCACCAAGCAGCAAATCCATGAAGAATATCCTGGTAACACCGGCGCCCAGGGTTTAATGGGATTTAGGATGTCCTGGTGTCCCTGGAGTGACACTCTGGGAGCTGCCACGGTCCCCTGCACCCCACACGTCCCTGAGCACCCCCAGAGTGACCCCACAGCTGCCAGGAGCAGACCTGCAGCATCACAATTCCAGCTGTTCCATCCTGAGGAGCCTCTGGAGTCCTCAGATATGAAAAGTTGCAGGCCCAGAGCCAAAACACCCCCCAGGCCACAATTCCTGGGGATTTTTTAGGGAAATTGGAGTGGGATTGATCTCTGCAAATCTCCCCAGACACACCAGCTGCGTGCCAGGCTTATCCCAGCCCCACCTACAGCCCCTCCCATAATGGAGTTTATTTATGGCCTCCTTGGAAAAAAATTCCCATTTTTAAGGCATTTCCAGCGAGCTCAGCTCCGTTTCTCCAGCGAACAGATAAATAACGGGAAGGCAGCTCCAAACACGGTTCGGATCCAGGGATTTGGCAGCGCGGAGCTGCAGGAGCCTCTGCAGATGTTCCGTCTCCATGGGCAGCACATGGAGCCTCTTTTAGAGCACAAAAGCTCCTGGAACTCCTGCCCTGCCTGCCGGGAACGCTGCTCCCACCCCAACACAAACCCTGCTCATCGCTCTTTATCTCTCGTTATCAGCACCTGCCTCTCCAGGGGTGCCAAGCGCTCCCAGAGCCTCTGGAAGCGGCACAAACCCATCCTGTGCCAGCAGCGGGAGCAGTGCAGGGGCTGCTTTTCATGGAGGGGATGGGGGAGCAGGACCCAGCAAGACCCCCTGGGCTGATGGAGCAGGAACCCAGCAGGATCTCGGGGATGATGGCGCAGGAACCCCTGGGGTGTGGGAGCAGGACCAAGCAGGATGGACAGAACCCCAGCAGGAACCCCTTGGGATGATGGAGCAGTGTAGGTTACGGGGGTTCTGGGGGTCCAGTCGGGACGGCCGGACGTAGACGGTGACGGATGGAGACGAGAGATCTCTATAGGCAGGTCTTGGGACACAGCCGGTTTATTGTAAAGGGCGTGGGTATTGGGGCACTGCTCAGAGCTGCCAGACTCAGCTCTGAGCAGGCCCAAGAGAGCAAGAGAGTGAACGGGTGAGAGAGAGAGAGAGAGAGAGAGTAGGAGCAAGAGTAGAAGTGG
This sequence comes from Corvus hawaiiensis, assembly GCF_020740725.1. Lineage (NCBI taxonomy): Eukaryota > Metazoa > Chordata > Aves > Passeriformes > Corvidae > Corvus > Corvus hawaiiensis. The sequence continues at coordinate 867,318 of NC_063235.1, forward strand.
AAGAGAGGAATGAATAGAAGAGAGAATGAATAGAAGTGAGAATGAGAATGTCTGAAGTCCTGGTTACAATACAATAAATCATCTTCTGTACTGAATATTCTAATTGTCACTAACCAATCTAATACAAGATACAAATCCTATAGCATTTACATACAGCCTATAAGAGTTCTTATATTACCATAGAGTGTTACATCTTAACTTCTAAAAACTACTCTTTGGACCCCTTCTGCTGAGCTAGTAGGGTCTGCTCTGACCCTTGGACCTGTTTGCAAGCAGAGGGTATTGTTCCATCAAGAGGGGATTACTTCAGTCGGCCATACCATTGTTTTCCAGTTGTTCAGTAACTAAGACTTGGTATTTCAAAAGTGGCTTTCATTTCGATGTTGCCTGTAGTTTTCATATTCCCAAAATCTTTTGTCAGGCAATCATATTTCCAAGGCTTTCCTGTTTCATCTTCCCCAACAGAGCAGGATCCCCCTGGGATGATGGAGCAGGAATCCCCTTGGGGTGATGGAGCAGGAATCCCTTTGAGGTGATGGAGCAGGATCCCTTTGGGGTGATGGAGCAGGAATCCCCTTGGGGTGATGGAGCAGGAATCCCTTTGGGGTGACGGAGCAGGATCCCTTTGGGGTGACGGAGCAGGATCCCTTTGGGGTGATGGAGCAGGAATCCCTTGGGATGATGGAGCAGGAATCCCTTTGGGATGATGGATCAGGATCCCTCTGGGATGATGGAGCAGGAATCCCCTTGGGGTGATGGATCAGGATCCCTTTGGGGTGATGGAGCAGGATCCCCCTGGGATGACGGAGCAGGAATCCCTTGGGATGATGGAGCAGGAATCCCTTTGGGATGACGGATCAGGAATCCCTTTGGGGTGATGGATCAGGATCCCCCTGGGATGATGGAGCAGGAATCCCCTTGGGGTGATGGATCAGGATCCCCCTGGGATGACGGAGCAGGACCCCACCTTTAAGGTCCTTTCCAACTCAAACCATTCCAGGATTCTCCGACTCTAAAATTCCAACCCCCCACACCAGTGAGAAGCTTTGAGGCAGCTCTGGCTCTTCCGTCCTTGAGCCCTCGAGGTTTTCCCAGCACCTTTTGGGATTGCTTTGGAACCGTTAGGAATTTCCAGCCCTGCCCCATCCCGGGCCGGGAACAGTCTCCTGTTGTTTGTCTGAACCTCGTTCCTGTGCTGGGAATGGCCTGGGAACAACAGCCCCTTGTTCAGCTCCCAGCCCCAAGCCCAGCCCCTCTCAATGCCCACTCTGCAGAAAAAAGGGTCACAAAGTCCTCTGCCAACATCCCAACATCCCCTCCCCGGAGCAAAACCCACCCAGGACAAGGAATTATTGACAGGAAAGGGAGAGGAGGTGAAATCCCAACGTCCCGGCCCTGCAGCCCTCCCGGAGCCGCCACAGCTGCCAAGGTTTCCGCTTCCCCTGAGGTCCCAGCTCTGTCTGCAGCCGCGTTTGTCCCAGAGGGATGGAAGAGCAGGAAAAGGTCAAGTGCTGGGTGGTGGTGCCCAAGCCCAGCTGGCAGGGGGTGGTTTTGTTCCCTGAGGGAATGGCAGCATCGGGAATTCGGGGTGGGGCAAATTTGGGGTTTGTTTATGGGGTGAAAGGCGGAGCTGTTCCTGCAAGGACACCGGAACTGCAAACCCAAGGGCAGCTCGTGCTGAGCTGGGATTTGGGCTGAGCCTGGCGGGGAGTGATGTCCTGTGCTTAAACCGAGAATTCCAGATCCTTTCACCACCTCTATTCCCAAAACAACCCCCAAACCAGCCTTTACAGAAACATTTCTGTATACAAGGATCTTTTTCTCACATATCGAGAGAGCAAATCCAGGCTGCAAAGGCGTCCAAGATCCCCAGAGAAACGCAGCTCCAAGGAATGGAATATTCCAACTCCAAGCCAGCCGGGTTTACACCTGGGGCTGGTCAAGGGAAGAGCTGTGGGTTCCCTAAACCAAATCCTAGAGATGCTGGGCTCTTTAAAGTCAGGCTCAACCACACAAGGGCTGCTCATCCCAGCATCTCCAGTAAATCCCAGTTTCCTCGGAGGTTCATCCCCACCTCTCCACCCGCAGTGGAAGCTTTTCCCTCTGAGCTTTCAGCCCTATTTGGATGCACGATATTCCCTAAATCCCACCTCGTTCCAGCCTCCCCCGTCCCCATTCCCTGGGATTTAGGGGCTGTTACTGAGGTGCTGTCCAGGCCCCATTACTGCTACAGAGCTGTGACAGCCCCGCTCCCCTGCTGCTCTCTGGAGTGCCCGAAACAACCAAACCTCAGCCAGACCTGGCAGAACGAACCCGCAGAGCCCCGCGGCGCCTTCGCTAATCCCAGCCTCGTACAGGGCTCAGGGGCTCCGAGGAGCGCTAAAAGGAAGATCCCAAACCTCCAAAATATAGGATTTAAAGGATGAGCATCCCTTTGGAGGCAGCTTGAGACAATGGCAGGGAGTTGGATGGGCAGCAGGGAAGGGTGAGGAGCAGGGTTGCAGCCCCCGACCAACCTCCCACCTCTCATTCCTGCTCCTCTCCAGAGCTCTTCCAAAGAATCCCAGCCTCGTACAGGGCTCAGGGATCCTGAGCAGCGCTAAAAGGGAGATCCCAAACCTCCAAAAAATAGGATTTAAAGGATGAGCATCCCTTTGGAAGCAGCTCGAGCTGATGGAAGGGAGTTGGATTGGCAGGAGGGAAGGATTTAGGGTGGGGATGCAGCCCCTGACCAACCCCCAGAGGGGCTCACACCTCTCAGTCCTGCTCCTCTCCAGAGTTTTTCCTCACTGGAGGTGTCCAAAATAATCCCAGGAAGACCCCAAATCTCCAAAAAGTAGGATTTAAAGGATGAGCATCCCTTTGAGCCAGTGGCAGGGAGCTGGATGGGCAGCAGGGAAGGGTGAGGAGCAGGGACGCAGAGACACAACGAGGAGGCAGATCAGGGATGGGTTGGAGTGCTCGGGAATTAGGATAACGATATTTGGGATTAATTCCTCCCTGTGAGCATTGGGATGAAGGTGTTTGGGATTCCTCATTTTCGGGCAGCCCGGAGCCCTTCAGAGGCTGAAATTCTCTCACCTCGCCGCAGCTCCGGGCAGATTTTGGGGTGAAACGTGAAGAGTTCTGCTGCCAACAGGTGGATTTTCCCAGGCTCGGGAATGCAGGGAGCGATGCTCCCGCTCCACGTGGGAGATGAAGCGCGCTGGGAACGCCAGGCAGGTCGCTAGGCATTAATTAGCATTAATTACCCCCCTCCCCCGCGCGGGCACCTCCAGCAGCAATCAGCCCAAGGGCCACCCCTGCTTTTCTCTCCTCTAATTCCGTAATTGGAGGGGAGGGAAGAGGGAAGCGGGAAGAGGAAAAGCGGCGCTGGAGTGGAAACGGCTCCGCTGCTCCGCCGGGCGCTAATTGCGGGTTTGTTTGGAAGCAGGCGGGTAATTAGTGCCCACCGGGGCCGGCAGATCCTTGGAAAATCCTGAGGGAATCTTGGCTGAGCCCCTGCTGCCTCTTCTTTGCTCCCCTCCCTGCTGAGGGGATCCCTCCCTGCAGCTTCCAGAGCCCAAACCTGGCCGGGTGCTCCCCCCGGAACCCATCCAGGATGATCCGAGAGCGATTCCCACCACCGGGACAACTGGAAAAGGGATCTTTTCCCTTTTACAGCGATCCCGTGGATCTTCTCTGATCCTCCTCGGGTTCTCGATGCTCCCTTCGCCTCGCCTGGGGAAACTGAGGCGCAAAGAATCGGGGCCCTTAAGGCTGAAAAATCCCTCAAAAATCGCCGCATCCACGCATTTTTCCATTCCTTAACGCAGGGAACCGGCCGCGGCCTCTCCATCCTCTCCTTCCTGGAGAGAAATTCCGGGGGGGAAACGGACAATCCATTTATCATTACCATAACATTTAAATTCTATCGAAATAAGCCGAGCTCCCGCTCCCCAGCGGCAGAGCTTCCCCAGACGTTTCACGAGCGCGGCGTGTCCTTTTCCACGGGGACAGCGATGTTTGTTCAGCCCAAACGCGCTGTCCCCGAGCCCGGGGATCCTGCCAGGCGTTTTCCAATTTTCCCTGATTTATGGAGAGCTCCCAGCGCAGCCTCCCGGCCCTTCCAGAGGGAATTCCCTCTCCCAGCGCTGGCGTTGGATCCGCAGCAGCGCCGGGAGCCCCGCCCGGGGTGGGCGAGCAGCGGAGCTCGCTCGGCTGAAAGGTCACGGGATGGAGATGGAAACGCAGCCTGGAAAAGGAGAATTCCCGGGAGTGGGATGTGGTTCACACCGGGAAAATCCTCACAAATCCAGGGCAGGGGCTGCGGGGCTTCACAGCCCCGTCCTTTCGTGACCTCCGGGCTGTCACCCGCCCTTGGATGCGGGCAGGGCTGGGGGATTCCCGGCTCTACATCCATCCATGTCCCCATTCCCATCCTGCCGGGAGCCGCGGAGCCCCCGGGGGCTGGGAAGGAGAAAGGGAGGGAGTGCAGGGAAGGAGTTGGACTCGATGATCCCTGTGGATCCCTTCCACTTTGGGATATTCCACGGTTTTATGATTGGAGTTCGGATCAAGCTCCTCCAGGAAATTCAACAACGGAGCTTTGTGAAGATCTCTCCTCGTTCTTTTTCCCTCCACTTCCTTCTTTTCCTCTCTTTTTTGGCTTCTTGCCACGCAAAGGAAAAAAAAAAACCAAAAACTGGGGCAAGAGGTGAGGAGGAAACGGAATTTGGGTCAATCAGGGGAAAAAAACCCACCAGGCAAATGAAAAAGGAATGGATTTCGCTGGGATTTGAAGCGTTCCTTTAAACTCCTGGAGCATGAACTGGAGAAAAGCCCTGGCGGGAAAGGTCGAGGTGAAGCTGGAAAGGGAACAGCGGGATTTTCCTTCACGTGTTTAACTGGGAGGGGAGGAAGGTTGGAGTCTGAATCCGTGATTGTCACAGGTCCAGGAATGGCAGAACAGCTGTCCCAGTGCATCCCAGTGCGTCCCAGTGCATCCCAGTGCCTGCTGGCAGCTGGAACAACCCTTTCTTCACTTGCCCCTCTCTTTTCCAGGTCACATCCCACCCTTGGGAAGCTGATTCCAGCTTGGCCGATGCCCATCCCGCCTTCCCAGTGCTCCCCATTCCAGGCAGGAACCACCTTTTCCGTGGATTTCAGGTGCCACCAACCCCTGGCAGCCCTGAACTGGGACCAGTGCTTGTACTGGGAAGGGCTCCCTGATCCCTGGGAAAGCAGGAGTGGGGCAGAGCTGGGGGACGGGGAGATTTTCCATGTGCTCCATCCATCCAGGAGGAGCTGGGAGAGGAGGAACTGGTTCTCCTGGATTTTCAGGATGTCCCCCTAAATCAGCAGGATGCTATGGGAATGTCCCAAACCTGGTTTCCAAAACATCTGGGGGGTGCTGGAACAACCCCAGGGCTCCAGGCAGATTAAAAGGATTGGAGTGGGAATACTGAGGGAAAGTTATGGAATAAGAGCACAAGAAATCCCAAAACGTGTCTGGGAAGAGGAAAAGCAGGCACAGGGGAAAAGCAGGCACAGGGGAAAAGCAGGCACAGGGAGAGCCCCGCAGGGCCAGGGCAGGGCAGGGAGGGCCCCGAGGGAATCTTGGAGCATTTTCCATTGAAGTGCTCCGGGAGGGAGGGAGGCGATTCCTGCGGCTGCCTCATCTCCTGCCGCGATTAATTCAGGAGCAGCAAATTCCCACTCCGGCTCTTCCTCTCGCGGCTCCTTTCCATCGGCTCATCCATACGGAAATATCCCGGATCCGGAGCTGCGGGAGAGCTCCCGCCTGGAAAAGCCACGCTTGTCCAGCACGGGGACAAAGGATCTGACACCGGGACAAAATTCCATGGCTGGCTTCACATCCAGGCAGCCAGAATTCCCCCCTTTCCTGAGGCCTTTCGAACGGTTTCTCATTAAAATGTTGAGGGGTAGCACGGGATGTTTGAATCCCAAAATCACTGATGCTCCAGCGAGCCTTGGGCCGCCACACCCTGCTCAGACAGGGATGGAAAGGGATTTGCGCAATTCCCGGGAGCTGAGGGCGGTCCCGGTGCCTGGCACCGAGCGGCTCCTTCCTCTGGACTCCGCGGATTCCCAAAAATCCGGCAAACAAACCAAGCCACCCGTGGGGAGCGCGGCTCTGAGCCCGCCCTGGATCTGCGGCCGTGCCCGAATCCCGAATCCCGGGAATGCCGGCAGGGATGTCAGCAGGTGGTGCTCTTCACCTGGGAGCCGTGCCGGGATCTGGGATTGCGGGAAGCTGGGAAATGGAATTTCGGGACCGCTCCGTGCTCAGGACCTGCCCGGGCTCAGCCGCTCCATTCCCGCGGGCACATCCCAGCCTGGATTTGAATCCCGGGATCCCAGGATCCCTGGGGCTGGAAAAGCCCTCCAAGGTCATCGAGTCCAGGCTGTGCCCGATCCCCACCAGGGCTCCGCGTGCCACCTCCAGGAATTCCTTGGACTCCTCCAGGGCTGGGGATTCCAAGCCTCCCTGGGCAGTTCCAAGGCCTGAGCACCCTTTCCATGGGGAAATTCCTCCTGAATTCCAGCTGAGCCTCCCCTGGCCCAGCCTGAGGCCCTTCCTTTTATCCTGTCCATGGTTTTCTGGGAGAAGCCGACCCCGATTCCCACCCGGAGCTGGTGGGGTGGATCCAGAGCCTTCCTGGCTGCAGGAAAACGAACAGGAAATGGATTCAGGATTTTCCCTGTCCTCACAAAGCTCCCATCATCCCTCCTGTCGCATTCTTCGTTCCTTGTCCATGGAGCAGCTTTGGTTGGCCCAGAAGGAGCCCTGGGAATGATGCATGGCCCTGCAAGGGAGATGGAACATCCCATTTACCGTGGCCTGGCTCCGGAATTCCGGAATTCCGACAGCACCGACAGCACCGGCACGGGAGCGGCAAGGAAACAGTCCCGGAGCAAAGGGAAAACAGGGATTTCCATCCTGAGCTCATTCCTGAGGGAGGAAAGGAAAGGGCAGGGAGGAGAAGAAATGGGCTGGGAAAGGGAGGAGAAATGGGGAAAGGATCGGAGAGGGAAGTGGAAAGGAGTTCTGGGATTTGGAGGAAATGAGCTCCGGGTCAGCTCAGGGCTGGCTGAGCTGGCTCTGGAATGCTTCAGAGGTGGAAATATTCCTTAAAATTCCCATCCCTGAGATACTGAGGGCTTTGAGGAGGCTCTGGAACGCTCCAGAGGTGGAAATATTCCCTTAAATTCAAATCCCTGAGGGTTGAGTTGGCTCTGGAGGCTTTCAGAGGTGGAAATATTCCCTGAAATTCACATCCCTGAGACACTGAGGGGTTTGAGGTGGCTCTGGAGCCCTCCAGAGGTGCTTCCGCATCCCAAACCCCAGCAGTGAAATCCCCAGCAGGATCCAGCTCTTCCTTCAGCCACAGCAGCCGGGATAAGCCCGGCTTTGTTGGGCCGAGGGGAGGGATGAGCCCTGCCCAGCGCTGCTGCCGAGTCCTGGTGGAGTTCAGATCATCCAGAAATTAAAAGGGACAAAAAAAAGGCTCCTGATCTCGGTTTCACAACACCTGAACCAACCCAGAGACGCCGGAATCATCCCACAAAACATCGGTGCCGCGCGAGCAGAGAAATTCCAGGGAAACGGCTTTTCCTGGATTCTTTTGTTTTGCCTTGCTCGGAAGAAGCCGCGTGTGCGAAAGGCAGCGGACCATCAGCCTGGATTAGCGAGACGAGCGATTAAGCCCGGCCCAAGAACAAAGGCGGCTGGTGAGGAGCGAGACTGGATTTAGGTCACCCTCAAAGGCCGGGAATAAATCACCGCCCCCAGCCCGGAAACGGCGGCTCCGGAGTGAGGGAGGGAAAGGGCAAAAACCTCTTGGGATGGGCTTCGGAGGATTTCCCTGGAATGGAAGTTCTGGCATTTTGGATGCAGGAATATTGCTGGAATATTCCATCGTTGCTGAATGCCCGGGAAGCGCTTCCTGGGGCTGATTCCCAGGAAATCTGTGAGAAGCTGGGCAGAGCTGGGAGCAGGAAAATGTGGGTTTGGTTTGGAAAACCCTCCAAAAAGCCGGGAAAATGTGGATTTGGTTTGGAAAACTTCTCAGGGGAGCAGGAAAATGTGGGTTTGGTTTGGAAAACCCTCCAGGAAAGGAAGGGGATGGGGTTTAAGGTCCCTTGCAACCCAACCCATTCCCTGGGATAACATTCTCAGCCAGATCTCCTTCCTGAGTTTGCTCTAAGAGGGATTTTTGCTGTTCTCTCCCTGGATGTGACCTGGCAGCTCCCAAAATTCCCATCAGTGACACTTGGAAACATCCTGAAAGTACCTGAGAAAATGTCAATTAGAGAAAACCCTGAAAATCCAACTCCTCATCCTTGTTCCGAGGAAATCCTGGGGATGAACTGCAGAAATATCGGGACAAGGATGGAAAATCCTGAACCCCACTGGAGGAAGTTGCAGGGACGGTTTGGGGCTGAGTGACAGCACTGGGTAAAAATAGAGCAGGAAATCCACATCCTAAATAAAAGATGGCAGCAGGCAGGGAAGAGCCAGGTGAGGCCGGGGAGGAGCTTATCCCAGAATAATTCCAGCACGATTCCATTCCCACAGAGCGACACTGAAATCCGGGATCATCCTCTGGACACACCGAGGGCCGTGCTCCCCGTGGAAATCCAGCCTGGAGCTCCCACCGGGATGAATTCACGCGGAAGGGGACACGGAAGAGCAGCAGGAAGGGTTGGAGCTCGGGGCAGTGACAAAGCAGGGCTGACAGCGCTGCCTGCACGCTCCCTGAGCACGCATCCCACGGCATTTCCCTCTGGATACGGCCTGCCATGGGATTTTCGGGAGGTTTGGATCCAAGAGGGATCAGGGAAGTGGGAGAGCTCCTGGTGCCTGCTCTGAGGGAGGAGCATCCTCATCTTCCTCACGTCTGGAGCTGCACAGACCCCTTTTGCTCAGTCCTGGGTTCCAGCCCAGCGAATTCCTGAGCTGAATTCCAGTTTTCAGAGCCAAAAGGTTCGGGGCAGGTGCGTGGCTGGCTTGGAGGAGCTCAGAGTTGAGCTGGAACCTCTCTTTTTGTTCAGATCCACGGCCCTGGGTAAGTGGGGATCCCATCGTCTTTCCGGGGGGGATTTCAGCCTGGGAAGCAGGAGATTCCCATAAATCCTCAGATCCATGGCCCTGGATAAGTGGGGCTCTCACTGCTTTTCCGGGCGGGGTTTCAGCCTGACCCCTTTGAATCTTCACCCCACAGAAGCTGAGCTGCTTTTCCTGAACTCTTCCCACAGCTCTCAACCCAGGAAGCCTCAATCCAAGGAGGAAACACTTGGAAAAATGAGAAATTATGGAAAGAGAGGCTTCACCAGGCGGATTCGGGTCCTCCAAAGGGGGTGGCACCTCTGCCCACCCCATAAAATCTCCGTTCCCATGGATTTCTCTGTGAGCAGCGCTGGCGCTCAGGAACCACATCTGAGTGGGAAAATCCCAGGTTGTTCCGAACGCAGCAGCCACGGGAACGCTGCGTGCCATCCTCCAGCAGCTCGGGATGCTCTGACAGCGAGCCAAGCCCTGCTCCCAATTACAGGAGCACGGATTCCCGGCAGAGCCCTCCGGGAGCGGATGCTGGGAGCGGCTGGAATCACGTCGCAGGGATTTGCGTGTGGAAGGACGGCTGGGAAGTGTCGTCGGGAGCAGGGATGGGGCTGGCAGGAGTTTTCCATCCCCTTGGCACTGCTGAAGCCACTGGGTGGCACCGCCTGGGCTCTGCCTGGCAGGGATTCAGCAAACGGAGCTCATCCCTTTTCCCACGTGGGAAAACACAGCAGCAGAAACCCGGGAATGGGAATGGGAGCTCGCAGCGCTGTCCCTGCCACCATCCCGCTGCCCTGGGGTGAATCCCTTCTTTCTTCCATCGCCAACGCTGAGCTCCAGCTGGGAACGCCGGCATCAAAGGCGGAACAGCGCTGGCTGCACTTGGAAGGCAAAATCCCTGGGAAAACAGCGACTGCCCTTCCCGGGAACACCCCCGGCCCATCCCGCGGCTTCGAATGCAGCCATCGCCGCTCTTGTGTGACTCCCGCTCCATGGGATCCCTCTCATTCCATGGGGATCCCTCCCGCTCCATGGGATCCCTCCCGCTCCATGGGAGCCCTCCTGTTCCATGGGGATCCTTCCCGCTCCATGGGGATCCTTCCTGCTCCATGGGGATCCTTCCTGCTCCATGGGATCCCTCCCGCTCCATGGGATCCCTCCCGCTCCATGGGAGCCCTCCTGCTCCATGGGATCCTTCCTGCTCCATGGGAGCCCTCCTGTTCCATGGGGATCCTTCCCGCTCCATGGGAGCCCTCCTGCTCCATGGGGATCCTTCCTGCTCCATGGGATCCCTCCCGCTCCATGGGATCCCTCCCGCTCCATGGGAGCCCTCCTGTTCCATGGGGATCCTTCCCGCTCCATGGGATCCCTCCCGCTCCATGGGGATCCTTCCTGCTCCATGGGGATCCTTCCTGCTCCATGGGATCCCTCCCGCTCCATGGGATCCCTCCCGCTCCATGGGAGCCCTCCTGTTCCATGGGGATCCTTCCCGCTCCATGGGATCCCTCCTGCTCCATGGGGATCCTTCCTGCTCCATGGGATCCCTCCCGCTCCATGGGATCCCTCCCGCTCCATGGGATCCCTCCCGCTCCATGGGAGCCCTCCTGTTCCATGGGGATCCCTCCCGCTCCATGGGATCCCTCCCGCTCCATGGGGATCCTTCCTGCTCCATGGGGATCCCTCCCGCTCCATGGGATCCCTCCCGCTCCATGGGATCCCTCCCGCTCCATGGGAGCCCTCCCGCTCCATGGGGATCCTTCCCGCTCCATAGGAGCCCTCCTGTTCCATGGGGATCCTTCCTGCTCCATGGGGATCCTTCCCGCTCCATGGGAGCCCTCCTGTTCCATGGGGATCCTTCCCCCTCCATGGGGATCCTTCCCCCTCCATGGGGATCCTTCCCGCTCCATGGGGATCCCTCTCATTCCATGGGGATCCTTCCCCCTCCATAGGGATCCCTCCCACTCCATGGGGATCCCTCCCGCTCCATGGGGATCCTTCCCGCTCCATGGGGATCCTTCCTGCTCCATGGGGAGCCCTTCCTGGGGCTTTCCTGGCCCCACAGAGCTCCCTTTGTGCCGGGAATCCAGTGGGATCAGCCCGGAGCTCCCGGATCTGTGCACTCATCCGCCACTCCGAGATGTGTGGAAGTGGAAAGTGATCGAGGAATGGCTGGCAGCTCCTTCAGGATCACAGGAACAGGCTCCAAACAGATCCCTTTCCAAAAGTGGCACTTTGGGGCCTCATCTTCAAAACTGTTTTCCCCAGGATCCTGGCCGGGAATGACAGGAATTCCATGTGGGTGGCAGGAATGTGGCAGGGCCAGGAGCCAAAAGTTGGGAAGGGGCATCTCCCTGTGAGCATCCTTATTCCAAAGGGTTCCAGAGTCTCTTGGTACTGGGGGATAAATCCAGGATTACCCTGGCAGAGCCTTGAGCCATCCCTGGCATCGCAGTGGGATAAATCCAGGTTTTACCTGGATATTGGATATCTGGGAACAATTCTTCCTGGAAAGGGCTGTCCAGCCCTGGCACAGCTGCCCAGGGCAGGGGTGGAGTCCCCATTCCTGGAGGGATTTAAATCCCTGTGGATGTGGCACTTGGGGACAAGGTCAGGGGTGGCCTTGGCAGGGCCGGGTTGAAGTTTGGATTCCCTGATCTTTCCCAAGCTGAAGGATTCCGTGATTCCAAGATGCGCAGGACAGAAATCCCCGAAAACCAGCTCGGTTTTCGAGCTTTTCCACAGATTTTGGCTGCTCCTGCCTTGTTTTGGATTCCAAGGGTTGGGCCAGAACCACGGGAATTCCCTGGGGGATGATACTGTGGATTTGGATGGAAACCTGAGCCCCACTGGGCACAAGGCCTTGGGTTCCTGAGCAGGGATCGGCTCCAAACCCTCCCTGCCAAGAGGAAACCTCCGGCTCCAGCTCAGCAGCAGCAGAAGGAATCATTTCCCTCCCCAGCTGCATCCTCAGCCGCTGCCAGGAGGGAAAATATTGGATTAGAGGGATTGGAGAGAAATCCCTGTCTGGGCCTCAGGTTCCCAAAGGAGCAGCTCAGCCCAAAAACTCAGAAGAACTCCTGCTTCCACCAGGATTTTAGGATTTTTCCCCTAAAAATTCCCTCTCTGCCCCAAATTCTTTCTCTCCCGCTCTTCCAGCTGCTCTTCCAGGTCCCTCCCAGCCACTGCAGTGCCCCAGGTGTGACAATTCCTCACAGCCCCCGCTGATGAGAGCCCTGGCATGATCCAATTATCCCAGAATCGCTTTGGACCACGGCCAAATGAGGGAAAATGCAAATCCAGGTGTTAATTCCCGGCGTCTAAAAATAGCCAGGGATGTTTGGGGGAGGCACGGGTGAGGGAATAAAGCCCATTTCACACAGGTTCAGCCATTCAAATCCCAGCTGATTCCCTCTGGAATTCCTCCAGGATGCTCCAGACAGGGTGGTGGGGAGGATTCCCGATCCCCTCTCCTGCTGCCTCTCAAATTCCCTGTCTTGGCGGGAATTCTGCCTCTTCCCAGGGAATGCCACCTTCAAGCATCCCGGTTTTGCAGGGAAAGGGATCAAATCCCTGATTTATTGACCTTGAGCTGCAAAGCTGCAACATTCCCGGCAGAAATCCCTCCTGCCCTGTGTGAGGAAGATCCCACGGATTGTTTAATGCCAGGATTGGCGGCTGGAGGGAACTTCTCTACAGGGAGACCTCATCTGACGTTCCCAAACGAGCTCCTGCCCCATTTAAAGGTTGTGGGAGGGGATGGGATCCAGCCGGATGCAGCGGGGTGGGCTCGGGGTCTGGCTGGCATCTCAAGCAATTCCAAACTTCTCCAGGGGTGGTTTTTAAAGGGAATGCTGAGGATTTCTGGGGTGGGATGCAGGGATCACCCAGCAGCTCCTCCTGCCAGGTGGGTTGGGATCGGCGCTGCAGAGATCCCCGGGGCTGTGGCAGAAGGGGGATGTCTCCTGCCTCTGTCACAATGGTTTCCCCAAAATTCAATGAATCCCGGAATCCCAGAATGGATTCGTTTGGGAAGGATCTTAAATCCCACCCAGTGCCACCCCAGGGACACCTCCCACTGTGCCAGGCTGCTCCAGCCCCAATGTCCAGCCTGGCCTTGGGCACTGCCAGGGATCCAGGGGCAGCCCCAGCTGCTCTGGCAATTCCATGCCAGCCCCTGCCCACCCTGCCAGGGAACAATTCCTGCCCAAGATCCCACCCTGCTCTCCATTTGAAGCCTCCCTGGGGCTCAGTGGGCCAAATCCAGGGAGAAATCCCACGGCAATGCCAGGAATCCCCATCCACGGTGGGAGCAGCGCTCGTGTTTTCCTCTGGAATTCATCGCCAGCGAGGAAATCGGGCGGGAGCTTTGTCAGGAGCAGCTGCTCCAGTTCCCCTTTCTCAGCGACTCCGTGGTGACGGGAGAGGGTGACAAAAAGCGAGGGAGGCAGGATCTGCTCGGAAGGTTTGGATTTGATCTGAGTGGGAATTCTGGGATGGGTCTGGCCTTTATTAGAATTCTAATTAGAATTAATTATCATTGTTGTGTTCCAGGCACAGGCTCCCCATTATTTTTAATTGCCTTTGTTCCTCGTTAGATCCAGCACGGATTCGTCAGTGGGCACAATTCCTCATGGAAGGCAGATCCAGGCACCAAATGTCCAGGCTCCAGCAGTCCTGGAAAAACACAGAGCGTTTCTATAGCGGGAAATACTCCGTTAGGGAATTCTCTGTCCTTTTGGGATGTGGGACATGGGGCGAGCTGTCCTGTCCCGGCACGGGGATGGATCCAGCCTCGGGAAAAACAACTGGAGGGCAGGAAATAGGCGGGAATAGGAGGGAAACAATTCCCGAATATTCCCGCTGCCCATTGTTCTGGAGCAGGTGAATAATGGGGAATGTTGGCTCGGCTGCTCAGGAAATGCTGGAATTCCTGGAGTGGGAATTCTGCTCTTTGCCTCCAGTCCCACACAATGGCCCGAAAATCCTTGGAGCGTCTGCTGTGCCCAGATATCCATCGCTCCCAGCAGGCCTCCGGAGCAGGACAGGGAGTTGGATCCGGCCATTCCCGCTGGGATTTCAGCGCTCTTTGTCCTAAAGGGCTTCCTGTCCTTGGAAAGCGAGGGAAAGAGGCCAGGAGCTAAAAAAGGTGGGAAGAAACACGTGGAGGAGGCTCGGGTGAGGAGGATCTGTGGAGCCTCGGGGAGGGAGGGCGGGAGGAATGGGAAGAGGGGCGAATGGGGATGGGGAGGAGTTGTTTATGTCCGAGAACGTGGAGGATCCTGAAATAGGAGTTAGATTTTGCTGGAGCTGGGGGTCAGGGAGGCAGGAGGGGACTTGGGGTGCCCGTGGAGTGAGGTGGGAGCAGAGCAGCAGTTTCTGGGATGAGCCTTAGGAGCAGCTCCCAAGGGATAAATCCTCTTCATTTGGGGTATCCAGAAAAGCTCAGGGAGGATTTGGGAGCCTGAAGCCCCTTCCCGGCTGTGTGTCCCCAAGGATGTCCCCTGGACCCTCAGGTGTGGCCGTTCCCGTGCCAGTCCCTAAAATCCCCGTCAGCCACCACGGTGCCTCTGGGCCGCTCATTTTCCAGGTGAAATCCCAATCCCGGTGTTATTTTTGGAGGCTTTGCTCACATCCCGGAGCTTTACAGAGGCTGATTCACAGGGTGTGAAAAAATCCCAAATAAACCCCATTTGGGGCTGTCCCGTTAAATCCTGCAATGGCGCCACGGGAATGGAAAATTCCTGTAAGAGCCATTGGGGGGGGGAAATAAATAAAAAATAGGGATTGGGAAAGGACTGGAGGCTGTTTCCAGCCTTCAGCCCGAATTCCAACACCTCGGGATGGCGGTTGCTCATTCCTGCTCTGCCAAACGCGGCACCACGGCACAGTGGGGTCGTTACTGGGGCTGGGACGGGCAGGAAACCGGGATGGGAGCCCCTTCCCACCTGGAATGCCGAGCCCCCGCTGCAGGCAGGGATTGTGGCTGCAGGGAGGGGGATGGGAATTGCCCAGCTCTGGAAATGGGTAAAGGGAGGGATTTGGGGCTCCGGTGCTGTCGCCATCCAGGGAAGGATTCCCGAGCTGCTCCCAGCAGGATGGGGTTTGTCCCTGCTGAAGGCTGAGGGCTGGGATATCCATCCAGCTGCTCAATTCCCCAGGGGATGAAGCCCTTGGAGCAGAGGTTTCTGAGGGAAGCAGGGTCATAAACACACATCCCAAACCCAAAGAGAGGGATATTCCCTGGAATTCGGGCCAGCAGGACATCTCTGGGTTTGCTGGCACAAAACCTGGAGCACATCCAGCTTGTGGGGCTGGGGAATTTTTCTGGGAGCCTCCTGGGCTTTGGAATTTTTCTGTGGCTGGGGATGGCTCCAAGGACAGTGTGGGGACATCCAAACCCTGCCTGCTGCTCCAGGGATGGATCCATGGAGGCCCGGCCTCCAGATAAAAACATCCAGATCTCCTTTGGCAGCAGCCCTGCCACATCTGTCCCTCCAGGCACTTCCAGGAATCCATCTGGGAAGGAGCTGGGAGGCAGGGACCCCGAGCCAAGGGTCTGGGATGCTCCCACTTCCCAGTGTGGGAGGGGATGGATCCCACAGCTGGAACAGCGGCTCCCGCTCGCTGGGGACACTGGGGGGATGTGGGGATGGGGACACTGGGGGGATGTGGGGTGACAGCGGCTTGGCCAAAATCATGGAATGGTTTGGGTTGGGAGGGACCTTAAATCCCACCCAGTGCCACCCCAGGGACACCTCCCACTGTGCCAGGCTGCTCCAGCCCCAATGTCCAGCCTGGCCTTGGGCACTGCCAGGGATCCAGGGGCAGCCCCAGCTGCTCTGGCAATTCCATGCCAGCCCCTGCCCACCCTGCCAGGGAACAATTCCTTCCCAAGATCCCACCCAGCCCTGCCCTCTGGCACTGGGAAGCCATTCCCTGGCTCCTGGCCCTGAATCCCTTGTCCCCAGTCCCTCTGCAGCTCTCCTGGAGCCCCTTCAGGCCCTGCAAGGGGCTCGCAGCTCTCCCTGGAGCCTTCTCTGCTCCAGGTGAACATTCCCAGGCTGCACTGGGATCATCCAGGCTGTACTGGGATGGTCCATGGCTGCACTGGGATCATTCAGGCTCCTCAGCATTGCTGCCGTTGCCATGGAAACCATTCCTTAACCCCCACCCTGATGGGACCAGGACCAGGCGGAACCTTCTCCCTCCATTCCAGACCCCGGAGCTGTCGGCACCAAGAACTCAGGCCAGGCCCTGGGCAGACAATGTTTAAATGACTTTATTTTTTATCTTTTCCTCATTTTATAAATGGGCACAGCACAGAAAGAATTAAAAAAAATAGACAGTACCATTACAGTGCTAGATCCATTGGCAAAGATTATTTTTTAGAGTCTTTTTTTTGTCTTTTTTTTTTGTTTTTTTTGTCACTGTTTTTAAAGTTTTGGCCATTGAGTAAGAACAAAAACAATTAACAAACATTTTCGATTTTCCTTTCTTGGAACAGACACTATGAAGCCATTTCAGTACTAAACTCTAGGAGAGTTATGTACAAAAAAATGTTCTGCTTAAGATATGTCTCCTATTAAAAATATTTACATGCATTTTTCTTCCCTCCCGGATCCATTGAAAAGTCCAACACTTGAAGTATTCCAGATTTTTGCTTTTTTTTTTTTTGTTCTCCTATTGGGATTGGAAATCAGCTCCAAAAAAAAACAAAAAACCAAACTGAAGTTGGAATTATTTCAATCTTCTGGAAAGGGATATTTTTATTTTTATTTTTTAAATTATTTTTGGGTGTTTATCGCTGGATTTTTTTTTGTCTTTTTTTAAAATTATTTTTATTTTTAATTTATACAAGAAGGTTGGATGTTTATTTACAGGGTGAGGGTTCATCCTGGAGATGCGGTGGTGAGAGGGAAGGGGGGGATTTTAAAAAGTTTTCCTATCAAACTGCAATGGATTCTTGTTTTTGGGAGTCTGGGTTGATTGTCAGCAGGGCTGGGGTGACTCCGGCCAGGGGGGGACCCACAGCAGGAGGAATTCCTGCAGGAAAAATCCCTGCCGCCCTGGAGGCTTTAGGAGAAGCGCTGGAATGTGGGGTGTGAAAGAAAAATCGGCTTTTTCTTTTTTTTTAACCCAAAAATGGAAATAATGGGAAAAATAAAAATAGGAATAAAAAGTTTGGGCGCTCCGGACTGAGGCTCCTGCGCAGCCACGGGGGGGCTGCAGGCACCAGCACTGGGGGCTGCTCCGGAGCTCGCGGGGATTTGGATCCATCCCGGGATCCCTTCCCAGGATCCCATCCCGGGATCTGCTCCGGCCCCGGCAAAAGGCTCCCGATCCCCACCCCGGCTCATCCCAACCCACCGGGAGCGGGAGCGGGATCGGGACCCGGATCGGGATCGGGATCGGGTGGATGTGAAGGGCAGGGAGGGGAGGGAGGAGCTGCGGGAATTTGTGAGGTGGAATCCCGCATCCTTTGGGACAGGGAAGGAGGCTGAATCCCAAATACCTTGGGACAAGGAATCCCACATCCCTTGGGACAAGGGCCAAGGCTGAATCCCACATCCCTTGGGACAACAGCTGAGGGGGAATCCCGCATCCCTCAGGACAGGGAATGAGGAGGAATCCCGCATACCTTGGGAGCGGGGCCAAGGACAAATCCCACATCCCTTGGGATGGGAAATGAGGCCAAACCGCACACATCCTTTAGGACAGGGAATGAGGCTGAATCCCACATCCCCTGGGACAGGGGCTGAGGGTTGCAGAGCCCAACACGTGGTGCTGGAGGATAAATCCTCCTCCTTTTCCTCTTTTTCCTCCTCTTTTTCCTCCTCCTTTTCCTCTTTTTCCTCCTCCTTTTCCTCTTTTTCCTCTTCCTTTCTCTCTTTTTCCTCTTCCCCCTCCCCCTCCTCCTCAGGAGCGGAGCCGCCCCGGCCCCGTGCCCGTCTGTACATCTCTGCCTATACATTAATTACAGACACCTATATACACACCCAGACACCCCACAGCCCACCCCTGCTCCCACAGCCCCATCCCCGCTCCTGAGGAACCCAAGGAGCTCATTCCCATCAAACCTTCCAGGGCTGAAAGCTCAGCGTCACTTCAGAGCCTGGAAGAAAACCTTGGAGCACGGGAAAAATCATGGCAAGGGTGGTTGAGGGGGGGAAAAGGGAATTAAAGATTCCATTCCTGTTCTCAGCTGAGGGGTTTGTCCCTGTAGAAGCCTCCAAGCTGGGGATTCATGGCAGGGAGAGCTCGGAATTCTGGAGCTGGAGGTGGAGGTGAGGCAAAGGAGCTCCCAGACAGGGATTGTCAGGGAAACTGGGGAGGGAATGGGGAAATTCCAGGCAAACCAGCCCATCCTGGCACTCACCGAGCCCAGAGCCATCCCCTTCCCTGCAGCCGGATCCCCCAGCACGGCTTGGTCTGGAAAAATCCAAACCCAGAGAGATTTTTGGTGGAAAGGGGCAATTCCCATCCCACACAGGGACCTGGTGCTTTCTGTGGAAAGATCCGAAATCAGAGAGGTTTTTAGACAACTCCCAGCCCTGCAAAACCCACCCAGAGCTGGTCCTGCTGCTGCTGGGCCCCTTCCACGTCCTGCCCTTCCCATCCCTTCCCTGCCCTTCCCAAACTCCCCATTCCAGCCCTGCTCTGGGCTCTCCGCTCTTCCCTTCCCTTTGATCCCCTCCTCCTGCCTTCTCCTGATGGATGTGGCCCAGGAATCCCTGGATATTCTCCTGGTGGATATTCTCTCAGCAGGGAGAGCCCCGAGGCCGGCACAGCTGGCAGAGCAGCCCACACCACCCCACAATTCCAGAATCTCCTAAAATTATCCAGCTGGAACAGGCAGGAGTCTCCCCGCGGCTCCGGTGCGTCACACGCACGCGGGAACACGCAGAAAAGAAACGGAAAAGCCGTGGAAAATCCCTCGGGGAGCACAGCTGGAAGGAGCAGCACATCTGGGCACTGCTCCAGCTGTTCCTGGCTGGGAGCACCACGAGGGATCGGAATCTGATCGGAATTTGGGCAGAGGGGGCGAGGCCGGACTTGGCTTGGGGAAGGGAAGACGCTGGAGACGCTTCTGCTCGCGCCAGAGTTAATTTTCCCAAAAATCTGCTCTGCAGCCAGACCAGCAGCCGGGGGATGGCTCCTCCCGTGTCCCTCCCCATGGAGCTTCCTCGCCTCTTCCCCACCAGGAATCCCTGAAAAGCCCCGGAGCAGGAGCTGCTGGAGGGAGGAGCTGCCTCCACCTGCACCAGGCAGCCCCTCGGGCTTTCCCCCGTGCCCGTGGCTCTGCTCACGGAGAAATGATATTATCCACCAATTGTTTTGTGAGATGGGCTGTCCCAAAAAACCCTGCCCAAGTTCTGCTCCATCCCAGCTCCGTGGGGGGAGGCACCGGATCACTTCCTCCAGCACGAAGCCTTTTTCCCTCCAAGAACCAACTCCAACAGCCCCCGTGGAGCTGAGGTGACACGAGGGCTGTGACATCATTAACACCACAAAAGGCGGCTCCAGGCCCCAAAACATTCTCCTGGAGCTCTCATCCCTTTCCAGGCGGAGCACAAACACATGGAAGCAGGAGATATTTTTGATTATTCAATCGCTTCTGATTAGCAGTTTAATTACTTTCACCTATTTTTTTCCGTGTGTTTATCTCATGTTTTAATTACTGCCAAAGTCCTGCCCAGGCTCCTCTCGCCCTCCCACCTCCAGCTTTCCTCGCTCCCGAAGCTGTGACGGATTTAAGTGCCGGGATTACAACTTAACACCAGCTGAGAGGGACGAGGTTAAGCTTGAGTGAAGAAAAAAATTGCATTATGGAAGTTCAGACTATTAAATAGGGGGAAAAATGGAATGAAGAAGATTAAGGAGGCAGCTCTGAAAGGCAGCATTAAAAAGATTAAGCTGGGAGGTTTTTTTTTTTTAAAGCAAGCTCCAAAGATTAAATCCAGGTTGTTCCAAAAGATGGGGATTTGGGGTGGCCTTGATTTGTGCCACTCCCCTGTGTGTGATCCCAACAGGGCCAAAAACCTCTAAATCACCAAACCCAGGAGTCCAAACCCCTTCTGGAGCAGCACGAAGTGGCTCTGGGTAGGCGCCAGGCTCCTTCTGAGTGTGTTCCATCTTTTGGAGCATCCTCATCCTTCATCCTCACCCTCGTCCTTCATCCTCACCCTCATCCTCCCTCTGGGACGAACATGGAAATGGTCCCTCCCAGCACCACCACCCCAAACACCCAACAGGGCCTTTTCCAAGCTCCAAGAACCTAAACCATGAGGATTTTGAGGCTGAAAGCTCAAAAATGAGGATTTAGGGTTTCGAGGATTTGATCCACACACGGGGCTCTGTTCCCTACCCCACAGTGAAGCCAGCTCATCATTTTGGGTTGTACCCCAGGGAAAGGCAGCCCAAACCTCCCATGTTCCCAACCTCAAATCCCACCAGAGCATCCCAGTGCAATGAGAAATCCCAGGGCTTTCATTTCCTTCCATACCTCTGTAACTGTGGGGGTGTGGCAGTGGAGATAAATATTTATCGTTATTTAAAATATTCATTTGCCCTCTCAAATCCTTTCTGCCGTCTTGTAACCCCCACCAGGGCTACAAAACCCTAAATCCCCCAACCCCCCTCAGGGGCCAAAGCGTCCCTGGCTCCGGGAAGGTTAATTCCCAAAGCAACAGAGTCAAAACAGCCGTTTTATTCCCCAAATTTTCCCATTTAAATTGCTCCAAGAGCAAACCCAAAGTGTCCATGGGACCCCATCGAGATCACAACCATGGTGACAACAAAACTCCACAAACAGGGCTCCAGCTAATTAAGAGCCACCTCATTGAAATACCTTAATTGAAATACCTCAATTGAAATATCTTAATTGAAATATCTTAATTGAAATACCTCAATTGAAATATCTTAATTGAAATATCTTAATTGAATCTCCTTGCAGAGCTTGCTCTGGAAAATCCGGCCTTTCCTGAAGGCACCGGAGGGTCGGGACCTGCACCCTGGGCAGCCTCAGAGGGGAGCCCTGGGGGTGCCAGGGTCGGGTTCTCTCCGGCGCCGTGGGTTGTGCTGGGATTTAAACACCAACGAAGGAAAACCGTCAGTCCTGGGGATTCAGACAACAAAGGAAAACCATCAGTCCTGGGTCTTTCCAACGACTTTGGGATCTTCCCAATGATCCAATCAACCCTGGGGCTGAGCCATGGCTCTGCCTCCTCTTCCTCACCGCTGGAGCCGGCGGGATCCCTGCCGGACCCTGAGGGGACAGGGCTCATCTCTGCTTGGGTTTCAGTCCTTAGGCTGCATCCCAGGCCGTGCAGAGCTCTGTTATCCCCTCTGGAAGAGCCAGGGGAGGATTCAGCTCCTCCATTCCCAGCTCCTCCCCAAGGAACGTCCCGCAAAGCCGAGCCTTAGTGGTCACAGTGAAAACCCAGCCCAAGCCAAGCCCCGTTCCGGCCAAACCCTTCAGGCATGGATCCAAGGGATTCCAGGGGCGGCGGGGTGGCGGCAGCCTGCAATGCCCCAGTGCAGCTCCACAAGCTCTCCGGAACGTCCATCCAAAGGGATCATTCCCAGCGTTTGTGTTTATTTCCTTTTTCCCCACGCCAAGAGCAAAGCGCCAGGTGTTCCAGCCCCTCGTGCTTTTCCCGAGCTTCCCGGAGCATTGGAGAGCTGTGTTCTGTCTTCCAGCAGAAGGGGATTCCTGCAGAGCGACCGACCCCATTCCCAAAGAAACCCAAAAAGCAAAGACAAGACAGAGGGAAGGAAATCTCCCTCCTTTATGGATGGAAAAAAACCGGGAGATAAATCCAAAGCAGCCCCGCTGCGCCCCAGGGCTGGCAGGAGATGTCCGCATCCCAGAGTTTGTGGTGGTGGTGGTGGGAAAAGTCCAGCTGAGCTCCAGGCACCGTGGGCAGCCCATCCCGTGTTCTCCAGGGCATTCCCGGGCACGGCCGCCCTGGCATCGGCTCCTTGGCATCGGCCCCGTGTCCCGTCCCTCCCGCCAGCAGAAAGGCCAGCGGTGCTCGGTGTGACCCCAGCGGTGCTCGGTGTGACCCCGGCGCTGCTCGGTGTGACCCCAGCGGTGCTCGGTGTGACCCCGGCACTGCTCGGTGTGACCTCAGTGCTGCTCGGTGTGACCTCAGCGCTGCTCGGTGTGACCCCAGCGGTGCTCGGTGTGACCCCGGCACTGCTCGGTGTGACCTCAGCGCTGCTCGGTGTGACCCCAGCGGTGCTCGGTGTGACCCCAGCGGTGCTCGGTGTGACCTCAGCGCTGCTCGGTGTGACCCCAGCGCTGCTCGGTGTGACCCTGGCGCTGCTCGGTGTGACCCCAGCGCTGCTCGGTGTGACCTCAGCGGTGCTCGGTGTGACCCCGGCGCTGCTCGGTGTGAACCCGGCGCTGCTCGGTGTGACCTCAGCGGTGCTCGGTGTGACCCCAGCGGTGCTCGGTGTGACCCCGGCGCTGCTCGGTGTGACCCTGGCGCTGCTCGGTGCCACCTCAGCGCTGCTCCGGGCACCCCGTGCCCCCCATGCCAAGGACGCGTTTCCTCCTTCAGCTGCTGCGGGTTTTGCTTTGTAAATTCACAGTCTGATCCCAAAAAAAGAGGGGTTGGGGGGGCAAGGAAAGAGAGAGACCGGATGGAGGAGAGGAGGGGAGGGTTTGGAGCGGGGAGGGAGCGAGGGAGGGAGCGTGAGGCACTCCGGGCTCTCGGTCTACGCGTAGAACTCCTCCTGCTTGTCGGGTTTCTGGTAGGTCACGTTGGCCTGCTTGGGCTCCTCCAGGGTGTAGCTGCCCTCGTCCTTCTTCTTCATGCGGTAGATGAGCAGCATGACCAGGAAGGCGGCGAAGAGGGCGCCCACCACGCCGCCCACGATGACCGCTGCAACAACGGCACAGGGGACACGGCCGTCAGTGCCACCCGCGGCCATCAGTGGCACCGCCAGCTGCCAGTGCCACCTCCAGCCCAGCCATCAGTGCCACCCCCTGCCCTCAGTGTCACCCACAACCCTCAGTGTCACCCCCAACCCTCAGTGTCACCCCCTGCCCTCAGTGTCACCCCCAGCCCTCAGTGCCACCCCTGTCCCTCAGTGTCACCCCCTGCCCTCAGTGCCACCCCATCCCTCAGTGCCACCCCCAACCCTCAGTGTCACCCCCAACCCTCAGTACCACCCCTGTCCCTCAGTGTCACCCCCTGCCCTCAGTGTCACCCCATCCCTCAGTGTCACCCCCAACCCTCAGTGCCACCCCCAGCCCTCAGTGTCACCCCTGTCCCTCAGTGCCACCCCTGTCCCTCAGTGCCACCCCCTGCCCTCAGTGCCACCCCCTGCCCTCAGTGCCACCCCCAACCCTCAGTGTCACCCCCAGCCCTCAGTGCCACCCCTGTCCCTCAGTGCCACCCCCTACCCTCAGTGCCACCCCATCCCTCAGTGTCACCCCCAACCCTCAGTGTCACTCCCTGCCCTCAGTGCCACCCCCATCCCTCAGTGTCACCCCCAGCCCTCAGTGCCACCCCATCCCTCAGTGTCACCCACAACCCTCAGTGTCACCCCCTGCCCTCAGTGCCACCCCCATCCCTCAGTGCCACCCCCAGCCCTCAGTGCCACCCCCGTCCCTCAGTGCCACCCCCAACCCTCAGTGTCACCCCTGTCCCTGTCACCCCCAACCCTCAGTGTCACCCCCTACCCTCAGTGCCACCCCCGTCCCTCAGTGCCACCCCCTGCCCTCAGTGCCACCCCCGTCCCTCAGTGCCACCCCCGTCCCTCAGAGCCACCCCCGTCCCCCAATGCTACCCGCAACCCTCAGTGCCACCCCCAGCCCTCAGTGCCACCCCTGTCCCTCAGTGCCACCCCCAACCCTCAGTGTCACCCCTGTCCCTGTCACCCCCAACCCTCAGTGTCACCCCCAGCCCTCAGTGTCACCCGCAACCCTCAGTGTCACCCCCTGCCCTCAGTGTCACCCCATCCCTCAGTGTCCCCCCCAACCCTCAGTGCCACCCCCAGCCCTCAGTGCCACCCCATACCCTCAGTGCCACCCCCGTCCCTCAGTGCCACCCCCTGCCCTCAGTGTCACCCCCGTCCCCCAGTGCCACCCCCTACCCTCCCCTGCCCTCAGTGCCACCCCCGTCCCTCAGTGTCACCCCCTGCCCTCAGTGCCACCCCTGTCCCTCAGTGCCACCCCCAGCTTCCAGCACAGAGTCTGGGGGGATCATTTGGGATTCCAGCCGGGTTTTGTGCTTTGGAAGTTTGGGAGCAGCCTCTCAGCGGTGGCTGGGTCACCGCAGCACAGCTTTGGATTTCCAGGAAAAAAATCCCATTTTTATCCTGGAAATCCAGCCCAGCACAAGCAAATTGTGCACAACATTCCCGGCAAAGGCATGGAGACCTTGGGACCCCCGGCACAGCCAGGGAGCAATTTTGGGAGGTGGGTGTGGGTTATCCCAGGCTTGGCACTACTCCACTTTGGGGAAATCATTCATTTGGGATTCCAGCCTGGTTTCGGGCTTTGGAAGTTTGGAAGCAGTGCTGGAAGTTGAGCCATGACCACAGCACATCATTGCACTAAAATCCTTAATTTTTTTCCTGGAAATCCATCTCAGGGGAAGCAAATTGTGCACAGCATTCCTGGCAAAGGCATGGAGAGCCCTGGGATACCCCACGGAGCAATTCTGGGAGGTGGGTGTGGGTTATCCCAATGCCCTTCCCAGGACTGTCCCCTCTCCTGGCACAGCCCAGCTCCCTGTGGCCCCAAACCCTCCCCCCCAAACCCCGGCCCCATATCTCACCTATCAACACCTCTTTTCTCTCCAGGATGTTTTTCTGGGGCAGCTGAGCAGCTGAGTTCCCCGAGTCTATCGTGTTGTCCATCAGCCCTGTCTCCACGTTCCTGCCGGGCCCCGGCCCCGCCGGCGGCGTCACCACGGCCACCACCTCGTTCCTGAGGCTGGGACGAGTCGTCTCCTCCTCCTCCCGGATCTCAAAGTCCCCACTGGGGCCGCTGCTGGCCGGGACCTCCAGCTCGTTGTCGGGGACTGTCGTCACCTCCCCCGGCTCCATCTGGGAGAAAGGACAAGATGGAGAAGGGGACAAGGACCAAAGGGTGTCCGCTGGGAGGACATCACAGGACCAAGGACAGGGTGGGGGACGTGGGGGTAACGTTGGGGTGTCCCTTCCCTGTGCCACTGAGGTTGTACTGCAGTGACAACACAGCCCCGCAGCTTGATGGTCACCAAATGGCTGAGGCCACCACGGCTGAGCTGGGCCATTCTCTGTCCCCATCCCAGGACCTGCTCCCAGTAGCTTCTCCCAAAGAGATCCCACCCCAGACCCTCCACCCTCACAGGGAAGAATTTCTTCCCAACATCCCATCCCAGACCCTTTTTTGGGCTCTCTGTCCCCAGAGCGCAGGTTGGATGTCACAGCTCCCTCCTAACACCAAGTGACACAACATCCTTGTGGAGGTGACACAACGCTGGTGTCACACCAGCACAGCAGCAGGAAGAGTTGGTGCCTCTGGATGAGCTCCAGGGGGTCCTTCCCTGTTCCTTTCCTCCCAGCTGCACAGGGCAGGAGCAGGAGGATGTGTCCTTGTCACCCAGGACACGGAGCCAGCCCCGGTCCCTGCTGTCCTTGCTGTCCCTGGGTTCAGGATGGGTGAGGGTTCGGGATGAGCTGGGATTCAGGATGGGCCGGGATTCGGGATGAGCCAGGGTTCAGGATGGGCGGGGGTTCAGGATGGGCCAGGGTTCGGGATGAGCCAGGGTTCAGGATGGGCGAGGGTTCAGGATGGGTGAGGGTTTGGGATGAGCCAGGGTTCGGGATGAGCCGGGGTTCAGGATGGGCGAGGGTTCAGGATGAGCTGGGCTTCAGGATGGGTCAGGGTTCAGGATGGGTGAGGGTTTGGGATGAGCCAGGGTTCGGGATGAGCCAGGGTTCGGGATGGGTCAGGGTTCAGGATGAGCCGGGCTTCAGGATGGGTCCGGGTTCAGGATGGGTGAGGGTTTGGGATGAGCCAGGGTTTGGGATGAGCCAGGGTTCAGGATGGGTCAGGGTTCAGGATGGGTGAGGGTTCGGGATGAGCCGGGATTCGGGATGGGTCAGGGTTCGGGATGAGCCGGGATTCGGGATGAGCTGGGGTTCAGGATGGGCCGGGAGCTGGGGTGGGGGTGGGAGTGGGAGCCCTCTCCATGTCCCGCTGCCCCGGGGCCAGCACACGGCTCAGCGCTTCCCACAGCGGCCGCGTTTGTGACAGGGATTAATTGGAGGTCAGCGAGAGCCCCGAGCGCTCGGAGCGTGCATTTGCAGGCAGAAAAGAGAGAGCAGTTTAGACAAATCACTCCACCTTTCACTCAAATCGGCTGCAAAGGGCCCCCGAAGGGCTCTGAGCTCGAGATGGAGATGAAATCCCTGCTCAGAACACCTGACGGGCTGGAAATGC
Source organism: Corvus hawaiiensis (assembly GCF_020740725.1). Lineage (NCBI taxonomy): Eukaryota > Metazoa > Chordata > Aves > Passeriformes > Corvidae > Corvus > Corvus hawaiiensis. Next base: position 893,825 of record NC_063235.1, read on the forward strand.
ACCATCAAGCCATAACTGAGGAGAGTTTGGGACTCCCGGCCAGGGCTGGGAGCTTGGAAATGACACCAAACGCCGAGGAATGACACCAAACCCTGAGGAATGACACCAAACCCTGAGGAAAGCCGCGGTGTCCCCGTGGGATGCGACACCACTCCCCTCCTGCCAGGGGAAGCCGCTCTGGAGAAGGCAGTGCCGGTGTCCCCGGCATTTGTGACATTTGTGTCCCCATGAGCTCGTCCCCATGCCCCGGCTAAACCCCCACTTCCATCTCCTTCCCAGCTCCCAGATTTCCACTCTGGAAGAGCCCAGCCTGCCTCAACGTCCCTCAGAGCCACTGGCCAAGACGGATGGACACCAAAGGCTTCCTGTGGCCAAGGATGGATGGACACCAAAAGCTTCCCGTGGCCTCCACTTGGCTTCCCACGGAGCCCAGGAGCCCCTGCAGGTGAGAAGGGCTCCGGCTCCTACCTGGGGGGCCTCTGTGGGCGGCAGCGTGGTGGCAGCGGGCGGCAGGGCCGTGCTTTTCTCGGGGAGCTCTGCAGTCCTCGAGGTGCTGGGCTTTGGCAGGGCCCTGGGCCTGGCCGTGCTGCTGGGGACAAGGCGTGACGTGGCCACCTCTGTCGGGGTGCTGCTTTCGGGGACAGGCGTGGTGGGTGTCTCCAGGGTGGTGGCCCGGGTGGTGGCCGCCTTGGTGGCCAAGGGGGGCAGGAACCTCCGGATGGTGGTGGGTTTAGCTGTGGCCACCGTGGTGCTGCTGGTGGTCGTGGTGGCCGAGGTGGTGGTGGTGGTGGTAGCGATGGTGGTGGTGGCCGAGGTGGTGGTGGTGGTGGTGGTGGCTGTGGTGGTCGGGGACTCGCTGGCTGTGGTGCTGGTGGTGGTCACTTTCCAGCTGGGCACCACTGGTGCCTCCGTGGTCCTGGGGATGAGGAAGGCGCTGGTTGCCTGCCCGGGGGTGGTTTCCTGGGGCGTGGGGGACGGCTCCAGCGGCGTTGCCACAGGCTGGGCGGCCGTGACGGGCAGCACGGCCGCTGTGGTGGGCAGCGTCACCAGCGTGTCCGTGGTCAGGCTCACGGCCGTGTCCAGCCCCAGCTCCGGCTCGAAATCTGAAATGGGGAGGCAAGGGAGAAGTGAAACCGCTGCTGCTGAATTTCCCTGACATCAGCCCAAAATCCGGGAGCCTGGATGGCTCCAGGCTTGGCAGAAACCAAGGGCTGGCCCCGTGTGGTGGCCAAAGCCTTCTCTGGGGTCTGTGGAAGGGCTGGTCCTGCCCAGTAGGGCCAGAGGCTGAACTGGGACATGGAGGCACTGGAGCCCAACCTTTGGGACAGCTCCCGGTGCTTTTGTCTCAGAGGACAACTCCAGAGATGGATAAAGGGCAATTCCCTCCCTCACATCCCCTCTGCAGCCCCCCAACACCACACCCATCCAGCAACCCTTCCCAGGAACCCCAAAACCCCACAGCCAGCCAGGGACCCTCCCCAGGCCCCCCCAGTTACTCACAGCCCGAGCCAGAGCCGGAGTAGACGTCGTCCAGCTCATCTTCTCCGAAGGGATCGTCGTCCCCGGAGCCCTCCAGGTCCACGGGCCGCTCGTAGTTCTCATTGCGCCAGCGCTGAGCCTGCGACCGGAGGGACACGTGAGCGGCTCCAGCCCCACCGAGGTGACACCCCAGACCCCCCTCGTGGGACGAGGCACAGGAAAAGCCAGACCAAGGCAGCAGCAGCACCAACAACCTCCAGCTGAACCACCCAGAATCACGGTGTTTTCCCCCAAAACAGCTCAGAGCGAGCTCACATCGACTCCAACATTTCCCACAGGCAAAAAGCCCTCTTTTTTGGGAAAACCCAACAACTCCCTCTGCAAGCTGTCAGAACAAGGCTCAGTTTGGTTCTCCAGCTGGCTGGGGATGATTTCCCTGCTGTTTTTCCTGGCTCCGGTGTGACAGCAACACCTCATCAGCTGCCACAGCCTGGGAAGCCTCGAGAGGAAACAACGCCAGACTTCAAATATTCCCCTGCTTCCCAGAGCTGCGAAATCGCGGGGAGCCCTCGCTAGCACGGCTCTTAAACATCTCGTTTTCAGATCAAAGTGTCTCCTGTCGGTGTTGCAAGGAAACGCTTTGGCACCTCATTACAAGGCAAACAAGGCGGCTTTGATCGGCGAGATCGCAGCGGATGTTTCGAGATGTAACGAGCCGGGTTCGAGCTTCAGTTTCAAATCAAGGCCTTGAAGGGTCCCCGTCGCGTTTTACCTCCCGAAAACAGCTCGGGGTTTCTTTGTTTTCGCTGCAGCTTGGAGCAGGACGGAGTTTTGGACAGTCAGACAGAGAAATTGGGGATTTAACTTGTGTTTTGTCCTCACATCCCTTCTCCCATCAGGGGAGAGAATCCATCGGCTTGGGAAGGGCAGGGGGAGTTGGGTTTTTGAGTGTCTGAGCTGTGTCTGGCTGGAGCTGCTCCAGCTCTTCCCAGCAGCCGCTGGATGTATCCTGCCGGTATCCAACACCCCACGCGCTGCCCAAATCTCTGGGAATATTCAGCCTTTGCCCCCCAGCTGAGACACAGTCCTGGATTCCCAGCAGCCACTCACCAGCAGCTCGCTGGAGTTGGTGATCCCCCAGAATAAATCTGCAGGGATTTGGGAACTGCACGGCCCTCTGGTATGAGGCAGGCCACCAAAAGTAATGGGAAGGCAAGGAAAAAACCCAAGGATTGAGGGGATGCAGGAAGAAATATTTGGAATCACTCTCATTTGCCCTTTGGTGTTTTCACACCAAAAACATCGAGGCTCCCCAGGAAATGAGGAGAGCCCGGGGCTCCCCAGCCCATCCCCATTCCTGAGGGTGGGATTCTCCCTGTGTGACCTGCAGAGCCTCTCCCTGATGGGAGCCACATGGCCCCGCTCCCTCTGCTCCTCCTGAAATTGGAACCAGATGAGGCCGTTCCAGACTCCCGGCTCCAGGCCTGGAGCAGGGAATGGGAATGGAAGCGCCACGTGTGGCACCAGGATGTTCCTACAGACGCCTCTGCATCTCTGAACACACCCTGGGGGACAGGGACTGGCTGGTTCGGGGCTTCCCAAATTCCCTGTCCATCCCTCCTTCCCCAGGCGGGGAGGATCAGGGTGTTTCATTTATTGAGGGCATTTCCACTCCACAGAATTAAAATTCCCTAAATCTGCCCCAAACCAGAACCCAAAACGCGCTGCCGTGGTAAAAGCTCTCAGTGCCGAGTGTTTCGCCTCGGGGGGAGGGAAGCATGGGAAATCCATCCATCTTGGAGCACTGGGAGAGGCCGGGAACCTCCCCGGGATGCTCTCAGGCCCTGCTGCGCCTGGTCGCCATCGCCACGGCAACGATCGCCATGGCAACGCCTCCTCCATGGCGACGCATCCCGCTGGAGCCACGGGTGGTGTCCTGCAGCTCAAATCCGGGGATGGGGGCTCCTTCCATCTCCTCCAGCTCCAGTCCAGGGATGGGGCTCATTGCCAGGGTGGGGACAGCGGAGTGCGGCTGTGGGGCGGGATAAGGTGGGGGACAGAGGAGAGGAGGCAGCTCCAGCTCCTGCGGGAGAATCCAGGCTGGGGGAGAATCCCCAGTCAGTTCCAGGCATCCATCCATGGATTTTGAGGAGGGTGGGAGCAGCACCCCCAGCTCCAGCAGCCCTGACCGGGAGGGATCTGCTCCAGGCGGGAGGTGACAGGGACACCCCAGCCCGGGGCTGTTCCAGCCCTCCTGGCTGCCAGCAGAAGCTCGGCAGTTTTTTCCTTGAGGGAATCAGAAAGGAAATCAGGATTCGGCTCTGGAATGTGGCGGTTCCTGAGGCAGCTGGGAGCCAGGTTTGGGTTGTGCCCGGAGCTCCAGCTGAGGTGACAAATCCAGGTGGCCAAGTCCTTTCCTTGGCACGTGCCAGGTTCACTGGCAGCATCCACGAGCACCTCCAGGCTGATGAATCCCAGGAAAACACGGAATTCCACGATCCCATTCCAAGCCCAGCCTGGCATCCTGAGGAGCCCGCTCATCCCACAGCCCCTGGAACCACCAGGGGTTGGAGATGAGGAGCTTCCTGCTGGGAGAAGACCTGGAAGGGCGAGCTGGGGATGGAGGCGATTTTGTCCCGTGATAGGAAGGTCTGTGCCCATCCAGCAGCCCCTGGAATATCTGGGATGTGGGCTGGGGCCAAGGCAGGGAAACGGGGGGTCAGCAGGGACACAGGGAAGCAGCCAGCTCCGCATCCCAACAGGGAAAGAGGGGAAGGGAGATGGAATCAGGGTGAAAGTGCCTGGAGAGCGGCACGGGGCTGTGCACGGGACACAAGGACCCATTTCCCATCCCACAGATCCCCATCCCGTGGTGCCGGGTCCAGGTTTCCATCTCCACATCCCATTCCCTGCCCATCCCACTTCCAAAATGAACAGCAAAACCAAAAAGCCAAAATCTGTTTGGATTCCAGCCCCAGAGAGCTCTGGGAAGTCCAGATCCAGAGAAACTCTGGGAAGTCCAGATCCAGAGGAACTCTGGGAAGCCCAAATCCAGAGAAACTCTGGGAAGCCCAAATCCCATTCCAGCAACTCCAAGCACCACTGGGACAGGATGGGGTGGAAGGAGAGCGACCCAGCCAGGATGGAGCCAATGGATCAGCAGCATCCCAGGCTGCTCCTGCCAGGGAAATGCTGGGTCTGGGCACATTGGAAAGCTTGGAATGACACAGCCAGGGCAGGAATGCATCAGGAGCACAAAGATTCTTTCTCCAGGAAGACACTTCCACACTGAGAGTACATCACGGGGAAATGTTGATTCTTTCCATATTTTCCATGGGATATTTTCAATTGTTCACCCCTCAGAAGTCCTTTTCTGGTGCTTTTTATGGAAACCCTCAATAACTCATCCCAGCATATGGCTTAGGGATCCTATAAACAGCTGGAATAACAAGGCCCTGCACAAAAAGCTGGAACGAAAACATTTCTGGACCTTAAAAGACTCCACGATTCTTTTCCCACTCCAAAACATCGCTGAATTTCCACTCCCCGATCCAAGGCTGGGAGTTAAAAATAAATCTGCTGGAAAGCTGCTCCGGACAGGAATCTGGGAACAGACCACCGTGGGATCCAGGACCACCAGAGCTGCTTGGGATGGAGATTCCCAAGGCAAAGCCCAGAGGATGAGTTGGAATTTGGGATGCAGGATGCTGGAAAAGGGGCGTGGATACTCATCCCAGTGGAGATCCCACTCCCAAAATGTGACACGAGCTCAGCCAGCACCAGCCCCTTGGTTTGTGTCCCTTCTTTGTTCCTTGCTTTAATTAAACTCCCAATTAAGAGCTGCCCAAAGCCCAGCGCATTTGGATTTAATTGGCCACTTATTCTCTGCAAGGAAAATAATCATTAACGTCGACAGAGGAGCTGCAATTATCCCGGATTCCTATGGATTCTCCACTGAGAGGAGCCAGGCACATCCCAGAAAGGGACATGGACGCTCCCGAGCATCATCATCCCTCAGGGAACAGAGCGAAACTCCAGCTCCGAGTACTCCGGATCAAGCTCCATCTCTTCCTCCTCCTCCTCCCTGGATTGCCATTTTTCACCCCAGTTCTCCCATGGATCAGTGCCAGATCCCACCCCACTCCACAGTAAATATCCCTGAGCCAGGGCTGGCAGGAAAAATCAGGAATTTCCCGGCGTGAATCGTATCCAGCCCCTCAGCTCTACCCCGCTGCTCTACCTGGCCAAGACATCCCAAAGCTCCTCTCCTGTGGAGAGCATCCCGCTGATCCATGGGGACAATGGACGGGATGGACAAATCCAGCCTGGTCCCAGGCAGGGACGGGCAGAGTTTGGGATGGGGCACCCCCAGCTCTGCCCCACTCCAGTCCCTGCTCTACCTGGCCAGGACACCCCAAACCTTTGGAATCCTTGATCCCCCTATGGAGAGCATCCTGCTAATCCACGGGGGAATCTGGAGACAGGGATGGACAAACCCAGCTGGATCCCAGGCTGGGATGGGCAGATCTTGGGCAGAGGCGCCCCCAGCTCTGCCCCCGCTCTGGCCAGGCCCATCCTTCCCCATCCTGAGGATTCCCAGCTCCATGCCCGTTAATTCCTGTGGGATTGCTCATTGCCACGACGCCGCAGCCGATCCCGGAGAATCCAGCCCTGCCCGTAGGCTGCCCGCAGCCCCCAGACCCCATCCACGGGCGGCTCCACCCGGTGCTGCCTCTGTTCCATCCACTCCCTCCTTCCCGGCCCTCTCAGCCGCCAGCCCAGCTGGAGTTCCACCCCTCCCTCATTAAGGAATTGATTTAATTTGCTCTGCTCCATAATCCTATTGCAGTTTAACACGAAAAACCAGCCCGGGCTTTTCTCACCTTCCACCAGGCTCATCCCAGAGCTCCCTCAGCTCCCCCCGACTCCGCTTCCCAAAGAACTCCAAAATTGGAATTTTTTCTATAGATCCACTTGTTTTCCGGGAGCGCTTGGCGCAGGGATGGGCGCTGACTGCTGAACACCTTCCAACAGCTCCAGGCTGCTGCTGGTTGGGATTTTGGGATTCCCACATTCCCTGTTTTGCTTCCAGCTCCTCCAGGAGCGCTCACCCCACCCCGCCGAGGGAATCCTGTCCCGTGCTCCCTACCTGGGCCGTGGAGAAGGAGTTTGGCCAAGAAAAACATCTTTTGAGTGGTTTTTTAATTGAATTTTTTGGAATTCAGAGTTCAGAGGGAGCTCTGCACACGGCTGGGGGGGAAACAAATCACCCCGTGCCTCGGTTTACCCGTAAAAGATCCGCAAATAATCCGGGAACAGGGAGCGGCTCCTCTCCCAGAAGTGCTGGGGACAGTTTTCCCAGGGACATCCACATCTCCTCCACGTTTCCATGCTCTCCCTTTCCCCCAGATATTCCTGGGGTTGGATGTGCCCCTGTTTGCCTTTTTCAATTGGTTTTTTCCGTATTCTCCCCTTTTTTTTTAATCTTTATTTCTCATTTTTCTTGCATCCCCTCAATTCCAGGCTCCAGAATCTCTTGGCTCTTCCCAGCAAAGAGACAGAGGAAAAAAACCTCATTTCCAGCCCTCCTGAGTGGGGAGAAACCCCCTGAAATTTGCACCTGAAAGCCTCAAAACCAGAAACAAAAAATCCCCCAAATCCCAGAGCTTTTAAGCCCCACCTGAGGGGCTCCATGGGAAGTTTTGGACACCCAGAAAAATTTATTATCCCATAAAATGAACCTGAGGAGGAGGAGCTGTGGGGAAGAACTTGCTGGGGAGCAGCCTCCTGTATCCTGATTAATCCCAAAATTAGCCCTGAGAGGATTTTTCTGGGATCTGAACCAATTATTCCCATTTTTCGGGGCATTTTCAGCCCCCCCCGCCCACTGCCCATCACAGGAAGGTGAAAATGAACATTTGCCCTCCTGAGGGTTTTTCCTCCATCCCCGAGGAGCGGCCGATCCCTCGGGATGGATCCCGGGAATTGCAGCCTCCCAAACCCAGCCCCGCTGAGATCCGGGAGGGTTTTGGTGACAGCTGGAGCTCCTGGGAGCGCCCAAATCTCCGGACAGATGGTTGGGCTGATGACACAGCTCGGGTCACCCACGAGCACCCTGCGCTTCCAGCAGCTCCCAAGGGACGGGAAACATTCCCTCTCCCAGCCTCGCGTCGGGAAGGAGCATTTTTAGCCCCTTTTCCACCATATTTGCCCCCTTTCCACCATTTTTTCCTCCATTTTTTGCCCCTTTTCACCATTTTTGCCCATTCTCCACCATTATTTGCCCATTTTCCACCACTTTTTGCCCATTTTCCACCACTTTTTGCCCATTTCCCATCATTTTTTGCCCACTTGCCACCATTTTTGCCCATTTTACACCATTATTTGCCCATTTTCCACCACTTTTTGCCCATTTTCCACCACTTTTTGCCCGTTTTCCATCATTTTTGCCCACTTTCCACCAGTTTTGCCCATTCTCCACCATTTTTGCCCATTTTCCACCATTTTTTGCCGCTTTACACCATTTTTGCCCTTTTCCACCACTTTTTGCCCGTTTTCCACCATTTTCCCCCCTTTCCAGCATTTTCCCCCATTCTCCACCAGTTTTTGCCCATTTTCCACCATTTTTTGCCCCTTTCCACCATTTTTGCCTGTTTTCCACCATTATTTGTCCCTTTTCCACCATTATTTGTCCATTTTCCACCACTTTTTGCCCTTTTCCACCATTTTCCCCCCTTTCCACCATTTCCCCCTGATTCTCCACCATTTTTTGCCCATTCTCCACCATTATTTGTCCATTTTCCATCATTTTTTGCCCACTTTGCACCAGTTTTGCCCATTCTCTACCATTTTTGCCCATTTTCCACCACTTTTTGCCCCTTTCCACCGTTATTTGTCCATTTTCCACCATTTTATCCCATTCTCCACCATTATTTGTCCATTTTCCACCACTTTTTGCCCTTTTCCACCATTTTCCCCCCTTTCCACCATTTCCCCCCTTTCCACCATTTCCCCCCGTTCTCCGCCACTTTTTGCCCCTTTTCCACTGTTTTTTGCCCATTTTCCACCACTTTTTGCTCCTTTCCACCACTTTTTTGCCCATTTTCCACCATTTTTGCCAAGAGGATCCCATTTTTTCCCCTCCTACAGCCAGGGAAACACCGATGCCAAGGAACCCCATGGAAAAGTCCTCTCTCTGGGCTCAGTTTTCCCTTCCAACACCAGCAGCAGGAAAAAGGAAGGAAAAACTGGAGCAGGGATGGTTGGATGCCCCGGACAGTGGTGCCCTTGTTCTCCGCTGGAGTGGGGGAAACCCAATCCCGCTCCCTCCCCGCTTGGAATTCCCGGTTTCTCCGTGTTCCAGCAGCACAAAATTCCTTTAACCTGCATTTTCCAGCTGGAAAATCCACCCTCAGAGGTGCTTGGGAGCAGGTCGGGGTTTCCCACTCCCCCTGGAGCTCAAGGGAAAAAAATGGAATTTTCTCTTTCTGGTCCGTGCACAAAGAGATCCAAACCTGGATTTATCTGCCCTCAGCTGGAATTATTCAGCTGGAAATGGAATCAGTCCTCCTTTGGCAGCCCCACCTCGCCCTCAGCACAAAAAGCGGGATAAAGGCAAATAAAAATGAAAATTGAAATAAAAATCTCCCACGGCTCCAGCCTGCCCAGAGGGGCTCAGCACAAAGCTGGGCGTAAATGCAAATTAAAATTAAATTTGGAAACAAACACGGCCCCATCTCGCCGTGGGGTGTTCAGGACTCCGAGCTGATGGGGGATAAAGGCAAATAAAAGTGAAATTAAAAGAAAACTAAAACCATCGAAAACCACAAAACAAACTAAAAAAACAACAACAAAAAGCCCCGCCAAACCAAAACAAACACAGCCAAAACAACATGCCCAAAAAACCAAAATAATACCCACCAAACACTCCACCCAAAAAAATCCCAAGAAACCGTAAAAAAAACCAAAAAACCCCCAAAACCCAAACCAAAACAACCCAAAAAACCCCACAAAAAACCACAAAAAAAAACCCCCTAAAAAATACCACCAAAATAAAAACGAAATAAAACCCAAACCCAAACCCCTTTTCCCTGCACGGCGTGGCTCCAGAATTTGTGAAAATTCCGGGGTTTTTTGATGTCCTGGGAGTGCTGGGACAGCTGGAATTGTCTGGAATAAACTTCCCACCATGATTCGAAGTACTAAAAACCAGGAATTCTTCCTCTGTGCAGGACAGAGGGTCTCTCTTTATCCTCCTTTTCCCATTTTTTGCCCCTTTCCCACCCTTTTTCGCCAAGAGGAGCCCATTTTTTCTTTTTATCCCGTGTGAGTTGAGGCCACGACAAGGAATTTGCCCATTAAAATCCCGCATTTCCGTTCCCATTTCTCAGTTAACACCCAAATATTCCTTTCTCAGAAATAATTCCCCGTTTTTATTGGAATTCTTTCCCTGGGCCTGGAGAGCTCTCAAAAAAGATTCCTGGCGGTTGCAGCCCCTCAATATTTTGATTTTAAAGGTGAATTTTCCTTGAAAATTTGTTTTTTGGGCCACGAGCTGCCGCTTTTTGTCGCAAAACTTCCCAAAAAAATCCACTCCAGGCCTCTCGATCTGTTTCTCCACAGATCCCAGCCATGTCTCCATCCCTATTTTTCCATCCTTTTCCCTCTTTTTTTTTTTTTTTATTTCCTTAAATTTAATTCAGGGAAGCGAAAATCTCGATTTTTCGGTGTTATTTATTGCAGCCCTCAGCCCCGGGGTCATTCCAGCTCTGATTCCCGAGGGATCCCCGCCTGGAAGCGCTCAGGTTTCCAGATGAAAGGAAAAGTCCGGGCTCAGCTCGGAGCGCTGACCTGAGCCTGGCCCAGCTCGGGTTACAGAGCCCGGCCCGGCAGAGCTCGGCTTACCCGGGAAATAAAAGCGCTCGAGGCCCCCAACCCTAAAATGAGGGAAGAGCGATCCCATCCCGTGGTCCCGCTGATCCTGGGAGGGGAATGGGGGATTTGGAGGGGTTTGGGGTGAGTGGGAAGCATTTCCAGGTTTTCCCTCGGTGGCCGGGAGGGGTGTGGGAAGGAGGCTGCGCTGGAAGGAGTTGATGGAATATTTATGGAGCTCTCTCCGAGTTTGCTGCTGCCAGGGATTTAAAAAAAACCAACCCAGCCAGCCAAAGAAAAAGCAAAACAAACAAAAAAACCCCCAAACAAACAGACAGACAAAAAAAATTTAAAAAAAGCCAAAACAATACTAAAAATACTCAAAAGAACAACAAAAAAAAGAAACAAACAAAAAAAGAAACAAACAAAAAAAGAAACAAAAAAAACCAAAAAAAACCCCACAAAACCAAAACAAAAGCAAAAAAACCCCAAACCAAACAAAACAAAAAACCCACAAAAAACCCACAAAAGACCCTCCCCCCAAACCCACAAAAAAACCACAAAAAACCCCTCAAAAACCAAAAAAAATCCCACAAAAGCAGGACAGTCCCATGTTCGTGTCCATGCAGGAGTGGGAGCATCCCTGACACCCGGGGGGGGGGGTGGAACTGAGTCTGGAAAGCAGCTGGGCAGCGTTTTCCCGGAGCCTGGAATAATCCGGGAGAGGATCCAGCCGTGCTGGCCTCCACCTCACGCAGCCTCACCTGGACAGGTGAGAAAACCCCAAATTCGAGGTGTCCGGGACTGAGGCAGCCCTGCCCAGCCC